>NC_083742.1:6760000-7070000 GCF_033458585.1 Syngnathus typhle
ACACATATAATTTCAATCTCTGACTTTTGAAAACCAAGACAAACTGTATTTCAAATTTTAATTGATTTTTTGCAACATGGTAATGGAGTGCAATTTTGAGTGTCATTGATTCAGTGTCCCCAACAGTATTTTTGGACAGTTTTCCACATGGAGATGTCATGGAAATATTTTGAATATTTAGCATGGTTTGTTTTTTTATTTCATTATTTAACTAAGGTGCTTGTGTTATGTGTTGTGATATTATTGATCTATACTTTTGACTTTGATAAATGATTTACTCCCATCAGGACAGAACAGTATTGATTTTACACCATGTTGCATTATTTGACCTTGCTCAACATTTTAATGCTTAAAAGGACACCGTTTTGTTTATGTATATATATATTTGTAAATACATTTTTAAAAGAAAATTACATATGTGAGAGACATCATTTTGATTTGCTGGATAGTACTGCCCCATGCATACACATTTACTACAGTGTGAGACTTACCTTAGAAATGACTTGGTTGTAAATTCAGGCACTCGTCTTAATTTACAGCGAAGGGGTATTCTCACAGCCGCATGAGAAAAGAACATTGGCACTACAGCTGGTTTAGCGCCTTACTCATACTACAGATGTGCATGCAAATGGGGAAGCCATATCAATTGCACAGGAAAATACCATGACTAATCTTCTAACTGTCGTCAGAGAAAAGCACTGAAATTGGCAGATGTGATGTCACATGAAACTAAATAGCAATTACATAATGGCAAAAAGGTAAAACTTTCATGGTCTGAGCTCACGGTTTCTGACCTCTGCCGTTGTGAAGTGTAAAAAGAGCAAACATTCCAGCAAATAAAGACAGCTGTCCAGCAACGGTCTTCCCAGCCACGATAGTATTGACCATAGTCAGATGCTCCGCTGATTAAAAATTGATCCATTTTGAAAAATCTAATCAACTGAATAGGATTGTTTCATAGGTGGGGAGGGGGTTGGTGTATGGTCGGAGATGGCGGGGGTGGGTGGGGTTGAGCAGCTACCGACAGACCTGTTATTAACCCCTGTGCCTCGGTGGAGCCCCTGCACCCCAGTTCACATCCCCCTGTGTCCTGGGACTAGACATTGCCCAGACGTTTTGAATTATTCAGCAGTCTGAGAGATGCTCCGGCCACTCGGCCTATTAAAGCCTACGGTAGGGGCTAGTGGCGCTAATGGACGGTCCAGAGGAGCCCCAGCTCCCTGTGGACAGGAGGAGCTTCTGAGGCTAGACTTCAGGGGATGTGAGAGCCAATTCAACAGTGGGAGAGGTCGCAGCAGGTTAATGACGCTGCACGTCTAGACGGACGCTGGACACACAGCCGTGGCCAAGAGGCAGTGGGGGTACAGCGATATACTTTTTGAATGAGTTCTGTATTATTATGTATCAAAGACCAGCGCTATAACCTTAGGCCATGATCTGCAAATGACATGACAATCCTCCCTAAATGAACTCGATAAACATCCAATCTTTATATTCCGGGGTCAAACATAGTAGAGCGGCAAGATCGTCCATACAGCACAACTTTGATTTGTGCAGAACAATACAAACAACTGGAGAGGGCCCTCAACTCCAGCACAAAGTCACTCAGTAATCAGGGCATCTCCCCCAGAGAGAGTGGATGGAAATCGGGGTGGGACTCATTTGGGAGCAGCTCAGTTACCATGTGTTCAATCGCCTTGGTGATCATGCGCATCCGCCCGAGGTCTCTAATGATGTAAACACCATAGGAAACACAGAAGAGAAAAAAAAAATGACCCCCTGGGTTTATCCCGATTTAGTCAGTGGAAGCAGAATGCACAAGTTGGATGTCTACCTGAAGGACTCCTCAAAGCATAAGCTCATATATATATATATTTAAAAAAAAAAAGTAAACCACACAGATATTGTGAGATTATCCTATAAGATTGTCCTTCTGTCTGAGGTATGTTGAGACTCAGTAGAGATGCACCGATCCGACTTTTTCAGTTTCGATACCGATACCGTGACTTTGCGTATCGGTCGATACACGATACCGATCCGATATTATGGTTGACTTAACAAGCTACATAACTCTACATGTGGAACAGAAAAGACCAAAGGCAATGGCATCAGGCAAACTACACAGTTCTTTGCTCTAAATTAGGGGTGTCCAAACTAACGGTCCAGTTTTTATTGGCCCGCAGCAAATTCTGAAAACATAATTGAATATGGCCCGTACAAGAAGCTTGAGCTCAGCTTCTCAGTTTCCACACTAGATGGAGCCCGCCACACAAAGCGTTTAATGTCCCATTAACACCCCCCCGGAAGAGAAGCGAACACGCAGCGTTTGACATCCGATTAGCCCCCCCATTCGGGAGAGAAGCGAACGCGCAGCCTTTGACGTCCCATTAGCAACCCGAAGAGAAGCGAACGCGCAGGGTTTGACGTCCGCTTAGCAACCCGGGGAAGAGAAGCGAACGTTCGCTCCATGTTTGCGTTTGTTTAGAAAACTCTCGTGGCATGCGGCACACGTGCTGCTGACGTATGACGTAGCCCGCGTCCTAATAGATAAAGGAAAGTATCGGCTCACAGATCGGCTGCACTTTCCGATACCCGATCCATCTATTTTGTTGATATCGGGCCCGATATCCGATCCAGATATCGGATCGGTGCATCTCAAGTTGAGAGTGCATTTGTCCCAGTAATACAGAACCGAAGCAAGTCAACCCAACCCTCATAAATATTAAACATTTAGAATTTACAACCAAAAGTCTTCATGTGTGTGGGGAAAGCCAACTACCATCGAGTCAACTGAACTATGACGCAAATGGAATGTAAGCCAATAAAAGAAGTGCTGACTTATGAATAAAGAAGCAGCAGTAAATAAAACTAATTGAGTCCTACCTAATGTTGGCAAGAAGTATTTTCCAAAGAAAATCTCATTGAGAACCTGGCCATTTTACAACACTCACACCTTTGGTTCTTTTCACTCGGGCAACATTGTCACATATCCTGAAGTGTCTGCTCTTTGCCTTACAGAGATGAGGTGCGAAAACGCTGCCTCTTTCGAAATCAGTGTTGATAGTGGTGATCTGTTGAGATGATTGGAGCTCGCCGCAAAATATGACCAAAACTGTTAAGTGCATTTGGGTCCCGTAGCAGATAAACAGTCTTTTGTGCGTAGCAGGCCTTACGTGCACAAGAACATCCAGTCATCATTGTCGAAGAGGACAAACAGGCAGAGGCAGGACCATATTCTTATTACCAGCCAATGGAGATTTATGCACTTCAAGGTTGACTTCTTTGAAAGCGAAGGCTCGATAAGTTTGATGAAGCGGAATGAGTTTAGCCTTCAATAAGTACTATCTGTGCTGGACTGAACTGCCACACTCTTCCTTATCCGTGATCTGATGCCAAGCACATTTACTCTTGAGGTCAAAAACACTGCCATGATTGAACAGAATCAAGGGCATCCTGTGGAAGGCCAGTGAAGGGACACAGACACGCCCCAAACCTTTTACACAAATGTAATCTCTGCAGCTCCCTTAACTCAAGGTGACCAGGCACATAATTTACAGATCGTCATGAGATGATGCTGCCCATGTTTAAAAAACAGCACAAGCAACATCATCCATTCAAACCACAGAGTAAAATGCTTCCAAAAGTTTGGAGGAAAGAGAAATCCACATGAATAGCAAATTACTTTGGCTGTATGGAGCAAGAGTGTCTACTTATCATACAGAAGTACTGAGCACAGTTTAAATCAGCAATATTCAATTTGAGGCCCGCGTGCCACATGCGGCCCAGAACCGACCCCTGAGTGGCCCAGCGTGACTAAATAGAATTGCATTCTAATATTGGAACCACATGAATTGGGTCAATTCAAAATATAATATCAAGTTTGAATTAAACACTGGAAGGCTAAACATTCCAATGAGATCTGTTCAACGCAATCAAATTTACATGACTTTCCACTGCCTAACCTGTTGTTTGTATTTTAGGTTGACCCCCACCCCGCAACTCTCTCCCAAATTTCAGTTACTTAGGGCACACCGCCACAAGCCTGGAGCAATGTTTAGCTAAACCTGCTGTCTATGTAGGCAGGGAGAGTCCCCAGAGGGCTGAACAATCAGACAATTTCAAGATCATGAAGCATTAAACCAATCCCGGCAGGGTACACTAATTAAACAGCCGAGCCCAGCACAGCCAACCAATCCCCACAGAGCAATTAAATCCATCCCCTCTAAAACACTGTGGAACCTGTCTGGGGAAAACTGCTGAGGAGTGAGAGAGCAAGAAATGGGAGAGCGGGAGAGAGAGGAAAATATCATAAAATTCATCTGGAAAAGACACTACAGGAGGATTGCAATAGGAGGCTAACGAGGGAAATTGAGGGGGTGAAAGGTCTTGAATTCAGTTCAAATATATAAAAATGTCGTAACAGATTTGTCTTGGAGTGTTTTTGAGTATTTGATGGGAGCCTCTATTACCACACTTAAAAGAGAAAAATAGTGACCCGCTTACAGTCTTCCCCTGCATATTTAATTAAGCTTACAAGGTCTAGAAAGCACTCATGAGACCAAGCAGGACTAAAGAACAGCCTGGAGGTCTATATTACACGCCAGCAAAGCTAACAGATTCAAACCCTTGTCAATACTCCATAGCCCAAACTAAATGAACAGGTGACAATGGAGACATGACATTGGTGTTGTAGATTTGAGGAACAACAAAATTTATTCCACTGAAAAGCTAGGGAAGAGATTCATTATGCCCCTTTGCATATACCATCTGTTAGTATTCACCGACAGAATTGCTTACAATAACTATAATGTATTTGTGCATTTTTGCGAAATCCTGCGTGGCAAAATTCTGGAGGTTTTGTTTTTTTAGATGAAACAAAGGAGTGATTTGGTGGAGAGGAAGCAAGAATGTGGAAGGGCAAGAATTTGAGTGGGAGTGCCCCATAACAAGGACGCGGGAGATAGTGTGGACTTGCTCTTTTCTCCACCAAACGAGTCAACATATAAATCACAAAGCCCCGCTTCACGTCTTTACTTCCTCTTCCTCTCCATTAAAAATGATAAACTATACCTCTTGAAGCCACTCGCTCGCTTTAGGACCCCAGTCTACACCTTCCTGGTGAAGCAGCACGAGTGCATGACTCAGATTTATTCTATCCCCTCGCATTGTTGGAGATGAATAAAAGAGTAATTAGCTGTGTGACGGTGGAGGGGGAGGGTGGTACTGACACAACCTCAACCCATCCATCAGATTTTCGCCATAGCACACTTTCTGTATTATACTGTAGAAATGCAGCTTTGTAACAATAATAATAAGTGGACTACACACAAAAGACCACCATGCATCTTGCATACATGGCTGGCACACACCGGTCTGCTTCTTGTGTATGGGAAAGGAAACACACTCCAGCACCAACACATAATGAGAGCAGCCGAGGTCCCCAAAGACAACCTGGAGAGGGTTAGAGAAGCATTGATCTCATGAGTGCACTGGGCCCAGGAGTACCCATCACACTATGCTATCATGCGTTACATGACAAGCAACATAAGAACAGTCACGACTCCCGTTTTCAGTCAGATAGATGGCCCAAAATGAAAATCAAGTGGAATACGGTCAGATGAGGCACGGTAGGTCGTGATGTGGTGACACAACGCAGGTGGGGTGGGGGGGGGGGGGGGGCTTTTGTTGGAAAGCCTGTGATATGAACAAGAAAGGACTGGTGCTCAATATGTGTGCACTGGTGTCAGCTGGTAAAAACAAATAAAGCCAAGGCCGCGGTGGAGAAACACAGCTCGATATGAACTCGCCGGGCAGGGGGGCCTGCTGTCGACAGGGAGAGAGGGCACAGCTTTATACTCATGCCGATAAGCCATTACCTCTCTGCTGATGCTTCCTACTGCCCGTGTGTGAGGGAAGAAGAGGCCGCCCTACCACTACAAAGCAGTCCTCCCGCAGACTAATGTGTCCCCTAAGTTTTGTTAAAGCTGGTTATTTACTCCTGCAGAGCAATCGCTTCCGCCTCAGGGCAGCAGAAGACTGCTATAAAAAATTAGGCATCTCAGTGAAGCACCGTCATCTACCAAGGGTACGCTTGAGCCGGGCTGGGGGGGTGAGCTACTGCTTTGAGACATCGGAAAATATGGCAGACCATTCAAAACCAGATCATCAATGTATTCAAATCAGTGATATGGAATGTAAGAGTATGGCAACTAGTATGCTTTTATTTATTTTTTAAACTAAGTAATGGACGATCATATGAACACATTCCAAAAACCTTAAATAATCTTGATGTAGTGTATATTATATAACAATTTTAAGCCACACAGCCGAAAATACTTGTGAGGATGAAAAAGATGTAACCTTTAGTAAACGTTTAAGTATATGGTATTTGTAACTGGGTTGTTCTCAGAAATAGTGGTCACCCCCGGGCGGCGGATGGTGACCCAATTTGAGAGTCAATATTATTTCTTTCTTTAAAATCAATAACCAGATTTGACTGATTTTGAGTATCTGCCACAAGAAATTCTCAATTTGCACACATTGCAAGACACTTTTGTACTACCTCCAGCTTCCACATTTAAAATATTTCCATACTGAAGACATTATTGTTACATGACGCTAGCTGCATGTTAGCTTCTTACAACAACATTGCCCCTCTGGCTGTGTTTACCCTTACGGTTCCGGCTGTGTTGAAATGTTGCACAGATGAGGATCAACAGAACAAATATCGTTCGTTGTCAGGAAAAAGGTAACGACAATAAAGCTGATTGATTGATTGATTGATTGATTGATTGATTGATTGATTGATTGATTGATTGATTGATTGATTGATTGATTGATTGATTGATTGATTGATTGATTGATTGATTGATTGATTGATTGATTTGCATCGCTGTGCAATCCAATGTTCATTGTTGTACAACTGATTGCACCGCAACAGCAATTGTTCAACACCATCAACATCATCATCATAACTGTAACTGTACGAGTACTACATGTTGTGTATGTATATAAGGGTTTGTATGTTTGAATTTGATTGCATGCATTTGAAAGGCTATTAAAGTGACATATTTATGATGGACAATTCTGGCTTTTAGGGGGAGTATCAATTATTTGCATAAAATCACAACTCACAGTAAAGCTCAGTCCCACTCCCCTTTATTTATAGGTGAATTCATGAATAGCAAACAGCAGATACTTGGGTATACCGGACACCACATTATATTGCAAAGCGGGAGCTATACGTTTTACAGTCTTTGCTGAACTGAGGTGTTTAAAACTGTGTTTAAACATGAACTGTGTAAATATGACTTGTGAGAAATGTGGCCGCTACGATTTCAGAAACAATAATGTCATCACAGAGGAGCTTATCAAAACACCGCACATACAGCAGCGTGAAGACAGGAGCAGAAGCACGGCAAAAAAAAAATGGATAGGTATGGAAATCTACTTGAAGGAAGGTCAGAGTGATTAAGCTGACATTAATGACAGGCCTAGTCTTCAAGTGTGAATGCTGAGCGTAGCTCTCTCTAAACCCATTTGTCATTCGTCTTCCAACGCTCAAGCATCTGCTTTGAAGTCTCTACCACTAATGCTACACAGTGAGGTTAAACAGCTTAACGCTAAAGTCTGTTTCACTCCTCTCACGCTCTAATGTTCCCAGTTTTTTATATATTTATATATATTTATTTATATATACTGGGGTTATTGCTCCTGGATTTCACGTCTCAATTTGCCCCAGATGGTTGTGTAAAACTCCACTTCCTCGTTTTCCTTTGTTGGTAATGTCAAAAGAAAAGAGGGCCAGCCCAAAGGATGCCAGATTAAGACAGACATGGCCCACCCTTTGAGTCAAATAAGTAGTGGTGATAGTGAGGGGCATACATTTATAAGAGGACTCGAGCCAGTGCGTTTACATTTAAAAGCAGCATTTAATCTGCGACACATTCGAAAGACCTGCCAACATGAGACAGTTGTGAAGGATGGATTAAAAAACACAGTACGGTACCCACTTTGAGGCTTTTGAGAGCCAGCTCAGCTTCGAAACCAAACGATACAGTCATTAGGATAAATAATACACGATCGGAGGAGCTCAGACAGATTTACTCCCCACTACAATGAGATTACACTGAGACATGTGACATTAACAGTATCAGCAAACAAATATTTAAAGCATGAATGAATGAGAGACAGACAGTGATTTTCACAGCCAATTTGAGATTGGGACGTTGTGTGTGCATGTGTGTGCGTGGAATCTACTGGCAAACAGCTCACAGAGCGGGCTGGCAGCCGAGGCATCCGAGCTCACAGGCAGCCAAGCAATTTCACTGTTTGGCAATACTGTTGTCTATGTGTGTGGATTAGAGCTGACACCAGAGCAACTGAGTCATGCTGAACGTAGTACCTACCGCTTTTGTTTGTGGTCTAAAAGAACCCCGCCCCCTTGCCACCTCTTAAATTCATGGAAGAATGGAAACAGGGTCAAGAACCGGTAAGAAATTATTGAGGCATTATTTCGCCAAATGAGCACAGCAGGGCACACATCAGGAGAAACAACAGACGGCTGGATTTGAGTGAAAATAAGGGCAGGCACTGAGCGCAATGCGTTTTGAATAAATGCTGTATTTCAAATCCTTTTACTATCTCAAACAATGTTCATACTGTACGTGAATGCAAACAGAGCCAAAAAGTCATCAAGAGTGAAATGGACCACACCCAGTCAGCTTTAGAAATGACTCGCTCTCCCGCTACCGCACTGGCCCAGGGTTCTTCCCTCGGCCTGGCGGGAGAGACCCTGACCTGTCCTTTTCATGCCCGCCCACAGAAATGCCATCTGGCCGGTGTGAATGATTACCACAGCAACGGCCGGGTGACCTGAAGCCAGCGGGAACCAAGGTCACCCCACCTCAGAGCTTCTCACTCTCGGTGCCCTCTTTTCATCAGCCTGCAGGTGAATTATTCATCCTAAACAACTCAGAGGCACAACTCTACTGTGCCAACACTTCATATCATGAGAAAGTAAATGTTGCGGCGTTAACTGCTGATATAAATAGCCCCAACTGTCATGCGATAAACGCAAGAATGGCATTTGGGGTCGTGCAATTGCTGTAATGATTATGCGTGTGGTGAAAAAATAACAATAGACTCACATTTAACTGCAATAAAACAATGTGCTCAAATCGTACAGTGCCTGAGCTATCTTCAAATGGTCTGTGAGAATAAAGTCTTCAAATTGTTCACGCGTCAGTGCAAGAAAACAGCTCAGTCATGAATTCAATTTTAACAAACCTTAAAAGCTGATTGTGACAAGGGCAACGGTTATTTTCATTCCCAAGGGCACAGAGTGTTTGAATTGCTCTGCACAAAAGCTTTTTAAACTAGTTTAATCCATATTATACATCCAGAGGACGGACTACAATTTTGAAACTCTCCTGACTCAAAAGATGATTAATAAATGCGTTTCTGAATTACAACCGACACTCAACAGTTACAAGTGAAAGTCCACAATTCAAATTTATATTTGTTGTCCTTTTACCATGCTGCTTTTACCACTTAAAATGATTGTGACGAGTAAATGTTAGTATTACTAGCCTCTTCTTGCATCAACCATATTAATGAGTACATTACTCTACTTGGCAAAAATGACAATAATATAATAATCCTAAATCATTTGTAAATCTGGATTCAAACAGTTTTACAATGGGGATTTTTTTTTAAATCAATAGTAGAAGGAAACAAGATACTGTAATCATTTTGCACTCGAGTTCCCGCTTTAGCAGTTACAGTACTTTAAGTCTGTGAAGGGAGAGACAGATATCATGCATTACAGTTGCTGCCTTGGTTGAAAAGTTCAGTGGTTTTATTTACACTGACAAAGAGATATTCATTGAATAATATACTTATTATTACAGTTATTTTTTACAGTGATGATGAGGAGTACAACTGCTCTGCATCAAAAATGACATGTGACAGGGGGGAATTACATGTGCCTCACAGAATGGAACATAGTTCTCTTCCACTGCAATCATTCACGTCTTAAATGTAAATATGGCTAACGGTGTAGAAAAAAAAAAAAAAGACTGAGGAACGCTATAAGACTTTTTATACATTGGCATAACACGAGGTGCACAATGTTGATTCGTGGAGTTGTATCAAAAGTATCTTTGCAAGAACAATAACTCTACGTTTTCAAAAACACATTTGCTTGTCAATGGTTATTATTATGGTTGTAGTTTGACAGTGCAGTATTTCTAATTTTGGTTTGACCACTTTATGAGACAACGCATTTAACACATCTCCCAGTGTACCAGAGTATTTTCTGCAAGCCTTGACCAAAAATAATAAACAATCTAAAATAAATTTGCATTATTAGCATGGGAAGGCAGATTATTTGATGGATTTTTTTTTTTTTTTGCCGTTTGTTTTTTTGGTATTTTATCTAATTAGATGCTGCAAGTGCAAGCGATCATATTTTGGCCGATAGGCGAAGCTCCTGTTTAGGTAATGTATGTTTTGTAGGGATAATTAAGGTAATACTATTTTCGCAGACTATAATGATAGGTTGGGGGATCTGGGGCAGCTGGGAATGTCGCTACGAGGCTATTCAGTTTTTTTTAAATCGCAAACCCTGATGAATATTTCTTGGTCCTGTTAGGTGAGAGCCAGCCACAATCGTGTGACGGTGGCCCGGAAGAGAGGGCGGTCCAGCGGCCAGGAGCTGCAACAACACTCGACACCAATACACACACCAGATGTGATTGTTTCTGCCCGGTAGGCTTTGGCGAGGGGGCGGGCTGCCATGCTCCTGTCATTTGTCATGATACACGACATCAGTCAGACGGCGGAGATGGTGCCCTTGCGCCGGCCGAGGCTGATTTACAAACATTAGCGGGGAATACGATTACACAGCCCCCACCGACCCCCCGCACGAGCAGCCCTATGCGGCTTCGGGGGAGCGGGGATCGAGAGGGAGGGCAGCGGAAACCACTGATGATTTCAACCAACACTGCTTTCTTGGAAAAAAAAAAAAAAAAAACATAAAACAAAAGCGCCTGGTATTGTGGTTCACCAATTCAACTTTGCGTCTAACGGTGTGGTCAAGCTATAACGATATGTCAGTCTGCAATAAAACAAACTAGTGCTCACCTGCCACATTCCCCACGCTAGACGATAAGACACATTTCTGTGCCACAAAAGTCCACCAGATGATCGTTTGGAGGCTTCAAAGACGATTCCCCCAAATCGTGTCTGTTTGCTTATTGATCAATGGCAAACCTCGATGTCCAGTCCTCGCGTTACGACCAACGTGCTTCCGTCAAATGTAACAGCACAAGCAAATGCCTTCGTAAAGAGAAAAATAAAACTTGCACAAAAAAAACTTGTCAGCTTGAAGGCTACAAGCAGCTAAAACGACGTTAAATTTAGGTTAAAGCGACAGACCGGTGCAGCCAACAGCACCGCGACGTCCGTCAACCCAAACTGCATATAACACGAAGCTGTGTGAAAAGTTACCATGCAAGGAAAGCGACTCGACGGCGCATTAAAAGTTTCCATACATGTGAGCACGGCGGTGCGAGCGGCTCACGGTCGAGATTTTAGCAAAAAAACGCCAAAATAACAGTGCTGTCCGCGGTGCTGATCCCAGATCGGTGTGGCTCGCTGAGGCTGTGCTGCTCCGCGGTCGCTCCACGCTGATCAATGATTGAACCGAACAAAGGCAGAACACGGATCAATTTCTAATAAGTGGCGATGCAAAGCACGCTGCTTTCAGCTCTCTCGGTCACCTAAAAAGACCCGTGACACTTCCATGCACCGAAGAGTAGTTGCCACCGGAGAGATAAAGCGAGAATGTGGAAAATAGCACTAACCTGAAGCCGCCGTAG
This sequence comes from Syngnathus typhle, assembly GCF_033458585.1. Classification (NCBI taxonomy): domain Eukaryota; kingdom Metazoa; phylum Chordata; class Actinopteri; order Syngnathiformes; family Syngnathidae; genus Syngnathus; species Syngnathus typhle. Next base: position 6,771,883 of record NC_083742.1, read on the forward strand.
ATCAAATTTCTTCCAATATTGAAACATCGATCCTACATCGGCGGCCATCTTGGGGGATATTGAGGAGATTTTTTTTCAGTGGCTGCAATAAATATGTGGGCTGGATTCCCCCCAGTTAAAGCGCCTTTATGGGCACGAGTGCCACTTTGACAAAAACACACGACACGACTCCGCCGATATGTTTGTCATCACGTCTGATTCGAATGTTTGGAAGTAGTACGAAAGGGGGGGGAAAGTAGATTTTGGCAGCACCACTTTAAAAGTAAACGCCGACTGATTGGGCTAAGCCTCCGTCCGTCCACAACATTAACTGGACAATTGAACTTGATTTTGCTTTGGCAAAGTTATCAATACTGACGTAAAGCCCGTGGTTAGTCGATGGCGTCTGAAGAAAGGAGAGAAGGAGATGATGAGTAGATCAGTACAGTTCAGGGAATTTAGCCAAGCCCACTTGTTTCTCGAGAAGCTCACTTTCTACATGGGAGTAGCCAATAAAATACATTATCGACCCGTCCTATCAAGTAATAGCCTATAGTTAGCGTAATTACAAAAAAGTATTAGTTTGCTCATCAGTTTAATTGTATTTTACAGAATAGTATCCCTCCACAACGATTGATCATTTATACAGCCTATATCGAAAATTTCAAGTAAATAACATGAGTAAAATGTTAATGTGAATATTCATCGTGCAAATCTTCGAATTTGAAACTTCTGCTTAAAAATCTATAGCCCAGATCTGTTCAAGGATTGCAAAACACGCACACGCGCGCGCACAAACACTTCATATTTCCAGAATCTCCCCTGTATGAGATGAAATGTTTTGCAGTTTGATCACTTATTTTATTTGTATTAGTATTAATGGAGCATATCCGATGTTTGTATTTATTAGCTGAATTCCCAACCAGGCAAAAAACCCTGATTGCACAGTTAAATTATATGTTAATTGTGAGCATTGCCGGACAGCTAACGTTTTGTCAAATTATTCACTTGGGCTACAGGGGTTTCCTTCTTTATTGCTCTGGACATACGCTGCACAAATGATAGGTGCTCCCCCTGCTGATACCCCGGGGTCAAATGCAATGAAATGTACATGACGTCTAGTGCCATTCCTTTCATTAAAACTTCAAGAGAATATTCATACCAAAGTTAGTTTTATTGATTTACACTTCCTGGCCATGTTCTGATCACCAGCCACGCAGTTAACCCTCAACTTCTACTTGATATCCCATTTGAAAATAATGTCCTCGTGAGTAATATTTTATTATCTGCGACATGGGATCAGATATTCTGCTACAGACAACACCAAGGAAAAACGTGAGAGGAAATTGTTAGTATTACATGTTTTTTTTCCCCATTATTATTTATGACTCCAGGGCAAAGCTAGAATGAAAGATTTAAAACTAATAGGTAATTGATGCATCAGGGACGCTTATATTATTAGTCTTAGTAATTTGGCAAAAAGGATAATTGAATTGGTTCCTATCGTATGTTTTGATAAATTCTGCTGGAAAGGGCTGTCATTCAAAATCAAGCATTAATATCATTAATGTTTTAAAATGATATGCAGTGATTTGTAAGAACACGCAGTGTTTCCTTGTGAATATATAGAAAAAAAAGAAATATATATATATTAATATATATATATATTTTTTTTTCCTTTTTTTTTTCAGAAAACAGTCCAACAAAGGGGTGAAGGGGCCATGTCAGATGGGAGTGAAGCAGATAAGAACAAACTATTCCAGGACATTGTGTTCTCTCTCTTCTCACTGTCTCTGCTCGGGACACAGCAAAAAACACCCTTTTCAGCAAAGTGGCTGTTGTTGACAAAATTATACACTCCTCATAGGAACATTAAGTTCTGGAAATGGAAAATAGAGCAAATTAAAGTTCAACAGCTTTGGTTTTCAGAGGACATAACTACTGACCACATTCAGAAACATGAAATTATTCCAGCCTCTAACACTATTGATGGAAAATAAGCAAAGCAACCAAGCATTGGTGCATTGTTCCTTTGTAATCTGCAAAAACGTCAACTTTCCTGTTGTATGCTAGGACCCAATGGTATATGTAATGGTATATACATTCAAGCATGGCCTCTGATTTTAAGCAGAGGTTTGCATCCCTACTCTGAAATACTTCATTGAGGAAAAATATAATTTTCTTTCTCATGCAGATTTATTTAATTATTGTCTTACTAATACATCCCATCAAAATAATGTTTCGACCTTTTTCGACCGGTGCTAAATACTGTTGGCTGGCGCTATCTAGTGGCCAGTATAGGTACATTTGAAACCCACCCAACTAAACGGGCTCACGTTTGAGTGTTCACGTAGAGACCTCAATCATGTAGACTGTCTTCAAAGATTTCACTTTAAAGTAAACTGCTCCAAAGCTTAAAAATGTGCAGATATTCAAAATACTTGTTTTTAAATGCTGAAATTGGATGGCATGCATTGCATTGTATCATTGTGGAGAGGGCAGGGGTAATATTGTGGGTGAACACTGCCTTTTGTCGGTTTACATTTCACCTTGTTTATATATAGTACTGTGCTGGTCTGGGTAGATGGAGACACTATGTTGAAGGTTCATGTCCTGTTTTAATGGGGCCTCTCTGATTTGCATTAACAATAACAAATTGGTTGTTCACGTAAAAAGCATGTGTATTCTTTTTCTGCACTTTTTGAGGAAGTTATATGTCACTCCTGTCATCAGCTAAACATAATCCTTGCCTTTGAGGGACTTCTGATCAAGTTGAGTTCAGTGTGGCTCTGACATTCGACCCTGTTAAATAACTCGTCGGCTGTGAGTGCGCGGAGTGGACTAGTCGGCATGAAAGGAGGGATTTTTTTTTTTTGAAAATTATACAAATATAATTACAAATTCAATGGTTTTACCACATCCTCCCCCGAAGACGCCGGTGCGAGCCAATCCTGAGTAGTAAATCTGGTACCTGATATAATACCTATCGTTGCATGTCGTTTCCGGTTTATGGGCTCCGTTCCAGTAGGGGGCAGCAGATGATTGGCTTGCTTCTCGAGAACTCCTGTCTGGCACTTTCGACAAGGTGCGGCAGTAAAAATCAGTCAAGGGTTCTTTGCGCAGTCAAATAATCGTACACAAAATTTTACCTTCCCTAGTGAAATTTAATAGTTAGATGTAGACATTTTGAGAGCTACGCGTATCGGTAAGTTATTCAAGGGTGTCCGAGTGGCTACTTCGAGACAGGCTCAAACCAACGCATTTGCCCTCCACCGGAAAACACATAGACGCTAACGTTTAGCGCTAATGCTAGGAGAGCTCGCAGTTACCCCTGAGACCTAGATTCTATATCGTCGATATTTTTGCAGCAACACCACGATGGCCGATGTCGACAAACTCAACATAGACAGCATAATTCAACGTCTCCTAGAAGGTAAGTCTATTTTGTCCAGAACTGTGTTAACCTGGTCGATGATAGTCGCGCCGTTTCGGCTAGCCTAGCATGTTTGCCAACAGCTGGAGGAGCGTTCCAAATCGGAGTTATTTTGCGACATAAATGTGAACCACTACACACTTCTATCCACCGATGCGTTTGTTTCATATAGCGAGTGCGTCATATGATGTTTGTGACATATGTGTTTACCAGTGAGAGGAGCTAAACCTGGAAAGAATGTTCAACTGCAGGAGAATGAGATTCGTGGATTGTGCCTGAAATCCAGAGAAATTTTCCTGAGTCAACCCATTCTTCTAGAGCTTGAAGCCCCTCTCAAGATCTGCGGTAAGCTATCCAAATATATTTTCTATCAGAAAACACATCCATGCTCAACCTAAGGATGCGTTGTTTCTCACTATTAACTCATTCCAATACTGATCATTGTCTGTTTCTCTGTCAGGTGACATCCATGGGCAATACTATGATTTGCTGAGGTTGTTTGAGTATGGAGGCTTCCCCCCAGAAAGCAACTACCTATTTCTGGGAGACTATGTGGACAGAGGGAAGCAGTCTTTGGAAACCATCTGTCTTCTGCTTGCCTATAAAATTAAATACCCCGAGAACTTCTTCCTGTTGAGGGGGAACCATGAGTGTGCTTCAATCAACAGAATATATGGCTTTTATGATGAGTGTAAGTCATCTTGTATATCGTCGGCCACATAACATAGAATTGTCCAAGTCATATTTTAATATTTTTTCAAGAAATAAACACCATTTTTTAAAACACACTATTTTCCCCACTCGCTTGTCAATATCAATTAAAAAAAAATCTCTTTGCAAAAATTAGCAAAGAGATTTTTTTTTCTTTTTCAAGAGCATTTTTCAGAACATTGGAATATGATTTGGGCAATTATGCCATGAGGCCAACAATATGTTTAGTGAGGTTAATGTATTGTTTTTTTCTCACAGTGGAATCACCTCACTGAATTTTGTGTTCTGATTTACTCCTTTGACTTAATTATTAGTTGAATTTGCTTGCTTTTCTTTGTTCTAGGTAAAAGAAGGTACAACATCAAGCTGTGGAAGACTTTTACAGACTGCTTTAACTGCCTCCCGATCGCCGCCATTGTGGATGAGAAGATCTTTTGCTGTCATGGAGGTGGGTTTTTGTCATCCGAGCCAAAGAAAATATTCATAGAGCAGACTTGGATTCAAGAAATAAAATGAGTTCCAGGTAACAGGTCCTTGCAAAGTATTCACCTTTTTCCGGTGAGGAAAGTTTGGTAAAAAAAATAAAATATTCAGGGCTCTTGTTTTGATAGCGTTTAATAATTTGGAATGACCCAAAAATTCTGCCTAAATATGTCCTTAAAGGGGCATTTCGGCGGGCAGAAATAGAATATGGTGATAACGCTAACAAAAACCATTACGCAATGTTGCACCAACCATCCTATACGTTCCTACAATGTTTTAGTGTCTCCCTCTAGAAATTGCATCATATCCGCATCTTCTGATCAGACTTTTGACTCGGTGGAACATCTGCCACAATGGCCACCCCGGGTTCTTGGCCGAATATGGCATTATCATAATACAAATCATCATTCTAGCTTCTCCGAGACAAAGTAAAATAAAAAAAACACAAAGTAAATTTAGATAGAAAACTGTTGAGTTTACGTGCGTGTGTTATCCTGTGCTACACTGGCCTGCACTCTTTGCCAATCAATCACTGGGCTGAATTGGATTCCTCCTTAGTTTTAAAACAGTTTTCTGACTATTGTTAAATATTTGGGACATAGACAGCTGTCTCTTCTATGGAAAAGAAGCAAAGCCTTTTGAGTCCGCCGCCTTGGCTGTGACAATTTCTTGCAGTGTGGTTTTAAAGCAAACATACTTAATAGTTACTTTGACGTCAGTCTTTCATTTGTCCTTGACTGAGCTCTGTGCAATTTGGCAACTGAAGTTAAAAAAGCACATTGGCAGTATAGCAATGTTTATTTGTGCTCATCTGCTGTTTTTGTACAGGACTTTCTCCTGACCTGCAGTCCATGGAACAAATCAGACGCATCATGCGCCCCACTGACGTCCCCGACCAGGGTCTGCTCTGTGACTTGCTCTGGTCTGATCCGGATAAGGACGTGCTAGGTTGGGGGGAGAATGACCGAGGTGTATCATTTACCTTTGGCTCAGAGGTGGTGGCCAAGTTTCTGCATAAGCATGACCTGGATCTGATCTGTCGTGCCCATCAGGTCATTTTAAGACTGTACAAATGGGATTTATTGTTTGGTGCAGTGTATGGAACAAGAGTTTAAAATCTCTGTTTGTCTTTGTTGCAGGTTGTTGAGGATGGCTATGAGTTTTTTGCCAAAAGGCAGCTTGTCACTCTGTTCTCTGCACCAAATTATTGTGGGGAGTTTGATAATGCTGGCGCAATGATGAGTGTTGATGAGACCCTAATGTGTTCTTTTCAGGTAAGGTGCTTCGGCATTTTATATTTATTTGTACCCTGTTTTTATTATAATTTTTCAAATTTTTTAAAAACAATTCTAATTGTTTCTACAATCTTTTTTTTTTTTAACTCAATAGATTGCTATTTTTCTTCATTAACAAGATGTAACAAACCAGTTGTGGGGTTTTTGGGGGTTTTTTTAGGGGTGGAATCCACTAGTGCTCTTTTAAATGCCGTAACATGCCATGTTAAATTTGCCCTCATACTTCTTTCTCTTTTGAACTCCTAGATTTTGAAACCAGCTGAGAAGAAGAAGCCTAATGGCAGCCGCCCCGTCACTCCTCCTCGCAATATGGTCACCAAGCAAGCAAAGAAATAAAATAAAATGTAGGCTGGACATGAGGCAGCCACTACTATTCTTTTGTCCTTTGCATTTGAGAGATTGGTTAACCTTAATGTTGCCAGTACTGTTAAGATGTCCACTCCCACCCTTTGAAAGCAAAATATGTTGTTGTTTTTGTCCACAGGGGTCAATTGATATGTCACCATGAAAACCTCAGGTGTTTTGCACTCCATTTTGCAGCTACTCTTTGCCACATATGACTGTTGACTCATGAAAACATAACAAAAATGCTACGTATGCACAGGAATGCCTTGTTTTTAGCTGTGCACAATTTTATCAGTTTATTCTTGTCATGTTACCCTCTTGTTCTTTTCCAGTAATGATTATTAAAGAGCATTAACAATAGAAGCAGCCACAAACACCACTTTGCTGTAAAATTCAAAGTCTATTTACAGCCAATGTCTTGGAACATTGACTCATCGTATCACCTCACATTTTTATTAAAGTCTTGTGCTAAATGAAATGACTAAACAAGATCTCTTTTAATGTAAATCTTTCTAATAAACAGTGTATTTAAGGGGATATCGATGTGAATGTCTTGTTATGCATCCACTTTCAGGTGTTATTACACAAGTGTTATCCATGTACATCATCTGGAGCAATTAAAATGCTCCTGCTCACCAGAGCTGCTGATAATTAAATATGTTCAAATATGCAGAATGCTACAACTGTGTTTTGCTAGGCATGGTCTGACCAACTAGTCAGAGGATAGAAAAATGTGACATGATCAAGGGCATGAGTTTAAGGAGGAATTTGAAATCCCATTGCTAATGTATGGGTTAGGTTACATCAGATGATTCTAAAGGCATGGCCAAATTGGTTTGATAGATTTTGCTCTGTAAGATGGTGAAATTAGACTGGGAAAAAGACAAAACAAATAGACAAAAGTACTGAAGCAATGCAGCCAAGATGTAGCATGAAATGAAGAGAATAGGCTTACGAATAAACCCAAATTTGAAGAATAGGTATTAGAATTTACTTCCGATAGTGTTTAGACCAGCAGAGGCCTTCATAAAATTGAGCAATAGGGCCTGTTTCCAATTAGATCATAAATGTCCATTGCACATTTTTTGATATGATGAAAGCTGCATAATGGAAGGAAGGAAGGAAGGGGGCAGGGTGTTGTGGGGGACTTCAACCTTGTATTTATGAAACATCCTCCATCCTCTATACCGCCTATCCTCACTAGGGTTACAGGGTGGAGCCTTTTCCAGCTGGTTTTTTTAGGGGGGAGGCAAGAGGTGTGGTACACCCTGAACTGATCGCCAGCCAGTCACCTACACATAGGCCATGGATAAACAACGAGTCAAACTCAAATTCAGATTTTTAGAACAATTTAGAGGGCACGTCCAGCTTGGGTCTTCAAGGGCTGCTGTAACACAATAGATTAAAATGATCGACTTACCAGCAAGGTCTGACGACACTTGATAATGATCCTGAAATAGGGGGGACAATGGGCCTTGAGTTTTGATACTATTGCGTGTTGTTTGAGATGTCCAGGAAAACAAAGATGTGGAGTAACAGTTGGTTCTTCATTGGCAAGATCTTGGGTTGTTTAATGACGGCCAGTACATGAGGCATGGCAGCAGATGAAACGACAACCCCCATTCTCCAGGTCAGAAGGTTTTATACTGTCTGGAAAAGGCGGGAAAGCGTCACCGGACCATTTGGTACCTATGTGTATTGGGAGGTTACCGCCCCTAGGTGTGTCTGTGCTCTTGATTGAGCAGTCATGTTTAAATATAAAATAATAAGAGGATTTACATACATCTGAACATGAAAAAGTACATGAGTTTGTGTAACCTAACAGGATATGTACACATTGCTGTTTTACCCACTTGGCGGCCCGGTACCAAGTAACCCACGGACCGGTACCGGTCCGCGGACCGGGGGTTGGGGACCCTGGTCTGAACGACAAACTAATGCGGAGTGTGACGTGGAAAGATATAGTACAATTATATTTAATTGTTTTTGAGGTGCTCATTATGAAAAACTGATGATTAATAATGCAAAAATAGTTTTTACATCACTAATAGATTACTGGTTTGATTTGATATTGTTGGGGTTGTCCAACTGTGTTATCTGATTTGTCCACTTCAGATGGAGGCAGCACCTGAGATGGGAGCGCGGGGGGCTGTCTTCTAAACTGAGGTCTGATGCTGAATTAATAGACTAAAGAGTGAGTCAACTTGAGTGACTTTCGTTTAGTTTTAACTAATTAATAATAATAAAAGAAAAAAAAGAAAAGGAATAAAATCAAATGCCCCCCAAGTCGAACTTTGGACAACGCAGAATCCGACAAGCTCAACAATTAATGCAGCTGTAATGACTCCTTATATGGCATAGAAGGTTGCGTAAGGATGATGACGTCAGAGAAGTCACAAGACCGCGTGGGCTGAGCTGTGTGCGCGAGGCCACAAAGCAGCTGCATACACTGTGTCTAACGTCTTCAAAGACACAAGTAGTACCATGGCTGCGGTGGCCAACGACGGGCAGCACTTTTTGGGCGGAAAGGACAGCGTTTTCCTGTGATTCCCTTTGCGTTCTCATCGCGGGAGGAAAGCGCCGCCACACCGAGCTCATTCTCTCCGCTTTGTTTGTTCTCCAAGCGTGCAGCTCTCATCTCCAGCAGCCTCCAACAGGTCAACATTCGGGAGCTAACGTCGAAGCTAAGCTAGCGCAACCGCTAGCTTGGCTTGGCCGCCTCCGGGGTTGGCAGCTGCTTCGTGGGGAATGTTGTCCGTGCTGTCGTACGGGAGACTGGTTGCCAGAGCTGTCATCGGCGGACTCTCTCAGACGGACGGCCGCGACTACAGCCTGGTGACAGCGAGCTGCGGCTTCGGCAAGGATTTCCGTAAAGGCATTCTGAAGAAAGGAATGTGCTATGGGGACGACGCATGCTTCATCGCCCGACATAAATCTGCCGATGTTTTGGGTGAGTCACGGGCTGCATTGTCTTCCTTTCTGTCTCTACGACTTTGCTACGCCACGAACGCTTTACAATAATGCAGCACGAATGTTGGAGTTGTTTCAAAAATCCATGTGGAAATCAAGAGCACAACCCACGGAACCTTTGTTACCTGCAAAATCATACCAGACCGCATTGGCCCATTCAACGATTTGAAGTTTGTCACTTTGGAATTACAATTGCAATTTACATCAGTGATTTCCAACCTCTATTGAGCCATGTGCACGTACCCTAAACTAATATGTTCCGATACGGACAAAGATAAAAAAAAAATTGTACACTTAGTGGAGACCAGAGTCCAAAGCAAACATGGTGAAACGGCATATAACTGTTATGCTGCACGCAAATAAAATAAGATGCCAAAACAAGTGAAGCGAAACCCCAAGAAAAATGCTGTTAAATTCACGTGATAAATGTTTTTGTCCCACATTTTGTTTGGGTTGCTTTGAGGGACAGGGGTTGTTACGACGAGTAAACAGGATAGAGTTGTTGAGCACCCAGCAGAGGGACGAGAGAACAATGGGAATACCAACAACCGTGTTAACCTTCAACAATCTTATGAAAAAAACAAAGATCGCGAATGTTTTTGTGAAGATGCAGCCTACATTGGACCAAGTAGCACCATGAAGGCAGATGCAGTCGTACGATTGGAGAGCTGAACTTGAACCTGCAGATTGTTTCTATTAAAAAATAAAATAGTATACTTGGTCAAAGGATTATACCGTCTTGATACTGAGTGTGTATCCAACCTGACAGATGCAAATGCATGACCACCTCTGTGATCCTTGGGTTTAATCCAGAGAGTCCCCAACCCCCCCTACCCTAGCCTGCAAATCTGTCTTTCTTCAACAAGGAGTTGTTCACTACACAAGACAAGTTGAGAGTCAGGAGGTCCTCTCAGCAAGATGTGTTGTTTTTGGCACGTTGTTGTAAAACAGACCACTGTTTGTTTCTGGCAAACTCTGAGCAGACTTGAGAGCCCTCCATGTATGGTCAGAGAAGTCACTTTTGGGTGTAACAAAACTCCCATCTTCTCTTTTCCTTCTAAGAGAACTGTGGGCCTCAAACATAGTAATTCAGTGGAGCCTCTCAAGTTCAACCAATCCACTGCAGGATGCTGTTTTTATCGGACACTTTTTGGATCAAATTATGAAATATGGAACTGAATCAATCTGTTTGACAGACATGTATTAATGGTTCAGATAATTGCACTGAACGGGTTAAGTATTGTTTGTCACACAAATGTAAAGAAAACATGGATTGTTGATTGACGAGGTGACAAACGTGGAAAGTTTACTTTGTACAGTAAACCAGATGTTCACCAAGAGTTAGTCTCGCAATATTTTCTCAAGTCTAGCCAAATAATGAGGGGACATCTGTGCGTGTGTGTGTGACTGTAGGTGTGGCTGACGGAGTAGGAGGCTGGCGAGACTACGGCGTGGACCCGTCGCAGTTCTCCAGCACTTTGATGAAGACGTGCGAGCGCCTGGTGAAGGAGGGCCGCTTTGTTCCCAGCAGCCCCGTCGGAGTCCTCACCACCAGCTATTATGAGCTGCTGCAGAACAAAGTGCCGCTGCTGGGTGAGCGGAAGCACACAAACTCAAGGCAGTGATGAACATCTCAGAGTCCTCCGAAAGGGATCCGTCACTGTAATGACATGTTTGCTTTGTAGGATGGATTTGGTCGTAAGATCAAATCTTGTCTCCCCAAACTGTGAAACCTGGCGAAAAACAAGCGAGAATGGACTCCCTGATGCCTAGCAAGTCTTCTCTCTGTGGAAGCAAGCGGCATAGGGTCGCCAAAAACGAATGAAAATGACCAAAATCAAGACAATACTAGAGAGCAGGAGCTTCGCTACCCAGAATCCATTGCAACAATAGCAGCGCCCTTGCAAATGTTTCCACAAATTGTATCAAACTGGAGATTTTTTTCAAAACTTGATTTTCTAGTTATGCTACTAATCCATGTAAAGCAAATAAATCTGGTCAAATTAGAAGGGAGGGTCTTATTTCTATCTTTATTTTTTTAGCAGTCTTTAAGACGGCTCAAACTTTGTGTTTTTTGCACAAATCCGCTTTGTCCTCTTTGTATAAATTCCTAACTACTACATATTCTCTGCCTTCCAGCAAATCTTGACAAAAGTTTAGCTGGTGGTGATGATTTTTTCAGTCTGACATGACCTGTTCCATGTCCTTGTTCAAGTTGACGTCGACAGTTGCCGCTTCCTGACAAAGATTTGTGGCAAAACATGTAATAACGGATGTTGAATAGTAGTACTTTTCCACCCCGTTTTCACATGGGCAGTCTTGTGCTGTTCAATGTTTTTTTGGGCCACAGTGTGCCTTGTATTGTGGTTGGAAAGAGAATGCGGGAGTGAGTCATAAGTGCTTTTTGAAGGTTGGTCCCAGAGAGCGTGTTCGTCAATGAGTCACCAAAGGGGTGTGGCTTCGTTTGTCTCCACCACAGACTCGTGTTTCATTGGATCTCTAGAATAGTGGAACCACCACATTCTCACATCGGACTGATTAGTGTTGCTAAAGTTTATTCCAGTGAAACCCTATTCTGGACACAGAGTTGCATTGCAATGTTAAAGAATACAATAGCCAAAGCTGCAGTTTTGGAAGAAAAAAAAAAAGCTTGGTTTTGGTTGATCAGTAGGCTGGGTTTTTTTTTCCCTCCACGGTTACGGCTAATAAATATTTTGGTCATAGGATATCTTACTGAAAATTTTATCAAATAATCAGGTATTGAGAAAAATCTTGGTTAAGTAACAATTATAAAACCAAAAGTCAAAAACATACTTCTGCATTATACTAAACATTTAGTACTTTCATAGAAACTGCAAAAAAACTGCTGCGATGAACTTTACTTACTTTTTCTGACAGTGTTACACATAAATAAATACTCGGGGCAAAACAAGCGAGGCACCTGAATTACTGAAGACTTGTTTCAGCCTTATATATTTTATCTGTTATCTGTATATGGTCTCTATAACTTGTTTTGGTTGCATTAATATTACAAGGATGGACCATCATAATGTTGTTGCCTCATAAAGAAAACATTGTGTTCATTCTGCTCAGCTAAGATGTGGAGAATCTTAACTAAGACATCAAATACAGATCATGTTGTGATATTTGCATTGTAACCATCTTCTCTTGATATGCGTGTTTGTGTTTCTGCAGGTAGTAGCACAGCCTGCATTGTGGTGTTGGACCGCCAGAGTCATCAGCTGCACACAGCCAACTTGGGGGACTCTGGCTTCCTGGTGGTTCGTGGGGGGGAGGTGGTCCACCGCTCCGATGAGCAGCAGCATTACTTCAACACGCCCTTCCAACTGTCCATCGCTCCTCCCGAGGCCGTGGGGGCCGTCCTCAGTGACAGGTATGCCCAAAGAAGTGCACCTGTGGCAGAAATCCCAACAGTAGTTAATCAATGAATTCAAAACATAGAAATAATATACGAAATAGCTTTGCCCTTGGTCGTTGTAGATGTTGCCTTAAGCCTAGCATAAAACCATACCAGCCAAAGCTAGTATTAAGGTTAGCCTGTCAGCCTATGGTAGATGGTTTTTAAATAAATGTAAAAAAAAATAACTGAAACAGCAATTTGCATATATAACAATAACATATTCCCACAAAAATGTCCAATTTCGTCTTTTGATTATTATACACGAGCTTACAGTCGTTTGTGTACGTTTCTCCTGTGTTCTTTCTGACCAGTGCTTAGCAAAACAAGTTTGTTCCTCATTAGTCAATGTACTGTAGCGTCAGAGTGCCAGGGTCCATGGACTGCTGTCTCTCGTTTGCCTGCCGAGCATGCTTTGGATGATCGCCAAGCTTTCCCTTTCACTGGGTCAAAGTCTGGGCGATTAAAGGCTGGCAGGCCAAGTTCACAACCAATCCAGCCTTAAATCACGCTGACTGTTTAGACACAAATGTCTTCCCCTTGCAAAGGCGTAACTTTTTTTTTTTTTTAATTTTTTTTTTATCAAGTTGCGATATGGTCATTACATTTTGCTTCCTTGTGCCCTACAGCCTACGGCGTCCATTTGAGTGACAGTGTTTTTTCCTCGCTTTCATATAAAAAAAAAAAAAAACTGAACATTAAGATTGTTGGCGAACATTTGCGATCTACAACAAACCTGGACGAAAAAAACATTTGCTACCTGCGGGCAGACTTGGGGGGGCTTTGGATGGGCTTTGGACTTTTCGGGGCTGAGCAGTTACAATAGAACAGTTTTTTTAGAGCCATCTCAGAGGTGGTTTTAAAGCACTGGCCGTCGTGCAGCTAGGAACTGTCCTTTACCAAAAGTAACATAACGAACCAAGCACATTACCTACAATAAACACCGTAATGTTTGACAGCAACGCTGAATCATATTATACATTTCATATTTACCGATGGATACGTTTTTGATCATTAATGGTGAAAATTGTCATGAGCACACACACACCGCTTGCTTGGTGGGACTCATTCTTTAGAATAGGAGATCAAGCAGGAGGACAGAGGCTCACCATTCGGCTTGCCCGACCGTTGCGTCGCCACATCATGCACCGGCAATCCTCGTTTTGAATCGCTCCAAAAACAGTGGCAGAGACACGCCACTTGTTAAATGTTATGACACGCAAGTTTGCACAGTTCAGTTGATCCCACAACGCGCCTGTTGTAATCTGTTGTGGAAAAAGCAAGAGAGGCCGTGTAGTGACTAGCATAGCGTGCTTTGCGGCGAGTGGAAAAGCGGCAGATCGGATTCTGAAACTTAAAGGCTCTCCTAAGACAGGCACACACCAGACACTTGATCTCGCTTTAATGGTTTGGCCTTCACAAACAAAGGCGGCTCAATTGTGCAATTTGGTGACATCAGGATTTTGACACTGTAACGTCTGACCTCGCATTAGGCATGGGCTGATTACCAGTTTACCGTGGAAAAGTCAAGGTTTCAATCACCGCTAATGCTGGCTATCGCCGGTAATGAGCTCTTCTCTTCTATTTAGAGGGAGACTTCTAAGTAGGGCACAATATAACTAACTGGCTGTTTACATTGTCTGTTAAAGTCCCGCCTATTTGCCTTCAGTGACCTCCCTCCCCCCCAATTCTCAGTTAACAGTTATGCACGGAGGAGAATGGGGGACGGCGGTCCTGGAGCAGTTACTTTTGCATTCTTTTGATGCTGTATGTGGAGAGTTTATTTTGATGATTAGTTAACCAGGAAAGTCGTTTGCTCTGCTTGTTTTGTCTTTTTTTTTTTTTTTTTTTTCTCCCCGCTTGGTGCAGTTTGTATTTACTCTGTACTCTTTTGCAAGTGAACTTTATTCTGTCATCGACGCGTGTGATGACCGGTGCCCCCCATTGGGCAGAAATGAAAAGGGCGGCAAGCAGAGCACTAACCAGGAAATGGAAGAAAACATGCAATTCTTTGCAATCTTCATGCTGTTGTTAGAGCTGCAAAATAATTTGGTCAAGCGCAGCTCATTGATTGCCATTTTCGTGAGTCTTTCTACATTTTGGAACGTCGGCGGCGAAGGTTGCTAGCAGGAGCATGTGCTCTGCATGTCCTGACCCACAACATGCTGGCAGGGTCAGGTATGATGAATATTTACCATCGGTTTTGGCTGTGGTACGAATTCAGACCTGAAGCGAACCACATTGAGCCTGAAGAGAAGCGGAAACCAATGTGATGATGATGATGATGATGATGTAAAAAAGAGGAATAACTGAACACTGAAAATAAATTAGCAATGCACTGTTTTCCCCTGCCTGACTTAGCCGTTTCTGTGTGTGCGTCCCTCTGCAGCCCAGATGCGGCTGACAGCTCGTCCTTTGACGTTCAGCTGGGTGACATCATCCTCACCGCCACCGATGGCCTCTTCGACAACATGCCTGATTACATGATCCTGCAGGAGCTGAAGAAACTCAAAGTGAGAAGCCTGAACACGCAGTTCCGCAAGTGTATAAAGAGGCCCCGCCTCTAATCCTTGGTGTACCTTTGTGTTCAGAGCGCCAACTATGAGAGCATTCAGCAGACTGCCCGCAGTATTGCAGAGCAGGCTCACGACCTGGCCTACGACCCCCACTACATGTCACCTTTTGCACAGTTTGCCTGTGACAACGGACTCAACGTTCGAGGTGAGTGCATCCGTAACAAAATGCCACACAGACCATAGCTGTGGACCAGCCTACTGTGGACACACAGTAATGGGATTATGTCATGTAGTTTTCAGGATGGAAAATATCATTAATTGATGACACATTTTGTGGCCCTGCGTCTAGTTTTATGTAATTACAATTGAATTTGACGAGTACGTTTTTAATTTTGCATGAATATTTTTGCTGTGTGTATCCAGGAGGAAAGCCAGATGATATCACAGTCCTGTTGTCCATAGTAGCAGAATACACTGACTAGGTTCAACATAAGGCTGTGACTGGATGGACTGCTTGGACTCCTGCTGGACAGGATGGAGGACTCAGGATGACATCAGATGTTCATTCCCCCCCCCCCCCTCCCAGCATGCTGCAGCTGTTCTTTACACCCAAACATAAGATGACCAGGTGGATGTAAAAACAGCAGCAGGTCCTGAAAGAAAAAGCTGCAACTTTGCAAACCGCAATGGTCCCTGGGTTATTGCCAGCAATAGAAGCTTTCACACCATTGAACGTTTTCGAGTGTTGGGCAAACAGGGAGGGCATGTCCATTCAGTTGAGTTGTTCCCCGCTTGTAAATGTAAGAGCAGCTTTGTTCTAGGCTGACAGAAGGAAAGGAAAGGATACACTTCCTCAGTCGTGTTGAGAAAGGAGCTTGCGCTCTATAGGCTGGTTAAATGAATGTGTTAGGGTGGGGATTTGTGTACTTTTGGGAAAATGAAGTTTCAAGATGCTTCATGAACCAGTTGTTGTGCTTATTGAGACATTGAGATGTCACTCTGTTCACCATAGCACACTGATGACATTTTTTAAACCCCCTTACAATGTTATTCAAAGGTGTACTTATTACAATTTTATAGACAAATGTAATCACTGAGGAGAGTTGGTCAGAGGCTGTAAAATATAATAATGAAATAACAAAATTGACAAGCACTGCTTTAGTGAAATCTAGGGTCAATTACAGTGAGTCCAAAAATACAACTAGTTCATGAAGCAAAAATGAAGCTTTATTTTCCTATCACTAGTGTTGCTTTCAGTAGCAAATGTGTCCATGGATGCAGGGAGCAGGTATTTTGGTTGTTACTATTTGCCCTAACCCTTCCTTCCAGGTTGAGGTTGAAACAATCTGATTTTGTGAAGAAGCAGCCACCTTTTGTATATGTAACATTTAACACTGCAAGGTTCCGACATGCGTACGTTATAGTCCATTAAGGAGGTGGTTTCCCTTTAATGTCATGGCTGCTGTGTTTGTGTGTATGAGGAGATATTGTGACAAATATGTAAGAGGATGTGAATGCCGAAGGCGCTGCAGGGCAAAAATCGTGTGGTGGCTTTCAACGCACAAAAGCTGAAGAGAAAGTGTATTTTTTTTTCGTTTTTTTTTTTTTACTTTAACCAAATAGTTTACTTTAAACCGACTCAAAACATAATTGGCATTTTTGGTTTGTTGCTGGAGCACCATAAGATTATTTTTATGTGCATCACATATTATATACCTTTTTAGTCTAATAATTTTCCGTAGTTTGGTAATGTAACCAATGTTGATACTGTCAAAGATAATTCTTTAAATTCCTCAGTGTGCCAGTTGGTGAGCTCAAAGCCTCAAACTGCAAGTAACCATGAGTTAAAATGTCCTCATCTTGCCCCGCAGTCTTGAAAATTAGTTTGACTTATACTTTGCTGAAATTATTTTGCTCAAGTCAGTCACAAGCTCTGAGTGACGGTGATAAAGCCATCCATATAAGGTTCCAGTTTACAAGATTGCACTAAAGAACTGTTTCTTTAATAAGAGAACATTGGAAGACAAAAGGGAGTCAGAGAAAAGCATGGAATGCTATATTGGAAAGCATTATTACGTGTCTCAGGGCAATCTTAACGTGACTCGGCAATTTCCTGGTTGGGTGGTACGGCTACTCCAGACTACTTCCACCAAGAAGAATTTCTTCGTTGTCCTCCAGACAAGCAAGAGCATGTCTGTATATTTTGAGTGTACACTTTAATGCAGATCTGCTGTACAATATTTAAATAAAGATAGTATTTATTATTCTCTTGTATGAAAGGACTGATGCAATTCATTTGCAGACCAACTCGTATGCTGAACATTTCATTTTCCTGTTAGATGATTTGAATTACAGATGCAATAAATAACCCAATAAATCCTCTTAAGAATTAGATAAATGAGGACTGTGAACAAGTAGACAAAGTAAGTCCAGATGACCACTAATACTGGGGGGTCTTTCTATTCTCTCCATCTTCCTCCTCCATGTCACTGTCACAAGCCAGAACAGTTGCGTTCTCATCATTCTGCTCTGATGACAAAGCCCGGAACAGGAGGGAGCAAACCTTTGGAAGCAAAAGTGAGTTAGCGAATCCAACTAATGCAAATGAGTTATAAAGAAATCAGAGATTACAATCCTGTTGTCTGGATGGGATGTTGATGTGGAATATTTTATGTCACCTTGTTCGCCTCCTTAATAACTAACCCAACAAGATGCCAGAAGCACTTTGTACTAACACACCTGTTAAGTCTGTAAAGCATGGTAAAACCCATATGATGAAGCAATTATTACTATGAAATTATAGTATTAATTTATTTGTAGTTTCAAGGCACTTTACAACAGTTGAGTCATTCACAAATGGCAGCCCCTCTACCACCAGTCCTAAATTGTGGCCCCCAATCGCAATATGAGCCCAAACCAGATGAGACACAATTTACATTTGATTTTTAGTGCATGGTTAAATATGCTGCATTTTTTGCTCATGTGCTGTTGGGAATATTTACCATTGAGGAGGCGCCACTCACAGTCGCATCGGGAGTGCCAAGTGTAAGAAGGGTGCGCTTGTGAAGCTCCACCAGAGGAGTTGATGGGTTGATGGGGCTACCCTGGCTGGATGCGACCACTTCTATGCCAGCGTGATGATTCGAGGGTTGATCTCTAGCTGCAACATCTGTGTGCCTGTCAACTCATACATGTTTCATGTGTCCTGGAGTGTAAATCCAGTGAAAATCAGAGTGAGGGATTATGCAGTCAAGTGAACCTTACACCACAGGTCCCTCAATGTGCCCCACATGTCTCAGTCACAGACGCAAGACTGACTGTAACACGACACCAACTTAAGAAGCTAAAAGGAGCCAATGAGAGCCAAGTAGGAGTGAGTGCCAGGAGAGCGGCTCAGGTGGAAAGAGTCAATTAAACCTGCTAATACGCAATCGCAGCAGACCAGGACCGGAATGAGCGTAATCACTTTTAAGTACCGCAAATTATCCGTCGCGCAGAGAGGTTCACGGCTGCATCTCTTTGAGTAAGCTTACCTGGTCTGTGAAGTTGGGTCTGGGGTATTTGTTGGTTGGGATTGGGAATGGGCTCCACTGTCTGTCAAAGTAGACAACACCACAGTGGCCTCCAGGACCGTGTCCGCCACAGAAAAGCACACAGGCCTACAGACAAGGACGGGGCAATGGCCGTTCTAAGAATTACATCCATTATGATTTAGCCAGAGTGTATTTAAATGCGTGTTGCAATGCGTTTGTCTTGAGACTTACATTCCTGCAGGACCAAACTGCACGGAAACTGGTAGGCAGTGCATCTCTGCAAAGGACAGCAGACCCTTAAAAAGATGGAGATTTATGTCATTCCAGAGCTCGTCGTTATATGTGATGAATCTGACATAGAGATAAAGAAAGACACAAAACAGAAGGTTGGCAGCCGCAGTGCCGCACGTCAGACACATTCCGAGATTACATTCGGGACGCAAGTTGTGGCTGTTAACGCAGGTCAAGTCTGCTTAATTGGACTAACGCCGTGGCCGTTTATTCAAATTTCCAGAAGGCCAATCAAAGAGCTTTTGTGTTTTGATTCTGTTACAAGTAAATCCCTCTGTAGTAGGGTTGAACAAATAATTGAATTCATATCGACATCACAGTCTAGAATGCAAATTTAATTTCTCCATCCATGCATCCATGCATCCATGCATCTATCCATCTATCCATCTATCCATCTATCCATCTATCCATCTATCCATCTATCTATCTATCTATCTATCTATCTATCTATCTATCTATCTATCTACCTACCTAGCACTGAAATAAGTTAAATGTCAAAAGGGGCAGCGTACAAAGAGAGACTGGAACAAACAGTGTCCAGATTTTCAGAATGTGAGCCAATCACATGCACATACCCCACCCGCACCCAAACATTCTCTCTCTCTCTCTCTCTCTCTCTCTCTCTCTCTCTCTCTCTCTCTCTCTCTCTCTCTCGCCCCCCCCTCTCTCTCGCCCTCTCTCTCTCTCTCCCTCTCTCACGCCCTCTCTCTCTCTCTCTCCCTCCCTCTCTCTCACCCTCTCTCTCGCCCTCTCTCTCGCCCTCTCTCTCTCTCCCTCTCCCTCTCTCTCTCTCTCGCCCTCTCTCTCTCTCTCTCTCTCTCTCTCTCTCTCGCTCTCTCTCTCTCTCTCTCTCTCTCTCTCTCTCTCTCTCTCTCTCTCTCTCTCGTGATGGGTGTCTGCAAATAGCCACGTTACCCTCAGCTCCTTCAGACAGAAGGTTATGGCCGAGTCCCCTCCGCACAGAAAATTGTCAAACTCGTCGGGGTGTAAGGACATCTCAGTGAACATCATCTTCATGTGATCTGTGACAGAAGCACAGTGGGTAGCAGTCGTGTCAATCAAATCTCTCACGAGGTCATCAGAAAGTGATCACGTTACAATTTGGCTTAGTCGAGAGGGCCAGAGATAGAGCACAAAATGTAACATTAGCTCACCATTTCTTCCATCATGGTAATTTCTCAGAATGACTTGGAGAGGACTTATGGAGAGGGTGACTTCCTCCTGGGATCTTTGGAAGTGCATCACCATATTGGCAAGAAGCCTGCAGAGAGAGGGCAGAAGAAACTTATTACAAATGCCACAGCTTTGGACATTTTGCTTAATGCTGTTACTGTCCGCCACAGATAATTCAATTACGACTTTCCATTTGGATTCTCTAAAAGTCAACTCAAAAATGCTTTTTGCAATATGGTCTTTGTGCCCTATGTTCTTTGTGCCCCCACGCGTCTAAACACGGCATTTGGGATTAATAATGTGTTTGAGGAATATGAATTAAGATGCTCATTTTTATCCGTCTCAGGGGATAGCCACTTTGGCAATGGTTATTACAAACGACACAGTGAACTAGTTTTTGCCCGTCTATACAATAATGACTTTAATAATGACTTTACTCCCATATTAGATTGTTTTTTTATTTGGTGTCATAAGAGTGGAATTTGTTAGTTGCAATCTGAGAAAAACATGTATGTATGCCTTGCCTGGCAGGACCCTTTAGCACATTGGGACAGAGATGTGAATCAAACACTGCTCGCAGAGCTGGACTCTCCTGGTAACACAGGTTATGGGTTTTGGTGATGCCTAGGGAACAAGAGACGCTTTACAAGAAAACACTGCCACCTCGTGGTGAAAACCTTTAATTGCGGTATATAAGAGACGAGATCCTACCGTGCCGACAGACAAACTTTATTATTATTTTGTCATTGGGAGTACTCAATGAGATCTGACATCGCTCCACATTTCGTTCGATAGAAGTCAAACATCGGAAAAGTGGTAGCAAAGACTTCAGAGCAAATGGAAAAAAACAAAACATAGAATTTGTATTAGTCTTGGTGGGGGGAATATATGAATTTGTTTTCTATCGATTCTCTCGCGTGATTGCGTTACCTTCACGTAAAGCTTGCATTTAATCAATTCACTCGTCTGCTTTGATGCCAGGCTGTAGTTGTGGAAGAACATCGATGAGAATAAGAAGCAGCCATATGCAGACTGAGAGGAGTTCACTGATCTCAGAGCCAGCTGTTAAAATAAATGATCATTTAAATTAAAAAAAAAATAACTTGGAGGGAAAAGATGAGACAAGCTAACTGTTAAGGGGCCGCACTCACCCCTTTGACGGTGGGATCCAACCACAGCTCATCTCCAATTCGTGAAAGTGCATGAATGGCCTTTCCAAACACTGCAACGTTACATATAAGTTTTTTCACAATTACAATTTGTTGGTGTCAACTAGGTAGTAAGCTTTACACCACATATTTGAATGAAATGGGTCGTGCTAGCATGTTAACGCTGGTAAAGGGTTAATTTGCTAACTTGAGGACAGCTCGTTTAAAGAGAGCTTTAAGACAGCGTTAAATCTACGTTTGACAATTGTAGTCATAACATTTCACTCGTTTTGACAAAATACTGTATTACCTTTTATACAGTTTCCATCAATGGTACAATTCATCCTCACAAAACGACTGCTTGTAGATTGACGAGGCTATGCTAACATTAACCAAGTGTAAACGCGTGCGCAATAACTATGTAATAGGGCATCACGTAATAATCTATGCTATTAATTTGAAAGTACATTTAAACAAGCTCTATTGTGACATACTAGGAATTTGCGTGTTGAGAATAGTTTTGAAAGGATTTTCAGCATTTAATAGCATTGGCAAAATCAGAAACTATTTTTAGTCTCAGAATATTGAAGTTAGTAACAAACACATTCAATGTCATTTTAAATGATTAAAATTGAAATGTATGATTGAATAGAAAATATTAATACCCAGTTTATAGTCCTGTATTCCCCCAGACGTCATTGCATCAACATTTGTAACACAAATAATCACAATAATATTGAAAGTGGTATTTGAGTTGATATCCTGCAATATTGAGACATAAAATTACTGACAAATAACATCTTGAATAACATTTTTCTTGAAAATGTTTCATGAAACTATTGCTAGCGTTGGGTGAAAACTTCCTACCTGTATGTCAAAGTCTCACACTTGCCACTAATCTATACTAAGAGTCATTTTGTCAAGTGTTGGAAATGACAATGCAATGTTTACAGTTGAACAAATTCTCTTTTTTCAACAGTACTAGGAATAATGCAGGGCAAGCCTCATCCAAAGGTTTCAAGAAAAAAATCACTCATTTTCCATATTTTATTGAGCATCATGTCCAATATACATTGCATTGACACAAAATGGAAAACAAAACAAGTAGTAGCAACGTTAGAGGGTGGATTACCTGGACACCATTTTCTACACGTATTGCTTGATGACATTTGAAGGACGCACCAAATCTGTGCAAATACAGTGAACACCGGTCGGAGTAGGTCAGAAAATTCTGACGTAAAACATTGACAGCAGTGACATGATCAACTCATTCAACTCTGCTTGGATGTGTTACAAATCAGTTCATATTGGTATTGATGCCATGGCTTAGTCATTGGCAAGTTTATTATTTTGCAGTTTTTTTTGTTTGTTTTCAAAGTAAAAGGAGTAAACAGGATGGTGTCTTTATCCAATGACAAAGTGTTTGTGTCAACTTCACACGAGAAAAAAAAAAACCCAGCCCAGATCCTACCCTTAACGTGATACATGTTGGCTAAATGTGCACCGGGAATAAAATGAAGATGGAAGGTGTAACCTGTCAATCTACCTACAGTCATCAACATTTCTAAACCCAAACAAATATGAAACATATTACCCACAGAGAACACCCGATGTGCAACAACATACTAACAGCTAATCCGAGTCAACAATTGAGCCCCGAAACATCCCCGCATTGAGAACTCGACAACCAAATTGAGGTAAATTCAGATGTCACAGCAAAACGCACAAGAATTATCACAGCTTGAAGACCTTTCTCAAACCTTCCTCTATGGATCGTTTTTGGTTGCGGTAGTTGAAAGAAATCTTAATTGACTAAGAACGGCCATGAGGAAGTCCATCCCACCAATTGCAACATTACAAATTTAATCCTGAGAAGTTGGCACAAACCTCGTGTTAATGTTCACCATGCATGTGCAAGTCAATATATGAGGGAATGGTGGCTCCCAAAGCAGAGTAAGCCATTCCGTTCACCACAACAAATTGCAACAAGAGAGTTTAAAGGGATCATGCACGTTTGAGCCATTGCTAGACCCTCGCATAGATAGCAAACGCTAGTAGGTGGCAAAAAAAAAAAAAAGGTGTTTAAGTGCCACAAAAAATATGATCGCTTTTTAAAAGAAGTTAAGCCAATAAAAGGCAACAGAGAATCAATGACGGTGTTGAAAACCACCATCACATTTATGATGGGCTGACTTGTACAGTATGTAGCTGATTGGGCAAGGGAGTGACGTAAAGGATTTCATTTGTTCGACTCAATCCACCACTAAATTGCATAAGAAACCTGGTCGTATAAAGTAGAAACTGTTCAGCAGCTGATTAAAAAAAGCAAGTTCATTTACAGTAGTGACATATTTTACATCATTAGTTTTCCAAAATAAATAAAATTAAATATACAATTCCAGGTAGGAAGAAAGGGAATTTCGCTGGTAGTGTTCTCAAATTTGCTCTTCTTGTGACAAACGATTGCAGAAACCAGGTTGAAGGTCAACCAAGTCCTTTTGTCTTGCAAAACAAGGGGTACACAAGTCGGAACATTTCCCTCTGGAGGGTTTTCCTTAAAGTGGGGAGGAGGGGGGAAGACAAATTACAATCATGTCCTTAGTTACATCACACGAGGATTTTACATGTCATATTTTTAATTATAAAAATTTGGAACTCTGGTTTCCTCCCTCATTCCAAAACGTGTGATTGATTGAAGGCTCTAAATCACATGTGTCAAACTCAAGGCCCGCGGGCCAGATCCGGCCCGCCACATCATTTTATGTGGCCCGCGAAGACAAATTGTGCATCAAATTTGTGAGTCATGACTAGAATTGCAAATTGTCTTCACTTTTAATCATATCTTTTTTTTTTTTAACTATTTGACCAGTTTTTACTCGTCTGATTTGAAAACTAATTACTATTTGTCAGTTTGTTTTGTAGATTTTACTCTACATGAGGTTCTCATACATTTATTTGGGTTGACAGTCATAATGGCCCTCCGAAAGAAGCTATGACTACAATGTGGCCCGTGAAAAAAAGGAGTTTGACACCCCTGGTCTAACTGAAAAGAGTTGATTGTATTACTGTCAATGTTCTCTCATAAATGGGGTTTTAGAAAAAACACTTGAATTCAGTCTCCTTTGCCACTTCCAGCGTTAAGAACCAAACGTATTTTTTCATTTTGATATTCACATTCGGTCTGAATGTACGACACATGCGAGAAATGGAAACCCCTATCTTTGGCAGACTTCCACATTGGTATGCTAAAACGATCAGTCGGAATGGCCCTTGAGAGAGTATTACAGGGATGGATGAAAACCCACTTATGTCAGTCCTCAGTCCGTCCTTTTTTAAATAAAAATGTCTCCTCCCCTGTCCTTTGTCGGCAAAATGGGCATCTGTCCAGGACAGATGGACCGTCCTGTCCCTGGGAAAGAGTGCCCACCTCTAAGTTTTACAAAAGGTGAAGTATGACATGGTTTTCATCGAGCGACGATTAGTTTTAAATGGCACAATCGAGGGAGAATCAATTTAACTAAAAAAAAAAAAAAAAAAGAAACTAAACATTTTTTCATTCTTACCCTGGACTTCATAACGCTTCTAGTCATAGGCCATCTCTTGACTTTTTCTTACACAACGAGCCACTTTTCTCTTGAATTCACCGTTCGGGTCCTCCCGCCACTCTTTCTGTGAACGAAACAAGTTTAATGACATGGCAATGGCGAGGATGACTCAAAGCAAAGGGAAGATTGCATTCCCAGTGTGAGGAGTGTACACAGTTCAACTCACCGCAGCATCTACATTAGCTGGCGAATCGCTGTTGGGGTCTGCCAACATGGAAATGACACTAATCATGATTGTCTCAACCGTGTGGATGGGTAGCCAGCGCTCTTCGGGTTTCTCATAGCCAAACTTATCCTCTCCGGGCTCATGCAGAATGGAGATGCACACATCCCCATTTTTTGCAACTGTTTAGATCGGGTACACACATCGAAACAGTCTGTGTAGGGTTGACTTAAAAGCTTTAGTGTGACGTCATGGGACGATATCATCCAATGTTAGTGTGGATTTGTGTCTACTGAGCATTTACCGTTCGGGTGCCAGATTTCAGTGATGAGCTTCATCTTTGGCGGTCGAAGAGGATAGTCATACGGGAAGGTTAAATGCGCTTTAAAAAAACCTCCTTCGCTGCAAAAGACAAGAGGACAAAGTTAAATGGTTTGAAGAAAATAATGGCAAAGGTGTCTTGGAAGTGATGGCTTACAAAAGGGTATCTTGGGGACCGATGATCACAACTTCCCATTTATATATGTCGTCGTCATCTATTAGACCTGCCGAAAAGCCCTCCACAGGGTTCTTGTTGAGCTCTGAAATAAGAGACCAGGGATGTTTTAAATGAATATTCCAGATAAACAACACATTTAGGACAGTTGTAAAAATGGCAGACACCTCTGTCATTATCTGAAGTGGGTCAACTTGCACAACTTTATACGGGACCTTGGAATTGTCAATGTGGAGTAAGCGTCTGGCAAATACAAACATATTCACTAATCAAAAATATTTACTCCACATTGGCAGTTTCAGGCTTGCGTGATTGTACCATGACATGCAAAGAGCTGTGCGTTTGCCTCAGTTAGGGGCGAGTGGCTTTTGATTATGATTAAGAATCAGGCAAGGCTAAGTTATGGTTGGCTGACAAATACAAGAATAGCTTAAATTAACCCCATCAAATGTAATAGACTATATTTTTCATCAACAAAAGTAAGCTTGTTGGTGGTATTGCAGTAGGGGAAAGGTATATCTGGAACTGGCTTTATTGTTTTGCATTAGCAATTTTGAGTACAGCAGTCCAATCACACTAGATTAGACTCAAGTGTCCACTTACTGTTCTTATCTTTGTAATCTTAACCAAAGGGAAAGCATGATCTGCATTCAGTCAGAACCAGTTTAGTTGAATCTGATTGAAACGATGTGGCATAATCTTTAAAAGGCTGTGTAATTAGAGTAATTCTGAAAGGGTGAACCAGGATATCTCTATAGAGATGTAAAAGACTCACTCAAATGGCTTCCGTATACAACAAAAACAAAGGAATTGAGCTTACTGCCAATTTATGAAAGGGACAGTACACACACACACACATATCAAAATTATCAACAAATAATTGAGATTCAAACTAGTAGAGTCTATTAATTGAAGTTGAGGACTAGCAATAATTTAAGGTTAAATTTAAGTATCCAAATCCTTTGATTTAAAGCTTTCAAAAGTAATTCCTCTGGTCCTTTGTGAAAGCAGAGTGATTAAGACATTTGCAAATACGTATACTGTTTAACTTTGAAAAAAAAATGACCAAAGCAATTGTTGCGCGTGCACACACGCACGCGCGCGCGCACACACACACAAGCACCTAAATAATTGTTTAATGTCATTGGAGAAATTGACTCTATAAAGTTCTACATTTAGAAACGCAATGATTTGTCATCCTATGTTACGAAAACATGATAAAAGTTGATCGTTCCCTGTACTGACAATTCCTTTGTTCTGTCAGCCACTAGTGACGAAGTCGCTAGCCCGTTAGCAAGACTACATTGGGATTCTGTTTGTTTCCTAAATCATTATTCAGCCGATGTTGACTAGGAATTTTATTTTCTCAACAGACGCCAATAGCTACAATTGTATGCGTCGCTGCAACCATCGGCTAGCGCGTTAAATTTACCTTTCTAGTCTTAACCTGATAGCTTTGCATGGCTAAAACACAAACGTAGCTCTTAGCTACGTAAACTTTACATTCGACTACTTTCCTATAGCGATAAATATTTTACCTGCAAGTTGTTTTCGAAGAAGTAGAGCTGATTGTTCGGTCATGGTACGTGTACGTTATTGATAACTCTGGTTTTATAAACACTCCCACGCAAATTTAAGCTAGCCCCAGATCTGCTGCCCGCTGCCGATTTCCCCCTATGTTTTGACACAAGGTTCAGCTGCTGGCTTTGGGTGTATGCGCATGCGTGCATATTATTGACAGATAGCGAGTGCCCAACCGTACAACAATTACTAAACAAATACACATCCATGACAACAACTTTGTGATTTTTACATGGAGTTAGAATGCTAATAAATGATTCAACGCCAGATTCTTTGGATTTAACATATGACATTCAATACATTTGTAAAAAAAAAAAAAAAAAAAAAAAACGCTAATCAAATGTATGTCGCTGTATTACACTTGATTTGTCGACTTTTACATTGTTTTACTTGAACGCAAACAAAGCCAGTCAATCATACTTTATGCTGAATGACTCACGTTAGGTCAAATCATTACATTTGATAAGTGAAGACCACTCCTGTAGAATTGTTTCCTCCCACATCCCCAAAACATGCTTGGTAGGCCGATTGAAGACTCCAAATTGTCCCTACAAATGGTTGTTTGTCTCTGTGTGCCCTGCGATTGGCTGGCAACCGGTTCAGGGTGTCCCCCGCCTACTACCCGATGACGGCTGGGATAGGCTCCAGCACGCCCGCGACCCCCGTGGGGACTAAGCCGTGCAGAAAATGGATGGATGGATGATTGAACGAATGACCGTCTGAATGAATGTGCCCAGACAAAGAAAGTTGGATACTTCTAAGTGTACGTAAATGCAGCATTCCCATTTTGCGGAAGAGGAGCCGTATTTGCTGGGCACCGACAACATTATACGTCTCACGGTCCTTCGCTAGAGGGCAGCAGGGACCTCACTCAAATGACATCATCATTACGTGCGTGACAGGAAGTGAAGCGACGACAACAAAACCGCGCTCAAACGGAAGCGTATCGCCTTCCATTCGGCTGCATCAGAGAAACACGCAATTTATGTGGTGAATCAGTAACATCAGCTACACGACGACCGCAACGACGAAAGAGGTAAGTTACGACAATGGACCCAAGTTATCATGTTTGCAACTTTATTTGTAGTACTGCTTGCTTGCATTACAGAAGTGCGGGCCGCTTTCATTACCATGGTACTTAGAACAGTCCTAACTTTATGATATCTAACTTGATTATCCTCGACGAATGTTCGATCTCAAATGAGCCATCATCACGTGCTGGTTCTTGCCTGTACCAAGAGTAATACTGTACTGTGGAAAAACTCAAAGTCGAGGATTAGCAGTGATGCTTGTAGGCAGGCATGCTCCCGATTTTAAATCTCAATGCCACCAGATGGTAACG
Source organism: Syngnathus typhle (assembly GCF_033458585.1). Taxonomy (NCBI): domain Eukaryota; kingdom Metazoa; phylum Chordata; class Actinopteri; order Syngnathiformes; family Syngnathidae; genus Syngnathus; species Syngnathus typhle. The sequence continues at coordinate 6,800,365 of NC_083742.1, forward strand.
CGTAAGCACGTTTGCTAAAACAGGTCCAATGTGTCGTTTTGTATATTGAGTTAGTTTAAGTTCACGTTGTAAACAAAACAAGTTGAAGTTGACATCTGTTGCGTGTTGTTTGAGATGTCCGTCGATGAACAAACAAAGCAGTTGGTTCGTTATCGGCAAGATCGAAGTCAAAGTCAGCTTTATTGTCAATCTCTCCACGTCACAACACACAAAGAGACCGAAATTACGTTTTTCTCTATCCCACGGTGACGAGACACATAACACGATAGACATACATGTACGCGACACAATATAAAAACAAGAAGGCAAAAATTCAAACAATCAATAGTAAGAGTGATGAATAAATAATAAATAAACAGATAGCACAATAAATAACGGAGCCAGCAAGCATAGCGCAAAAGTAAAAAACATCATAAACAAAAAGGCACAAACAATAAATAAGAGTAATAACAAATAATAAATAATAAGAGCCAGTGTGCATTCAGACAGTTCAGACAGTAAAAGTACAGGACGCTACGCAGAACGGGGGAGCGAGTTCAAGATCCTAACAGCCTGAAGTATGAAGCTGTTTGAGAGTCTGGAGGTGCGGGAGCGCAGGCTTCTGTACCTCTTCCCAGAGGGCAGAAGCTCGAACAAAGAGTGAGCGGGGTGACTCGCATCACTCACAATCGTGGTCGCCTTGCGGGTGAGATGGGAGGTGTAAATGTCCTTCAAGGAGGGGAGCGAAGCACCAGCAATCTTGCCAGCAGTGTTCACTATGCGCTGCAGGGCCTTCAAGTTGTAGTCAGTGCAGCCGCCACCCCAAACAGCAGTACAGCTGGAGAGGACGCTCTCAATGGTGCCGCGGTAAAATGCAGTCATGACAGCCGGAGGAGCGCTCGCTCGCCTGAGTTTCCGCAGGAAGTACAATCTTGGGTTGTTTAATGGCGGTCAGTACACGTGGTACTACAGCTGATGAAACAACAACGCCCACTCTCCAGGTAACAAAGTTTTGTACTGTCCGGAAAAGGCGGGAAAGCAAAAGTCGACCGACGCCGTGTGTGACCCACAATGCGAAATGAGTTTGGCGCCTCTGATCTACCACAACACAAAATACTATTGCAAAAATACGGGATAACCTACATTCCATTACTTTAACAAATGGGTCGCTCGCCGCTGCCCTAGATACACTTTTGTTAGCCAAACATCATTGAACAAGTGTTGTGATTGCAGTGTGAAAATGTCTGCAAGGACCTCAGCAAAGTACGTTGAGGAAAAGGACCGTAGACGTCGACGACTGGAACATCTTTGGCTGCAGCCTTATGTTGTGTTGCGCAGAGCAGGCTTGTACACGTCTAGTTTCTGTTATGAATCGTCTTCCAGTATTTATTTTGAGTAGAATTTGATCAAAATCATGCTTGACGGGCAGATTGAAAATGTCCTAGTATAGGTTTGACCAGTTTCTCTTCAACTGTAACTTTCTTATGTGTTTGTCTTGTTTTGCAGACATCAGTGAAGCTATTCGTCCGAAGCGGCAGGAGCCAGAGTGCACTCGCATTAAAGAGGAAGATGTGGGCAAAGAGGTCCATCACTTCAATGAACAAATGGAGCAGAAGTTTCTTTGCACCATAAAAGAGGAGGAAGAGCCTGAGCGGCCTTGTAGTAAAGAGGAGGGAGAGGAGTCCTGCAACATTAAAGAGGAGGAGGAGGAGGAGGATACCTGCAAGATGCCATTGACTGGTGTTCCTGTGAAGAGTTTTGATGAGGGTCAACAGGAGGTGAGCAAAGGGGCGGAGCCTCCAAGCTGCAGCTCAAGTCAAACAATGACCAGAGAAGGTGATGGAAATTACTGTGGAGGATCAGCTGAGTCTCAAAACAAACACAGGCAATGTTCTCAGTGTGGGAAATGTTGTGCTAATAACAGTGTTTTGAAACAACACATGAAAATGCACACAAGAGAGAAAAAGTTTTCCGGTTCAGTATGTGGCCAAAAATTTGGTCAGAGAGGACATTTAAATGAGCACACAAGAATCCACACTGGCGAGAAACCTTTTTCCTGCTCAGTTTGTGGCCAAAAATTCTCTCTGAAGGGACACTTAAAAACTCATAAAAGAAGTCACACTGGTGAGAAACCTTTTTCATGCTCAGTTTGTGGCCAAAGATTCTCTTCTAAGAACGTTTTAAAAAGCCACACAAGAATCCACACTGGCGAGAAACCTTTTTCATGTTCAGTTTGTGGCCAAAAATTCTCTTGGAGGGAAAATTTAAGTAGGCACACAAGAATCCACACTGGCGAGAAACCTTTTTCCTGCTCAGTTTGTGGCCAAAAATTCTCTCTGAAGGGACACTTAAAAACTCATAAAAGAAGTCACACTGGTGAGAAACCTTTTTCATGCTCAGTTTGTGGCCAAAGATTTTCAGTGAAGGAATACTTAAAAAGTCACACAAGAATCCACACTGGCGAGAAACCTTTTTCATGTTCAGTTTGTGGCCAAAAATTCTCTTGGAGGCAAAATTTAAGTAGGCACACAAGAATCCACACTGGCGAGAAACCTTTTTCCTGCTCAGTTTGTGGCCAAAAATTTTCAATAAAGGGAACTCTGAATTTGCATTCAAAAATCCACACTGGTGAGAAACCTTTTTCATGCTCAGTTTGTGGCCAAAAATTCTCTCAGGAGGGAAACTTGAAAACTCACACAAGAGTCCACACTGGCGAGAAACCTTTTTCATGCTCAGTTTGTGGCCAAAGATTCTCTCTGAAGGGGAACTTAAAAAGTCACTCAAGAGTCCACACTGGCGAGAAACTTTTTTCATGCTCGGTTTGTGGCCAAAAATTCTGTCAGAAGGAGAGCTTAAAAAGTCACACAAGAATCCACACTGGCGAGAAACCTTTTTCATGCTCAGTTTGTGGCCAAAGATTCTCTTATAAGAACGTCTTAAAAAGTCACACAAGAATCCACACTGGTGAGAAACCTTTTTCATGCTCAGTTTGTGGCCAAAGATTTTCAGTGAAGGAAAACTTAAAAAGGCACACAAGAATCCACACTGGCGAGAAACCTTTTTCATGCTCAGTTTGTGACCGAAAGTTCTCTCAGAAGGGATACTTAAAAATTCACACAAGAATCCACACTGGCGAGAAACCTTTTTCCTGCTGAGTTTGTGGCTAAGAATTCTCACAATCTATGCTTAATCAAGCACACAGTAGCCCACACCTAACTCTGTTGCCTGCTCAATCTCTTGCCAAAGAGTCTCTATTGAGAATTCCGAGTGTGTTGGGGAGATGATCAATGATCCGTGAAGGTTTCACCTTTTTAAGCAGACTTCATGAGTTTTTGCATTGATGATGATATTGTTAACTGGCTTCTGGAGATCTTTGTAGTTTTTATTATACATAGTGTTAATTTTGGTTTTGGTTGTGGTTTTTAACAGTAAATACTAGGGGTGTAACGATACATCGATACACATCGATTAATCGATATAATGCTCTACGATTTATTGGTATCGATGCTAAAGGTAAACATCGATTTATATCGCCGTGTTTGACCTCGGACATTAGACGCGACTTTATTTTGAAATCCAGTTCATTGTTGCTTGCTTCCTTTTTCCGGCGTTGTTGTGTTGTGAGCAGAGCACGCGCGTGAAAGGGGAGGGGACAACTAGTCCGCGGCTCCTGGGCTGGTGCTATGGCTAGTGTCCAAAAAGACGAGGAAATTTGCTCCCCTTTAGGCTTCAAGTCATTCGTTTGGAAGCACCTTGGATTCCAAAGAAAAGATGGCTCAACGGCCAAGACACGTGCAGTTTGTAAATCCTGCCATGCGGTGATCAAATATTCAGGGAGCACAAATCTCGCCGCACATTTAAAGAAAAAACACGACATCAAAGTTCAGTGTTAAAGTAAGCAATTTGTATACTACAATACTCTTGTAATTTCCTAAATAAAGAGTTTGCAGTGCCTTGTTGATTTCGCGTATGAATTGTTATAAATCAGGATATTGTTATATATTTTTTACTAAAAAAAAAAAAATATCGATCGTAGAGCACTATATCGCGATATATCGTGAATGAATCGCAGCAGGCTTTAAGATATCGGCAAATATCGTATCGTAGTTCTTTATATCGATATTATATCGTATCGTGACAAAACCCGCGATTTACACCCCTAGTAAATACAATTAATTCATTTTTGAGGCAAGTTGCTTCGTTTTTATCAGTGTAAACATTGGGTTTAGTTTTGTTCAGCATTTCATGATCACGTTTAGGATTTTGCCCCATATTTGTCAAGACTTGTTAGGAAGACCAATAAGAAGCAAGCAAGACATTTTTTGTTCTTCTTCTTGCGCTTCAGCCCTGCGCTCTGCACCGGAAAAAGCTAACCAATCAAAAAGGGGCCTGACATGGCATATCTGAGCCGCACAATGATTTAAACTCTCCTCCAAAAGTGAGGCCAATTCCTATCATTTTGCAGTAAAAATAGTTGAAGCAATTTGTGTAAGAATCCTGTATGACAAAATATGAATGTGGAATCATGTGGAGAAGTATTGAATCATATGGGATTATGTGGTATGATATTAAACGATGACGACACGTGTTATGTGCATTCTTAAGGCTTAAGAAATGGAGATCCATGAGATGTGAGTAATTTCCAACATTTTTGACTCATTTTTTGACTCAAACATCACATATCCAAATACCAGACCTAATTTTGACCATGTCAGTGTGCGTATGAAACATCCCAAGCTTAACTTGTGAAGCACGTGGATGGAAAGCTTCCAGGCTTCATCTACGATGTGTCCTCTCTGCATCCATTGCAGCCTTGTCATCCTGGAAGGGGAATCCTCCCATTTGTGGTTTCTTCTCAAGGTTTCTCATTTCCCCTAAAATTAGTTTTGAGTTTTTCCTTGCCCTCCTGGGAGTTTGAGATCAGGGGATGTTGGAGAATATTTGTCAATCTTCGCAATTGTCCTGTGTGTTGTTAAATGTTGAACAGAGGCTGACATGTACCGAAGTCAAATTCCTTATTTGGCATTCTCAAACATCAATTAAAAAAATCTTGAATCTGGCATCAATGACCCACAGGCGGCTGAAAGACTTCTGGTTAGTTGATTCTAGTGTTAAAGAACACACGTAGGACAAACGCACGCTAGTATGCTATTAAAATCTATTCGAGTTTTTTTTTTTTGTGTGTGTGTGTGTGTAGAAAACTTTTTTTTTTTTTGCGCACGCCACCTTGGTTTGTTAGTTTGCTAGGCAACAACAACATTAAACGTCCCACGGTCCTTCGCTAGAGGGCGGCAGGGACCTCACTGAAATGACATCATCATTACGTGCGTGACAGGAAGTGAAGCGACGACAACAAAACCGCGCTCAAACGGAAGCGTATCGCCTTCCATTCGGCTGCATCAGAGAAACACGCAATTTATGTGGTGAATCAGTAACATCAGCTACACGACGACCGCAACGACGAAAGAGGTAAGTTACGACAATGGACCCAAGTTATCATGTTTGCAACTTTATTTGTAGTACTGCTTGCTTGCATTACAGAAGTGCGGGCCGCTTTCATTAGCATGGTAGCTATTAGCTGATTATCCTCGACGAATGTTCGATCTCAAATGAGCCATCATCACGTGCTGGTTCTTGCCTGTACCAAGAGTAATACTGTACTGTGGAAAAACGCAAAGTCGATGATTAGCAGTGATGCTTGCAGGCAGGCATGCTCCCGATTTTAAATCTCAATGCCACCAGATGGTAACGCGTAAGCATGTTTGCTAAAACAGGTCCGATGTGTCGTTTTGTGTATTGGGTTAGTTTAAGTTCACGTTGTAAACAAAACAAGTTGAAGTTGACATCCGTTGCATGTTGTTTGAGATGTCCGTCGATGAACAAACAAAGATGCGGAATTACAGTTGGTTCGTTATTAGCAAGATCTTGGGTTGTTAAATGGCGGCCAGTACACGTGGTACTACATCTGATGGAAACAACAACGCCCACTCTCCAAGTAGCAAAGTTTTGTACTGTCCGGAAAAGGCGGGAAAGCAAAAGTCCACCGAGGCCGTGTGTGGCCCACAATGTGAAATGAGTTTGGCGCCTCTGATTTAGCACAACACAAAATACTATTGCGAAAATACGGGATAACCTACATTCCATTACTTTAACAAATGGGTCGCTCGCCGCTGCCCTAGATACACTTTTGTTAGCCAAACATCATTGAACAAGTGTTGTGATTGCAGTGTGAAAATGTCTGCAAGGACCTCAGCAAAGTACATGAAGGAAAAGGACCGTAGTTGTCGACGACTGCAACATCTTTGGCTGCAGCCTTATGTTGTGTTGCGCAGAGCAGGTTTGTACACGTCTAGTTTCTGTTATGAATCCTCTTCCAGTATTTATTTCGAGTAGAATTCGATCAAAATCATGCGTGACGGGCAGATTGAAAATGTCCTAGTATAGGTTTGACCAGTTTCTCTTCAACTGTAACTTTCTTATGTGTTTGTCTTGTTTTGCAGACATCAGTGAAGCTATTCGTCCAAAGCGACAGGAGGCAGAGCGCACTTGCATTAAAGAGGAAGATGTGGGCAAAGAGGTCCATCACTTCAATGAACAAATGGAGCAGAAGTTTCTTTGCATCATAAAAGAGGAAGAGCCTGAGCGGCCTTGTAGTAAAGAGGAGGGAGAGGAGTCCTGCAACATTAAAGAGGAGGAGGATACCTGCAAGATACCATTGACTGGTGTTCCTGTGAAGAGTTTTGATGAGGGTCAACAGGAGGTGAGCAAAGGGGCGGAGCCTCCAACCTGCAGCTCAAGTCAAACAATGACCAGAGAAGGTGATGGAGACCACTCTGGAGGATCCCAAGCAGCTCCACCATCAGATAGTGATGACGCGGCGTCACATGTTCCGGCTGCTGCTGCTGCTGCTGCTGCTGCTGCTGCTGCTGATGATGATGAGTCTCTAAACAAACACAGGCAATGTTCTCAGTGTGGGAAATGTTGTGCTAATAACCGTGTTTTGAAACAACACATGAAAAGGCACAGAGAGAAAAACTTTTCCTGTTCAGTATGTGGCCAAAAATTCGGTCGGAGGGGACATTTAAAAGAGCACACAAGAATCCACACTGGCGAGAAACCTTTTTCCTGCTCAGTTTGTGGCCAAAAATTCTCTCGGAAGGGACACTTGAAAATTCATACAAGAGTCCACACTGGCGAGAAAGTTTTTTCATGCTCCATTTGTGGCCAAAAATTGTCTAACAAGCAGAGCTTAAAAAATCACACAAGAATCCACACTGGCGAGAAACCTTTTTCATGCTCAGTTTGTGGCCAAAGATTCAGTCACAAGAAAAGCTTAGAAATACATACAAGAGTCCACACTGGCGAGAAACCCTTTTCATGCTCAGTTTGTGGCCAAAAATTCAGTTACAAGAAAAGCTTAGAAAGGCACACAAGAATCCACACTGGCGAGAAACCCTTTTCATGCTCAATTTGTGGCAAAAGATTTTCAGTGAACGGACACTTAAAAACTCATACAAGAAGTCACACTGGTGAGAAACCTTTTTCATGTTCAGTTTGTGGCCAAAAATTCTCTCAGAGGGGACATTTAAATAGGCACACAAGAACCCACACTGGCGAGAAACTTTATTCCTGCTCAGTTTGTGGCCAAAAATTCTCTCACAAGATAAGCTTAATCAAGCACACAGTAGCCCACACCTAACTCTGTTGCGTGCTCAATCACTTGCCAAAGAGTGTCTATTGAGAATTCCGAGTGTGTTGGGGAGATGATCAATGATCCGTGAAGGTTTCACCTTTTTAAGCAGACTTCATGGGTTTTTGCATTGATGATGATATTGTTAACTGGCTTCTGGAGATCTTTGTAGTTTTTATTATACATAGTGTTAATTTTGGTTTTGGTTGTGGTTTTTAACAGTAGATACAATTAATTCATTTTTGAGGCAAGTTGCTTCGTTTTTATCAGTGTAAACATTGGGTTTGGTTTTGTTCAGCATTTCATGATCACGTTTAGGATTTTGCCCCATATTTGTCAAGACTTGTTAGGAAGACCAATAAGAAGCAAGCAAGACATTTTTTGTTCTTCTTCTTGCGCTTCAGCCCTGCGCTCTGCACCGGAAAAAGCTAACCAATCAAAAAGGGGCCTGACACGGCATATCTGAGCTGCACAATGATTTAAACTCTCCTCCAAAGGTGAGGACTATTCCTATCATTTCGCAGTAAAAATAGATGAAGCAATTTGTGTAAGAATGCTGTATGACAAAATATGAATGTGGAATCATGTGGAGAAGTATTGAATCATATGGAATTATGTGGTATGATATTAAACGATGACGACACGCGTTATGTGTATTCTTAAGGCTTAAGAAATGGAAATCCATGAGATGTGAGTAATTCCCAACATTTTTTGACTCAAGTAAGGTAAGTATCATAAACAGCAGCATATCATAAGTTCGTTTGATACCACAACATTAACCTCAAAATGATCAAACATCACATTTACAAATACCAGATCTAATTTTGACCATGAAGGCTTTGGCCAACAGCCTCACAAGCTTAACTTTTTGGAAAGCACGTGGATGGAAAGCTTCAAGGCTTCGTCTATGATGTGTCCTCTCTGCATCCATCGCAGCCTTGTCATCATGGAAAGGGGATCCTCCCATCTGTGGTCTCTTCTCAAGGTTTCTCATTTCCCCTAAAATTAGTTTTGAGTTTTTCCTTGCCTTCCTGGGAATTTAAGATCAGGGGATGTTGGAGAATATTTGTCAATTTTCGCAATTGTCCTGTGTGTTGTTAAATGTTGAACAGAGGCTGACATGTACCGAAGTCAAATTCCTTATTTGGCATTCTCAAACATGACTAATAAAAAAGTCTTGAATCTGGCATCAATGACGCACAAGCGGCTGAAAGAGTTCTGGTTAGTTAACTCTAGTGTTAAACAACACACATGCGACAAACGCATGCCAGTATGCTTTCGTGTGTGTGTGTGTGCGGAAAACTCCGACTTTTTGTTTTGCACGCCACCTTGGTTTGTTAGTTTGCTGGGCAACAACAACATGAAACGTCCCACGGTCCTTCGCTAGAGGGCGACAGGGACCTCACTCAAATGACATCATCATTACGTGACAAGAAGTAAAGCGACGACAACAAAACCGCGCTTGGTATAAAAACTCAAATGGAAGCGTGTCGCCTTCCATTCGGCTGCATCAGATCAACACGCAACCTATGCGGTGAATCAGTAACATCAGTTACACGACGACCGCAACGACGAAAGAGGTAAGTTACGACAATGGACCTAAGTTATCATTTTTGCAGCGTTATCTGTTGTACTGCTTGGTTGCAGTACAGAAGTGCGGGCCGCTTTTATTAGCATGGTACTTAAAACAGTCCTAACTTTATGATATCTAACTTGCTTATCCTCGACCAATGTTCGATCTCAAATGAGCCATCATCACGTGCTGGTTCTTGGTCCTGTACCAAGAGTAATACTGTACTGTGGAAAAACTCAAAGTCGAGGATTAGCAGTGATGCTTGCAGGCAGGCATGCTCCCGATTTTAAATCTCTGAATTGGGTTAGTTTAAGTTTACGTTGTAAACAAAACAAGTTGAAGTTGACATCCGTTGCGTGTTGTTTGAAATGTCCGTTGCTGAACAAACAAAGATGTGGGGTTACAGCTGGTTCGTTATTGGCAAGATCTTGGGTCGTTTAATGGCGGTCAGTACACGTGGTACTACAGCTGATGAAACAACAACGCCCACTCTCCAGGTAACACAGTTTTGTACTGTCCGGAAAAGGCGGGAAAGCAAAAGTCGACCGAGGCCGTGTGTGGCCCACAATGTGAAATGAGTTTGGCGCCTCTGATTTAGCACAACACAAAATACTATTGCGAAAATACGGGATAACCTACATTCAATTACTTCAACAAATAACTCCCTCACCGCTGCCCAAAAGACACTTTTATTAGCCAAATCATCGTTGAACAAGTGTTGTGATTGCAGTGTGAAAATGTCTGCAAGGACCTCAGCAAAGTACGTGAAGGAAAAGGACCGTAGACGTCGACGACTGGAACATCTTTGGCTGCAGCCTTATGTTGTGTTGCGCAGAGCAGGTTTGTACACGTCTAGTTTCTGTTATGAATCCTCTTCCAGCATTTATTTTGAGTAGAATTCGATCAAAATCATGCATGACGGGCAGATTGAAAATGTCCTAGTATAGGTTTGACCAGTTTCTCTTCAACTGTAACTTTCTTATGTGTTTGTCTTGTTTTGCAGACATCAGTGAAGCTATTCGTCCGAAGCGGCAGGAGCCGGAGCGCACTCGCATTAAAGAGGAAGATGTGGGCAAAGAGGTCCATCACTTCAATGAACAAATGGAGCAGAAGTTTCTTTGCACCATAAAAGAGGAAGAAGAGCCGGAGCGGCCTTGTAGTAAAGAGGAGGGAGAGGAGTCCTGCAACATTAAAGAGGAGGAGGATACCTGCAAGATACCATTGACTGGTGTTCCTGTGAAGAGTTTTGATGAGGGTCAACAGGAGGTGAGCAAAGGGGCGGAGCCTCCAAGCTGCAGCTCAAGTCAAACAATGGCCAGAGAAAGTGATGGAGATCACTGTGGAGGATCACGAGCAGCTCCACCATTAGATATATTAGATGTGTCAGGTAGTCATGACGTGTTGTCACATGTTCCTGCTGCTGAGTCTCAAAACAAACACAGGCAATGTTCTCAGTGTGGGAAATGTTATGCTAATAACAGTGTTTTGAACCGACACATGAAAATGCACACTGGTGAGAAACCTTTTTCATGCGCAGTTTGTGGCCGTAAATTCTCTTCTCAGGGAAACTTGAAAAATCACACAATAATCCACACTGGCGAGAAACCTTTTTCATGTTCAGTTTGTGGCCAAAAATTCTCTTGGAGGCAAAATTTAAGTAGGCACACAAGAATCCACACTGGCGAGAAACCTTTTTCCTGCTCAGTTTGTGGCCAAAAATTTTCAATGAAGGGAGCTCTAAATTTGCATTCAAAAATCCACACTGGTGAAGAACCTTTTTCATGCTCAGTTTGTGGCCAAAAATTCTCTTACAAGCATCACTTGAAAACTCATACAAGAAGTCACACTGGTGAGAAACCTTTTTCATGCTCAGTTTGTGGCCAAAGATTCTCTTATAAGAACGTCTTAAAAACGCACACAAGAATCCACACTGGTGAGAAACCTTTTTCATGCTCAGTTTGTGGCCAGAAATTCTCTCGGAAGGGACACTTAAAAACTCATACAAGAAGTCACACTGGTGAGAAACCTTTTTCATGCTCAGTTTGTGGCCGTAAATTCTCTTCTCAGGGAAACTTGAAAAATCACACAATAATCCACACTGGCGAGAAACCTTTTCCATGCTCAGTTTGTGGCCGAAAATTCTCTTCTAAGGGGTACTTGAAAACTCATACAAGAAGTCACAATGGTGAGAAACCTTTTTCATGCTCAGTTTGTGGCCAAAGATTCATTAATAAGAACGTCTTTAAAAGGCACACAAGAATCCACACTGGTGAGAAACCTTTTTCATGCTCAGTTTGTGGACAACAATTCTTTGAGAGGGTACATTTAAGTAGGCACACAAGAATCCACACTGGTGAGAAACCTTTTTCATGCTCACTTTGTGGCCAAAGATTTTCATTGAAGGGAAACTTAAAAAATCACACAAAAATCCACACTGGCGAGAAACCTTTTTCCTGCTCAGTTTGTGGCCAAAAATTCTCTCAGAGGGGAAACTTAAAAAGTCACACAAGAATCCACACTGGCGAGAAACCTTTTTCCTGCTGAGTTGGTGGCTAAGAATTCTCACAATCTATGCTTAATCAAGCACACAGTAGCCCACACCTAACTCTGTTGCCTGCTCAATCTCTTGCCAAAGAGTCTCTATTGAGAATTCCGAGTGTGTTGGGGAGCTGATCAATGATCCGTGAAGCTTTCACCTTTTTAAGCAGACTTCATGAGTTTTTGCATTGATGATGATATTGTTAACTGGCTTCTGGAGGTCTTTGTAGTTTTTATTATACATAGTGTTAATTTTGGTTTTGGTTGTGGTTTGTAACAGTAGATACAATTAATTCATTTTTGAGGCAAGTTGCTTCGTTTTTATCAGTCTAAACATTGGGTTTAGTTTTGTTCAGCATTTCATGATCACGTTTAGGATTTTGCCCCATATTTGTCAAGACTTGTTAGGAAGGCCAATAAGAAGCAAGCAAGACATTTTTTGTTCTTGCGCTTGTGTGGCAATTCAGCCCTGCGCTCTGCATCGGAAAAAGCTAACCAATCAAAAAGCGGCCTGATACGGCATATCTGAGCTGCACAATGATTTAAACTCTCCTCCAAAAGTGAGGCCAAGTCATATCATTTTGCAGTAAAAATAGCAATTTGTGTCGAAATGCTGAATGACAAAATATGAATGTGGAATCATGTGGAGAAGTATTGAATCATGGAATTATGTGGTATGATATTAAACGCTGACGAATGACGACACGCATTATGTGTATTCTTAAGGCTTAAGAAATGGAGATCCATGAGATGCGAGTAATTCCCAACATTTTTTGACACAAGTAAGGTAAGTATCATAAACAAGTTGTTTTCTTTTTTTTGAAAACGTCGACAAAACTTTTTTTTTTTTGCACGCAACGTTGGTTTGTTTGCTGGACAACAACAACATTAAACGTCCCACGGTCCGTCGCTAGAGGGCAGTAGGGACCTCACTCAAATGACATCATCATTACGTAGCAGGAAATAAAGCGACGACAACAAAACCGCGCTCGCTTAAAGTAGAGGACCATCGGGCGCCATTTTTAATACACCGGAACTCGGCTAGCAAGGTAGCATTAGCTGTTTATCAGCTGAAACTTTTAAATACGAATCGTAACCCAAATTTGACTCCTCGGCTTCAACAAAAATGAATGTTGTGGATCACGTGCGCGATATGGCGGCTGCTGGTCTCCACTCCAACGTCCGGATATTGAGCAGCTTGATGCTGACGATGAGTAATAACAACCCGTAAGTACCGACAATTGGGATCTGTCTATTTACTGAAAATCCGCTCTCTCATCTTCAGTTAAATCTCCGCTATTATAGTTCGTTGCTGATTGGTTAGCATCTAACAACTCACAATCGCAAATGTTGTTGATTAAAGCCAATTAATTACACGGCAGCAAGCCCGAAATGTAAACATGTCTAACGAAACAAATTATGTGTTGCAAGACTCGCATGTGAGAATATATCCGTATTACGTACAGTTTATAAACATGAGTGTCTTCGGTGACGTGACGTCAAATCTCAAAGATGATTTGAAAAGGCTATTGCGCAAAAGGAACGGTGTATTTTGTACTACTGTATTTCGAATTTTACTCAATTAATTTTCAATATTATTTTCACTGTTGTGAGGAATAGGGATGTCCCAATCTCAAGATGTTGACTCGAATTTGTCTGTTTGACTCCAAGAGAGCTTTTCTCACCTGCTCAAAAGTACCAGCTGTTGGTTTACCATGCGGATGCCATCTTCCACGATAAAGAGTATCGTAATGCTGCCTGTAAATACAGTATGGCACTGCAACAGAAGAAGGTGCTCAGCAAAACATCCAAAGTTCGAACCTCTGCTGGTGGAGCTGCGGCAAACGTCCAAACACAAGTATGAACATTAAACATTCATTGGAGACAGCATGTTACAGATACAGAATTACTTGGGCTGGATTGCCCATTTGCAACTTTTTTTTTTTTAATCTTTATTTTGCGCAGTCTATTTCAAAGCACACCTTTCCAATATGACTGTTTACACTCGCTAGACATTTGAGATAACTACTCAAGAGCTTGTAGAAAATACATGCAAAATAATACAAAAATGCTTTATAACACAAGAATTACCTCTTGGATCTTAACTAAAAATAAATAGTAATTATTTCCCATTTAATGCTCATGAGAAATGGCAATGGCTATTTCATCATAGTAGTATATTAAGCTTCTCTAGTACCAATGTAGTATTCTAATATTTACTTTGTTTTTCAGAGTCTACCTTCAGAGATTGAAGTGAAATACAAGATAGCTGAATGTTATACTATTTTGAAACTGGATAAAGATGCCATTGCAGTGCTTGATGGGATCCCATCTCGACAGAGGACTCCAAAGGTAGGCTTCTTATGTAAGATTGTTCAAAGCACTTTCACACGAGTGAGAGAGCGCATATTGGTAATACAATTAAGAAGAGCCGCATAATAGAGTAAACAGAGCTCACCATCCCATCATACTGCAGTTACCCCTGATTGAAGCGTACCAAAAGTGGCATTAGTTAGGGTTTGTGTGTGTGCAAAATCCAGTTCTGGATAGTCTTTTAAAAATTGTTTGTTTCCATCGGACCCCAGATCAACATGATGCTAGCTAACCTGTACAGGAAAGCTGGACAGGAACGCTCTGCCGTGACCAGCTACAAAGAAGTTCTCCGACAGTGCCCCCTCGCTTTAGATGCAATCATTGGTATGCGTGACCACCCACCGTCTGCCCTCTGCCACCTTGTGCGTGCGTGCGTGCTCACCCAACCATGAAAGTTTGCTTTGTGAAAATGGGTGGACTTGTTTCTGCAGGTCTTCTGTCTTTATCAGTCAAAGGAGCTGAAGTAGCATCCATGACCATGGATGTTATCCAGAGTGTCCCCAACCTGGACTGGCTTTCTGTTTGGATCAAGGCGTATGCCTTTATACATGCAGGTGATAATCAAAGGGCCATCAACACCATATGGTAAGCAAAGATTACTTTAACTGAACACTTTCTGGTCCCAGATTTTTCTTCATAGACATGAAACCTGCATTTTACTTAAAAAGTTTAAAATGAATAAAAAAAAGAGTAATTTTTCCAAAATGGGTCCCCATTAGCAAAACGAACTTAAGAATAGGCAGATATTGTGTGGCTGTCATGCAAGTGATTCTATTTCCACTTTATGCACTCATTTGATCACTAAGCAATACTGCTTGTCCTCTTCTCCCTTCCTTTGACTTTCAGTTCTCTTGAGAAGAAATCTCTGTTGCGGGACAACGTGGATCTCCTCGTGAGCCTGGCAGACGTCTACTTCAGGGCAGGTGACACCAAGAATGCCATCCTCAAATTTGAACAGGCCCAAATGCTGGACCCGTATCTCATCAAAGGTACTGCTAGACATCATTGCTTTCCCTCATGCATAGACACCTTTTAGCTTTGAATTGTAAAGTGGCCATTTGTCCAACTTCTGAACAGTTCCATTACAGACACATTTTTGTAACTAGGCAGCAACGAAAAGTTTTACTCGGTTTAACGGTGATGTGATGCAACCTGACAGGGATGGATGTGTACGGCTACCTGTGGGCCCGAGAAGGACACCTGGAGGATGTGGAGGTCCTCGGCGGACGACTGTTCAATATCTCGGACCAGCATGCGGAACCTTGGGTGATTTCTGGGTGAGCATGTGCGCGGCAGGACGGCTAACTGGATGTTGCATTCATTAAAGTATGAGCAGAATGTTCAAAAATACCAAGTCCTCCATAGTTCCACCATAATGATCAATATCAACTTATAGGTGCACTGTTGGCAAAGTAGTTCTACCTCAATCAATTTGTAAAGGATGCCTCCTTTAGAAGTTAAAGTAGAAGAGTGCCAGTCAGAGCTAGGAAGCATTCTGCATGCTTTCTACTAATGCAAGTGTGTGTCGTTTAGCTGTCACAGCTTCTACAGTAAGCGCTACTCCAGAGCCTTGTACCTGGGCGCCAAGGCAATTCAGTTGAACAGCAACAGCGTGCAGGCGCTCCTCCTGAAGGGGGCGGCGTTGAGAAACATGGGCCGTGTCCAGGAAGCTATCATCCATTTTAGAGAGGCAATGCGCTTGGCGCCCTGTCGCCTCGACTGCTACGAAGGTACTTTCATTTACTGCCGTCGGTAATCGCCTCAGCCAGCTCGTAATAGCCGCTTCATCACAGGTCTGATTGACTGCTACCTGGCATCCAATGGCATCAGAGAGGCTATGGGGATGGCCAATAACATCTACAAGACCCTGGGATCCAATGCTCAGACTCTGACCATTCTTGCCACTGTGTGCCTGGAAGACCCCGTGACGCAGGAGAAAGCCAAAACCTTGCTGGACAAAGCCTTGGCTCAGAGACCCGACTACACTAAGGCTGTGGTCAAAAAGGCTGAACTACTGAGTGCGTGCAGCTTTCAAAACAGTATCATCACTGGGCTATGTTGAAAAGTGACACGCGTCCTCTTTTTTGCGAAGGCCGGGAACAGAAATACGAAGAAGGAATCGCGCTGCTTCGAAACGCGCTGGCCAATCAGAGCGACTGTGTGCTGCACAGAATGCTTGGAGATTTCCTAGTGGCCGTCAACGACTACCAGGAGGCTATGGATCAGTACAGCATCGCGCTCAGGTAGCCTTTAGCTGTACTTGTTCTTATTTTGCACGACTCTTTTGTACTCATGGCCTCAAAGTGGTTTTGATTAAACTATTTACTGTAGTGTTCTTATCCATATTTGCAGATTTTTCCCTGGGGGGGGGGCAACCCTTCATCGTTCGCTGAAAAACTCAGATATTTTTATACTCAGGCCAAAGCCTTGTCAGATATTGAAAGAATACACGAAAATATTGCTTTGGTGTTAAGACTGGTGAAGTGAGGGGAAGCTCTTCGTTGATTCACACCATGGCCTTATAGAAAATTGTGACTTTGTCTGTATGCAGTTATACTATACCATGGGTTCCAATTATTATTTTCAAGTTGTTTACCTGCATTTGTTAGAACTCACGCTAGATTGGGATTTTATTACTTCGAAGCAAAAACCCAAGTTTGTGCTTGTTGATGAGAAAATAATCTTTGTTAAACGGCATCCAGTATTTAACAAGCGCAAATATACTGTGCATTACATGTTGTGGTACAATTGCACATTTCAAAGCCTATTTTGAGCGATTTGCAAATGTTCAAATGGTCACTTCACATCGAGTATTTCTCTAATATCCCCACCAGTCTAGATCCCAATGATCAGAAGTCCTTAGAAGGGATGCAGAAGATGGAAAAGGAGGAGAGTCCCACAGACGCCACAGTGGAGCTGGACGGCGATGACATGGAGGGCAGCGGGGAAGACGGCGACCTGGAGGGCAGTGACAGCGAGGCCGCCCAGTGGGCTGACCAGGAACAGTGGTTTGGTATGCAGTAGCCAGGCCAATATGATCAGTGCCTCCCCCTGGGCTTGCACAAGGCCTTCGGTCACCTCAGCATTGAGCTGTGGACCAGAACGCTTCTCTTCGTGCTGTTCGAGACTGATCAAGTCAGGATCACTGACCCGCAGTGTTTTGTTTGTTCCTTCTTCCCAACTCATGAGCTCATACCGCCCCGCCAAGGTTAGATGTATTTATTTTTGTTCTGGAATAAAATAACATTTAAGAAACGTATTCCATCCTCGGTTTGCTGAAGTAAAGCTTACATTGTCAATTTGTTGAAACATTGGATGAAGCTGTGGTCAGATTGGCTGGTGTCTGCTTCAATCCAGGGCTAAGACTTTTCTTTTTGTGACTGACTAAAGACGAAAGTGGACGTGGAAGTATTTGAATTCATATATATAAAATATTAATTACACATTCAATTTGCCATTACACATTTAATTGTATCAAGCAATCGATGGTCTTTATTTTAATGTTGTCTGTAAAACCAGTTTGTAACATGTTGGAATGCATAGTGTAAACGTTACAAAAATGTCTAAAGTGTATTTTGTAAATATTTTTTAAAATGGACAATTAAACTCAAAAAAGTTTGAAGAGCGTGCGATCCAGTTTCTGTATAGTTCACTGACAGAGACTTAAGTTAGAGCATTCATTAAATCTATTTTTATTTACCTGAATCCAAAGGTCATGTGACAAATTGAACAATTTGACAAAAACCGGTACAGAAGCAAAATGACTGACTTGCCGATGCTCCTGTTGTACATCACTACATCCGCTCCAAATAGCTTTGATTTGTAATCATCCCATAAAAGCATTTCCTTAGGAAAAAAAATCAACTGTTTTTGAGCTTATCTAACACTTGTATCGGGTAAGTAACCTTTAAGCAGTTCTTGACAATCTATTACACAAGTCAGCAGCTGTAGCGGACATGCACCAAGGAATATTATGCAACTGAACGTACACAACAGTACTAAGATCTTCAGATAAAGCCTGGCATGAATGAGAGCTGTTGTCATTCTCGGCTCTTCATGCACAAGGGTGGAAGGAGCGATGAGGAATTGGATTGATGGCCATTCTGTCGAAACAAACGAACAAGCTGCGTTGTCTTCTCTTAACTTTTCTGGACATGCAGCTCTTCAACTTTAAGTGTGCTGTCCAAAACACATGCACAACACTAAACAAAGGCGAGGAATTTGGAGACGGGTTGAGCCTATACGGCCTTCGCTGGGAAAAGAAAAGAGAGGGAGGAGAACCATTAAAATCATATACTGCTTAGTCAAATGTATCCACTTTCCATTCCAGTGTGTCAAACGTATTTGAATGTACATTACAGCATACAAGACGAGCTGCACTGTTAAGGATTACTTTGAGTGAAAGTTAGAAAGCAGAATAACACGCCATTTGTTATGGGGTGGGAGAGACTGTCAAGTCTGCCCACTTTCCAACAAATACATTCTGTGCCAGTTTAAAATGTCAACCATCTGAACAGCCACTGCAATTTGCAACCAAGAGGCAATTTGAAGTAACCCCGCATGCTCACTGCCTGATTCAACTCAAGTAGTGTTGATACCATGGTTTGAAAAGCTTATTCATCAAATCTTGAGAAGCTGTTGTATAAGCACAAAGAGCAAAAAATTGGTAAGTGCTGACTGGCATGCAGATCAAAGTGTAATCACGCTGCATCGAAACGCACAGAAGGCCTTGAAAGACAAGCTGAACGGCACTCGGTGGCAAAAAGCACTCGCGTCAAATATTTGAACAGCAACAATAAAATCTAGAGGTTCTACTTTGTATGCTATGTACATATACAGTACACACATCGGGCCCACAGGTGAAAACCAAGCTGTTCATGTGATGCAACATATACAGTGTTTTCAAGTACAGTATGTGCACATTTTACATATATATATATATATTTCAAAATAATCAACAAATGAAATAAACAGAAAGTCATCACTTCACTAAAATGAAAAGAAAGTGTGTATGAAGGCTTTGGGTGCTTCAAACCATGTGTTGGTCGTGGAGACAAATATGAGTTGTAAAGGTTCTAGAACAGCGGTGAGGTAGCTGTGCTTTGCCTAATGCAGAAAATAAGAAACGCAGACACCTAAGTCCTAAATTAGCATTCTTCTTGTCCCCGGAGACCCAAAAAGACAAATGACCCATGTTTATAAAAGTTGTAAATTCTCTCTTTAGATCAAAACACATGCAGAATCATAACACTGGTCAACTTTTTTTTTTTAATCAGAGATGCTAGTAAACTTTGCTAGATTGTTTTTTGTGCTGAATCCTAGTCTAATACTTGTTTTTTCTCCTCTAGCACAGATTTTTAAAAGAAAAAAATATAGAAGACATCTATCCATTCTCTGAACCACTTCATCCTCACCAGGGTTGCGGGCATGCTGGAGCCCATCCCAGCTGACTTTGGGCAGTAGGTGGGGGACACCCTGAACTGGTTGCCAGCCAGTTGCAGATATAAAAGACAAAATATTAACTGAACTTTTTGACACATCAGGCTTCAAACAAAACCTATAAAAACTGAAAAAGTTAAAAAAAAAAAGAAAGAAAAAGATGGGTGAATAATCAACACCAAGTGTGATGCACTCATGAAGTGGGAAAAAATTAAATCACAGTATTTCAAACTTTAGTTTTTTTTCTTACAACCAAAAACCGGCGGCACACTGGTTAGCACATTCATCTCACAGTTCAGAAGGTGCGGGTTTGGTTACACTTCCGGCCCTCCTTGTGTGGAGTTTGCATGTTCTCCAAATGCCTGCTTGGGTTTTCCTCCCACTTCCCAAAAGCCAATTGAGCACTCCAAATTGCCTCTTGGTATGAGTGCGGATGGTTGTTTGTGTCTGTGTGCCTTGCGATTGGCTGGCAACCGGTTGCCCCGCCGACTGCCCGAAGTTAGACGGGCTACGCTCCAGCACGCCCTCAACCCTCATGAGGACAAAAACATTTCCGAAAATGGATGGGGGGGAAAAAACTGTTAATTGGAGCATTCAACATCCTTTACTGTCAGCGCAGTCAACTGACTTCAGAAGTTCTCTAATGATTTCGGAACGATCCACTGTTGACATATACATATGACTGATGATTATACATTAATAGTTCACCTATGTGTAATCTTGTCTCACCATAGATAAACGTGATCTGTGATGGACCCGGAAGGCTGTTAAAAGAACATATGGAAGCAAACAGCACCATGAAGCTCAAGGAACCCACGATGCAGGTCCGGGGTAAAGTTGTGGCGAGGTTCAAAGCAGGATTAAGATATGAAAAGTGTTCACAAGATTTAAACATCTGCCGGTGGACTGTTTGATCAATTGTATTGAATAGAGAGACTGCCTCAAACTTAACTCACACCGGGCCGTCGTCCCTTTTCCTTCAGTTTATAGAAGGAGAGCACAGATCAGCGATGCCACCAAAATGGACCCCATCAACCCTCTGGGTGACGTGCAGGACTTGAGTGGAGGACTCTGTCCATAGGAAAACATTTACTTGGACTGCACACAGCTATCCTTTATGGAAGTGTGGCAAGAGAAAAGCCATTTTTGAAAGACACCCTGAAAAAGTTGCACTTGCAGTTTGCAAAGCTAGGCCTGGAAGAAACGACTGGTCTGGTCAGATTAGACCAAAATTGAACTTGTTGAAGAAGAACTTTAAAATGTCATACGAATTTCATTCCACTTCACAATTGTGTCCCAATACCAAAGCCACTCTAGTATAGCTATGAATTGAGTTAGGCTCGGCAACAGTTGGATTTTTTTTTCCTGAAACAGCTTAGCTATTCCAATTACAATACATGTTAAAATCTGTATAAGTCAAACCTAAAAACAAAACAATGGAATGATGTCAAAAAGATGATGTGCTAGAAGAAAAGAGATTTTTGAAATCAGCCTCAAAGATATGTTTTGATAAAACCCATCTTTGATTAAAGTTTGCTGTTGACCAGTGTAGTAATAATACATATAAAAACCTGGGTTACGGAACTGTGATTGCAGCCCCCCCCCTACCCCACCCCACCCCACCACAGAAATGCATTGCTAAAAATGTCCTAAACATCAAAGATGGGTCTTTTTATCAGACCAGGAGCAAGTGTAGACTGGAAGTTAATGTTTCTTTGTTAGATATGTGCACGTTAATGTCCACTTCACAGCGGTGCCCGGGAGGTCAGTCAGGGCCACAACACGGCAGCCACGTTAGTGTCAGTGCTGTAGATCCACAGCACCAGAGGCAGCGAGATGGCCACAAAGGGCCACGAGATGCCCTCGGCCCATGCGGAGAGAGCGCGTCGCCCTTTGTGACCCGCCACCGGTTTCTCCAACTGTTTACCCAAGTCCAAGTGATGCCTGGCTGTAAACTTCAGCAGCTCGTCCAGCAGAATAACTGGCACAGAGATCTTCAGCACCATCAACCACTGGGTGGCATCCAGAGGGGTGATCTGGAAGATGACCTGAGAAGCCGCATTGAGCCATTAATTTTAGAGTGTGATGGGGTACAGTTTCACACAACTGCAAACTCAGGGTGTATATAATTTAGGATTAAAAAAAATAAAAAAAATAAGAGAAGGGTACCGAAGGCCCTCTGCACCCACGAGAGTTGCAATACTGTGAAATGCATGATCAATTTATTGGCTTTTTAGGTGTATGCTGAGAAAATTTGAGTTTCAGATCAAATGGGGTATTTGAGACAAAAGTTCATAATTTCAGATTTTATTTCATGGTATTTATATCTAGATGTGTTAAACAACCCAGGATGAGAGGCCCTTGAAGCCACATCATTTTAAAGTGACGTAAAGTATTGGAACAAACGTTATTCAATTAACTTAAAAGATATTTACACTTAATATTTGGTGCCATAATCTTTACTTACAACGTATAATTGTATCAACCCTGCGACCCATTAACTATAAATACCAAAAATATCAAAGCTTGTTTCATACTCATCTTTTGATCTGAAACCCAAATGTCTTCAGTAGACAAAAAACAAAGGTTGTATAAAGACTGTATACTGTGTGCAGCGTTTTATGACTCATCCGGTGTTTGTTTTTTTTACTTCAGACTTACTGGCAGAGGTTCCACATAAAGGATTAGGAAGTGCAGAGACATGGAGAGGCAGATAGCACCCAGCAGCCAAATGTTTTCCCAAGGGGGCATCCGCAGCAGGGACTGGTTCTCTGACAGACTTTGGACAGAAAAAGAAGAAAAAAACAAAAAGAGGGTCAAACGTTGTTTCTCCACCCTCGCTGGAAGCTTTTGTACCTATTGAGAGCGTTGCACATCTCGATGGTGACAAGGACAGAGAGTGCCATGGTCATGGGGTAGGGCGACTCAAACACCTCGCAGTCCAGGTTGTCAAAGTCCGGGTTGTCTGGGGTGCACTGGAGGAAGTGACTCTGCAGAGAAAGATGAGGAAGATCAGCCGTGGACGCCAGAGTGGAGGTTCGGGTCGGGGGTGCGGCTATTGATTGTTGCGCTTGCCTACCAGCTGATACAGCGTGACCTGAGGTCCATCTTCCGAGAGCGTGAACCACCAAGCCGCGGCTCCCACCGTGGCGGCGCCAACGTAGCCTGCGAGCAAAGCGCACGTGCGGCCTCAGACGATTTTCGGCGTTTCAAAACCTACGGAGACTGCGGCCATGACACTTACCGCCAATGGCCAGATATCGGAAGAAGAGCCATCCAGAAATGAGCGGCTCTTTAGCATTGCGGGGAAGCTTCTCCATGATGTCGAGGTCCGGAGGGTTGAAGCCGAGGGCGGTCGCGGGGAGACCGTCGGTCACCAGGTTGACCCACAGCAACTGAACTGGGATTAGTGCCTCGGGAAAGCCCAGTGCTGCAGTAAGGAAGATACTAGCAGGAAAGGAATGGAACGTCACCATGGCTGAATAGTCAACAAAAAGTTGAAATGGGGCGTTGGCAACTCACCAGACGACCTCTCCTACATTGGAGGATATCAAGTATCTGATGAACTGCTTCATGTTGTTGTAGATGGCGCGGCCTTCCTCAACAGCAGCCACAATAGAAGAGAAGTTGTCATCGGCTAGGACCATCTCAGAGGCTGACTTGGCCACGGCAGTGCCAGAGCCCATGGAGATGCCTATCTCCGCCTTCTTTAAGGCAGGAGCATCGTTCACACCATCTCCAGTCTGTGGAAAAACAAGGTCTGATTTCATTCGGAAGGTTTGCGAGAAACAAAGTTGAAGAATGTGAGAAAAGAAAAAGCAATTACGGCAGGGAAACCAACAAATCTCTTGCTATGAATACATGTCATTTTATCATTTTATTGTCATAATTTATCATGTTTGGTGACAGTTTTGAGAACGTACCATAGCTGTGATCTCACCAAATCCTTGCAGGAACTCGACAATCTTGGACTTGTGCGAAGGCTCCACGCGTGCAAAGCAGCGCGCGTGGGTGACGGCCTCACGCTGTTTATTGGGCTCCAGGTCGTCAAACTCTCGTCCGGTGAAGGCCATCTGCTCCACGTCTTCATCCTCTGAGAAGATACCAATCCGGCGGCAGATAGCCACGGCTGTGCCCTTGTTGTCCCCAGTGATCATGATGACGCGGATGCCAGCCTGGCGGCACAGCTTGATGGACGCCGCCACCTCTTCTCTTGGAGGGTCCAGCATGCCGACGCAGCCCACAAAGGTCAGGTCCGACTGGACATAAGGTGACCACAATGTTTCTACTGTGCAGCAAATATTTTTGCCAAATTTTCCTCTGGGTTTATTGGGGATGATCATCAATAAATTCTTAAGATTTTGGCAGAAACAATTGTGGGTTTGCTGAAGCTAATTGCAGTTCCCCACAAGAAGAATGATGCGGGTATTCCAGATATTCCAGATAACCCTGAACCTCCCAACATTGAGTCAGTCAGTTTAACTGCTGGTCTACTGCTAGCTCATACACTGGATTGAATTTAGTAAAGTACATACTAACTTGCAACCACTTGAGGAAATACAATTGAGGGAATTCAACTATTTTTTCCAGTCCGGTCAATCCAATAAAATCTGTTAAATGTTCATTCCTTGTTGCTACATTTCTAGTAATTACCTCATATTCAGAGAATTTGGAGGGCTCGGACAAAATCATGTCGTCCATCTTGGGCGGGCTGTCTCGTGTGGCCAAAGCCAGACATCTCAGCGTGTCCCGACCGGTCCCGTATTCACGAATCACAGACATAATCTTTTCTTTGATGGCTTTGTTTAACGGAACCTTGCTATTACCCACTCTGACATGGGTGCATCTCTCGATAACGCCCTCTGGTGCTCCCTGTAAGAGAGGTTCAGATGTTTGCCATGTGGAAGAAGACATAACAGGTTATCTGCATGCTATGTCAAAATATACCTTAACAAACATTTTTCCCAAGGAAGAACGGGACTTATTGGGGGTGCAGTAAACAGACATGGACTTCCTGTCTCTAGAGAACTCCAGAGTGCACTCTTTCTTCATCAGTTGTTTGATCACCTGAAGTCCACGAAAAGATTATAAGAAAACCCGCTGCATACAACGCGAGGATGGAGGAAGTCAGTGTCACTCACTGAGTTACAGGCATTAGCCCTGTCAATCTTGGACAGGTTGTGGATTTGGGTGTCAAAGACGTTCATCTTTTCAACCAGACAGGTCAATGCAGTCTCTGTCGCTTCGCCGACCTTTTCATACACGCCTTTCACCTAAAACATATTTAATACTCAAATGAGTATTTTTCCAGAGTCACCTACTTAAAAAATATCCCAAGAACAAGAATTACAACCATACTGCACCACAGAAAGCTCTGCCTATATATAAATCCAAATTTCAATTCAGTCATTTGACTTCCAGGTTTTGGTATACTTTCCACTGCTCTCATTCAATATGAAACTTTATTGGTCTTATTTACACCTAATATAAACCTGCCATTTGTATAGTCTTCCTCTCTGTGTGATCACAGGAATCAAGGTGTAGTGTGCCAAACAGTAGTTTTACTTTAGGGAGGAAAAAAAATGAGCACGAAAGTGTACATAAAGTTTACATATTCAACATCCGGGAATAATATGCACTGCAGGCAACCAAAGGCAGAGGGGCGGTATTTTTTGTTTTTGATCAATTCGGCTTCATGTTTGACATCAGCGGACATCTGTGTGCTCACATTGAGAAAGTCGCTGTTGAGGAGGAGGATCCCACAACACGCTCAGATTACAGATAGATGGCAAAAAGGGAAACTTCTTTTTTTTTAGTTGTCGCCAACATTAAAATGTGTGCACACAGCAAGCATCGTCTGAATATTACACATTTAAAAAGGTGAGATGATACATTCCAGACCTCATTGAAGTCCAGCGACGAGTCATTACACAGGGCACAGATGGTGGCCAGTTCCACCAGAGCATCATACTGAGAGGATTTCACTTGTTTACCTTCCTGGTATCTTTGGAAAATTGCAGTACATGTACATCACTCAGCACATTCATTCTGTCATCACTGGAAATTAATTTTGATTTCCCTTGTAATACTCACACTTCCCCTTCTGGTGCATAAGTAGAGCCTGTGATGGTAAACTCAGACAGAGAGCAGCTCTCACCTTCGGCTTTGTCGATAACGAACATCTGAGAAGTCAAAAGGCTGCATTAACATGACACAAACACACAACGCACAGCATTTCACTTGACACGACACAGGAGCTGGCTGGTTTCAAAGTCACAGCAGGTGGCAGCAGAAGCCTCACAAATCCCAAGTGCACCTCAATAGCAGAGCTTCTTTGAGTCTGTAATGTTACAGAGTCAGTCTCTTTTCAAGATGGCCTGCTGCCAAACATGAGACAGAAGTAAACACAGCAGGCATGGCAGGGACCCCACGGAAGGAGAAATGCCCTTGAGAAAGGTACGTCACACAGAAAGACATTTCATCCTCCCTCTCACACAAAGATTATTCAAACAAATGGATGAAAATAAATTGATTATAATGATAAACTAGACATACCGGTTGTTAAACTATCATGTTTGTGTGCCATATTTTATTATCTGCAGTGGCTTCATATAAAGTTTGTTAGGAGTAATTCGCAGTTAAATGTTGCTAAATATTTGCACAGTTCAACCGCTTTTTTTGGTCAAAGAAGCAAAACAACTTCTAATGACAACAT
This sequence comes from Syngnathus typhle, assembly GCF_033458585.1. Taxonomy (NCBI): domain Eukaryota; kingdom Metazoa; phylum Chordata; class Actinopteri; order Syngnathiformes; family Syngnathidae; genus Syngnathus; species Syngnathus typhle. Next base: position 6,826,672 of record NC_083742.1, read on the forward strand.
TTGAGCTAAAACGAACTACTGAGTAAGCAAGTGATGTTCTTTAAAATGACAATGATGAATATCAATGTTATCCCATAGAGACAACAGAAGCACTGTTTGGCTGCTTTTCAACTGGATGACGCAAGGTCGGTTATATAAGAGAAGCAAGTCATCCAACTGCTTCATGTCAGCAAGACAAGTGCCTGCATGTTGCCTTACAGCTAAATAACCTGCGGCATGATCACAAGGGGAACAGCATTTGCACGGTGTTACTTGAGCAAGCCATAACGGTCAGGCAACTTAGCATCTTGTTTAAACATCAGAGAACAAAACACTCCTAAACCAGTTTGTTATGCACGGTGTGATACTTACTCTGCAGACAGACATCTGATTGGTAGTCAGAGTTCCTGTCTTGTCAGAACAAATGACAGAGGTGCAGCCCAGAGTTTCCACAGATGGCAAGCTGCGGACGATGGCGTTCTTCTTGGCCATGCGGCGGGTGCCCAGAGCCAAACACGTGGTAATGACAGCAGGCAAACCTTCGGGGATGGCGGCCACGGCTAGCGCCACCGCAATCTTGAAGTAGTAGACAGCTCCGCGGATCCAAGAGCCTCCGTGCACAGGGTCATTGAAATGGCCGATGTTGATAATCCACACCGCAATGCAGATGAGGGAAATGACCTTGGAAAGCTGTTCACCAAACTCATCCAGCTTCTGTTGCAGGGGTGTCTTCTCCTGCTCAGTAGCTGCCATCTCGTCACGGATCTTACCAATCTCTGTATTAACACCCGAGGCCACCACCACACCCACGGCCTTCCCGGCAGCAATGTTGGTACCCTGAAATAATAGGCAATATCGGGTCAAATAGAGCAACCAAGAGAAATATTTTATTGTCAGGGACGCGTAGGATGTTTCATAGATGGTAAAGAAGCATACTCACAGAGAATAACATGTTCTTCTTGTCTTGATTGACAGCACGTGGGTCAGGCACGGGGTCTGTATGTTTGATGACAGAAACAGACTCTCCTGCAAAGACACACGGCTTTTATTAAACCAGCAGATAAATTGGAATAAAACATGGGATCATTTATCCAAACCCAGCGGGCGGTGAGTTCAATTTATGTATGTCTATTCTTCTATCTATTCCTTCTGCATTTGTCAAATTACATGAGAATGGCCCAAAGATGACTCATCAATAATTACAACCAGAGAGGTGCGGAGTGTGACTAGATTGCCTTGAGCCAAAATACAAAAGTTGAAGAGATCAACAGTGCCAACAGAAACTCAAACTGCTGCAACGTGAATTTAACAGATGGAATGCGATCTAGTTCAAAACAAAACTAAAAAATGAAAAACAAAACAGAGTCTACAAGAGTCTTGAATTCAACAGATGGAATGTGATCTAGTTCAAAATAAAACAGGAGTCTGTCGATAACATTTCAGTCAGACGTCTCCAATTGGATTGATCAAAATAGTTTGTCAACTTACCAGTTAGAATGGACTGGTCCACTCTCAATGTTGTTGATTTGATTGAACTTATACGGATATCAGCAGGCACTTTGTCTCCAACTGAAACCAAACAAAACATGTCAGTAAAGAAAACACCAAGGACATTTCCTGTAGAATAAAAGAAAAAAAAAACTAATGGTGATTTAGATCACTCCACAACAACTCTTGTGTAGTGCAGCCTTCTGTGTGTGTGTACTAACTAAATAAACCAATTACACAGATCTGAGCAATATATTTCAGGTGGTAACTTGGTGTTCATGTAATCTAATTGGAGGAAGTGGAAGCTAATTGCAGAGGGGGTTGTCAGAAGGCCTTTCCTGCGGTGCTGACTTCAGTACAGAAAAGGAGATAGAGAGCCAAAGAAAGGAGAAAATGGAGGGCTTGAGCCATAAATGGCTTGTCCCAAAGGAAAAGACCAATTTGGCATTGTGGTGACCCAAATCATCTTCCTAATGCTGCATAACATGAAACTGGGGAAATGGCTCAAGTTCAAACTATGCAAAGCATAAGGCTATACTGGCCCCATTTCCAACAATAAATACAAGACTTAAACATTTGCATGAATGCCTTAAAGGCATGTAGACATCAAGACAGTGCCGTGAAAAGACTAAAAAAAAAAGGGCCAGATCAATTAATCGTCTATGTTGGGAATTTTTAATGATATCCCCCTGGCAAATGACACTGAAGAATGTGTGTGTCTTGTTTTGTTGGATCTGTTTTCAATTGCTGGCTCGTTTGATGGACCAGCTTGGCAGTAGTGGTACAGTTATCTTAGTGGTTAAGATTCTTTTTGGATGGAAAGACTTTTTATGTTAGCCTCGGTCACGTTGAGTCCTTCCATTGTCCATCACCTTTCCTTTCTCAACAGCACTTAGAAACAGTAATCCACACCTTTGTTACATCTCGGCTAGACAACTGGAATGCACTTTTATTTTAGAGTCAGCCAGTCCTCCCTCAAAAATCTTCAGTTTGTCCAAAATGCAGCTGCTCGCTTCTTAACTAGAACTCGTAAGAGGGAGCACATAAACCCAATCGTCACTGGCTCCCAGTTCATTTTAAAATACTTCTATTTGTTGTCAATCTTTAAATGGCCCCGCCGCAGTTTACCTTTCTGCGCTCCTCCACCTCTATGCACCTGCCCGGGGCCTCAGGTCCGCAGACCAGACGCTACTGGAAGTGCCGAGGTTTAACCGAAGCCGTTTTCTCTTGCCAATGTTAGCCATTTTCATTTAGCTTTTTGGCCCAACATAAACTGACATTGTTCTATTGCTTCCTGGTGTCTTGCTATAGATGTATTTGTGCTATTAATGTGTGCTTTCATTTACTGTTTTCACTGTCGTTATATGCAAAGCGCTTTTTGTCAGCTGCAGCTATTTAGTTGTATTGTGTAAATCCTGGATGCATGGTGTTGGTGCTTGATGATCATCTTGTGGTATGTACGTGCAATTACAAACCCATTTTGGGGAAACAGAAATTATTTGGAGGTTCTCTGTATTTGTGGTGCTCGGTCATGCTCCCCTTGAATAGATCAGGGGTGACTGGACTTGGGCTGTGTTTTTGAGATATAAGAATTGGCTTGGAAATGTGCTATTAAATAAATAAACAAATAAGATCAGAAAGGAGTAACGTACGCTGTTGCATATGATGAGCTTATAGAAGGAAAGCACGACTGTAATATCAAACCAATGTGACCTTTCGAAGGAGGGAAGGGCCCAACAATGCACAAAGCCAAAAATGGAAAAAGTATTCCAATATCTTCCCCAATGCTCTGATCGGGTTTAACTGTGGCCGTATGATGGCAGCTGTCTCCGGATCATTGCGACAACACAAGAAGAGACAAAAGGACAAGCCCTCCTACTTGATACTGTACTTAGAATACAAACCATCATAATACATTCTATTAAGAGGTCGGTGTCTGTTTTCACTGTTGTCACGGTCTGTTTTCAGCCTTTTTACAGTTCCGTGCACTTGAACACATGGGGGGCTGGTGCTTCAGTGATGATCCTTGGAGAAGGTGGCTAGTAACTGGCAACTCATTAAGTGCCCTCAAACTGGTGCCAGAGAGGTTGATCTGTCAGCAGCAGCCATTGTCCAATCCAGACAGACAGCGTTTCTCAGAAGCACTGACGTCAAACACCGTAGCATCCAAACACAGAACCACGGGAACAATAAAAGCTTCGCTTCTGAGAAGGTCACTAATCCTGGCACATACATAGGTCGGTCACGCTACTGTACCAACACTCCAGGATGTGACAAGGATATACTGACCCAATCAATGTCACTTACATACAAAGTTCCACTTTCAATTTCAATGTATACTACCTTGAGCTTTATCACAGAAACTTAATGTTTCACTTATATGCCTTTTTTTTGCTAATTCTCTGTGGTTATGCAACACTTCCTGTCTTCGAGTCATTATTGACAAAAAACTGCTTCGATTGACTTTCCAACAATGGTGCCTGCAGCTGAGCTTTGGATTTTTAAGAAATACAGGGATTGTCCAGGGGCTCTGTTACACTGCAGGCCTGCTTTAAGTAAGTGCGTGTGTAAATCAGCTGTCATTTTGTGTCAACATCCTGCTTGGGAGCGGTCCAAGCATCTCATCAGGCATCCACACTTTTGCACCTCCGTGTTTGCCAACAGGTGATGAAGTCCTTAGAGTTCAGGCTTGGTGATGAGACATTGTACCCAGTATGACTCACAGAGGTGCCTTTTAAATAGACCTTTCGACAGTAAGGGAGGCAGTGGCACAACATAAGCTGGCAGCTTTAACTGGCACCTGCCCCTGCCGTGTGTTAGGGTACAGCAGGAGGTTTAGCTGGCCAGGCTTCCTCAGGGGGAGCCAGGAGGGTCCATGTGCTGATGGCAGCGGCACAAAAGGTTGACATCCTGTCAAGTAAGAGGGCCATTACACAAGAGTCAACATGACAGCCCTCCAAAGCAGCCTTTCTTAATAGTCACCTCAATGAAACTGCTTCACTTCATTTACGAACAGAACGAGCTGTTTGTAAGTGGAAGTTGAGAGACATTAAAGTTTCATTTCAAATGACATTTGCTCTAAAAAAGATTAATGACAAATAATAAAATTAATTAAATTATATACAGTATATACACGCATATGGTCTAAACAAAGTAAATATATTTTTTTTTACACTACAGTAATGGCAACCTTCATTTTCATGGAGATTACCTGACATTCCTGGCGTTTCTTACCGCGACCATTATCGTCGCTTGTCTTGCTCTTTTTGACAGTGCCACCCATCACTGATCATTAGCTCTTGCTTTATTGATATCCACTTAAAAATGCAATATGGCATTTTATGGAAACTAGTCAGTCTTTGTTCATATCTATGAACGTTTGTAAGTTGAGGACTATTTGTAATTATTTCTTGAATTTACATTGCGCAGAGCAGCAAAATGTATTTCCTTGTCCAGGAACAAAAAAATGCCAGAGAGGCAATTACAACCCAAAATTTACATCTCTGTTTAAGCTTAGCATATTTTGTATCAAAATATGAAATTAATTGACACGAGCATCCAGCATTTTGGTATGCTACATTATACAGTACTTTTAGCTTAGACCAAATGTCTACCGGAACAAGAAGAAATAATTTTCCTATTAGAAGTTTTGCAAGTGTTCAAATTAAAATGAAGACACTCAAAACCAGAAAGAAAACAATTCAGAATTTCCTTAACTTGACCAAAACCTACCTGTTTTGGCACACAGCCCATTTTACTTTTAAATCCTCTCTGACTGCCTTTGTCTCATTTTTCATCCACATGACCAATTATTATCCCATCCAGTTTGCAACTTGATGGCTCTTAAGTAGCCTGAATGGCCAAAGCGCAAGACATCTGTATTTTGCTCGATAAATTGAAACCATATTGGGGAAGGTAGTACGTATCATATCTAATTTAGACATCATTCTGAATTGAACCAAACACACAAATCTGTTTTTGACTGTCCGTGACATCACTGTGAACGACGCAAGACCCAATCCGACAATCGAAGAGCAGAGCGGTACAGAATGGAGCACGTGGAAGAACCCAGGGCAGAGGAGGCCTTAAATGGTCTGTGGGCCGATAGCGCCATACAGTCATGCAAAGCTTGGGCGTATGCATCAAAACAAGTCTATTTCTGAAAGTATTTTGTGTGCTTACGCTGTTTCTATTAAATGACGCCAAACACTGCGTGTTGGACGATCCGATCCCTCTGTTATGACGAATTTGATTTTTACTCACAAATTGTCATGCAAACTTGCTTATTTTGAGCCTTGAGATAGCATGAAGGAACCCCAGATATCTTTATTTGCTAAACAGGCTACAGAAAATGTAGAATTCCAGGTAACTTATGCTTACCAAACATTTTGATTCACGTTATACTGAGCAGCCTGTATTGAGTAAGCGAGACCATGTCTCCAAGTGTCCAAGGAATATAGTGCACAATGTGGAAGACCAGATTAGCTCGTGGCCGAACCAGTTGCATCTAACACTATATATACTATAACAACTCCGCAGTAAAACCTAGTATACAGCTGATAATATGACTGAATTTCATCTCGTGTTGACTCTGAACTGATCAGACTTCTGTTATGCAATAACAGCACAGTCTCCTTGAGATCTCCACTTTGCCTTTTGCCGTTATGAATCTTAAGCAGCCGCCAGCTCAGCCTTCACATAGCATGCAACTGTGTTGCGGTTCCCATGGCAACAAAACCTAAGACCACAAAAGCTTTTGTCAAAATTAACTGGGTTTTGGCAAACTGAGGCAAACATTGTGCAATCCAGTATACAAAATGTTAAGCTATTTGGACTACAGATATTTCACACACATTTAAAATGACTACGTGACTAGGGAAAAATCCCAAAAGGTTCGCGTCTACATCTACAAAAATATTATCATTTTAATAGATAATTTTATGGCATGAAAAAGAACATCATTCTTGTTAAAGTGAGAACTCCCACTTTGATTCTCATTTTAGATTCCTGTTATGCAATCGTAATACAGCATACACCCATAAGGTATTTGCTAATTTCATGCAACTTGTACCACCTTTTTCCACTCCTTTTGGATGATGCCTACACAAAGTTTGAGTTTGTAACACAGACAACCCGTTTCAGCAAGATGTAGTCATTTATCTCAGTCTTGCTGACAAGTCATGACTATTTGCCAAAAGGCAGTCCCTCGGTGACACTGGACGCTTGGCAGACCACACTGAAGGCCACATACTATCCACGGTGTCTGGAATCCGAGTGGAGGGTGCAGTGCTGATGGGTAGGGTCACTGTGCATTGAGCAGGCCGGGGTAAGCTTCACCACAAAGTACTTCCGTATAAGGCCATCTATCTCTCTTGGACACAATAGGAGCAGATGAGAGCCTCCCCCTTGGCACCCTTCTCACAGAGCTGTACCACCCACCAGCCCAACAACCTCACAGCTACCTCAGAACAAACCCACTGCGATCTGCTGCTCTGCAAAAGGACTAAAGCCACCAACAACAACAAAAAATGGAACATGGCAACAAAGTGCAACCTGTGTTATGAAATGACCAAATTCAATTAGAAACATTATCAGCTATTTTCTCCGAGCCTTGTAATATAGCATAATTTATTGGCTATGTTTGTTAAAAAAAAAAACAGGGAAAGAATAAATATCAAATGGAAAAAAAAATGCAGGACAGCGGCCCTCAAGAACCGAAGCTGAACATGCCTGGTGTACCCCAATTTTTTTTTGCCAAAGGTTAGCTGGGATAGCCTCAGGCCACCTAAAATATTGACAGTAAAAGTCTGGGAAAGTAAGTCATTACCTGGGCTTGGAAGAAGCTAACTGAACAATTGTCAGACAAGGTCCAGGAAAAACACTATCAATGAAAATGAATGTTGTCAATATCTGGAAGTCAGTTTGTGCCGCATTTCTATTAATGTCTTAAGTTGCTAAGAGCAAAGCCCAGTGTTTCTACATGCAACTACGTACATCTAACTGTCAGCCCAAAGGCAAATGAACTGGATCACACAATAATGTACAAAACATTTGCCCTTCTCAAGGTTACGACAGATTCATGTAACCCGCCGTGTGTGCCAAAAACTAAACAAAGGGGCATATAGTACATGGTTGAGATCAGACACCTGTCACCTTCATCAGTGCCTGCTATAAATATGGCATTCCATAATCCAAACCATCTATGACTAGCTATAAATAAAAGCAAGCACTACACACTGAGGTTCTGCATCACTTCAGAGGCGAAGGGTTAAAGGCAGTTCCAAGATAATACTAGCGCTCAAAGACTCCAGCATTCCACATCAGTCAATTGATGCTTTTGTAAGAACTACGGAAGGGTTTCCTGGACATCAGCAGTTCACATTCGGCACAAGAGTTACGAGTTCTTGTGAGCATGCAGAGTCATCACGTGATGTGAACGCAAACAGACAAACAAAAACTAAGAATACGGGCACTTTTTCCATATGTATTGTACATGAAGGAGGTGTTTCCCTACCAGCAACTTCCACAATATCTCCAGGAACAATGTCTCTGGCCTTGATCCTCTGGACTGTCTTTCTGTCCTGCCGGTACACTTTTCCCATCTCAGGCTCATACTCCTTCAGCGCCTCAATTGCATCTTCCGCATTACGTTCCTAAAATCAGCATAACTTCAAGTTAGTGCACAAACTTTTTCAACACTTCACAACAGTCTGGGCTGAGAGATGAGTGCAGATTTAAGATTTAAGGAGTTTCTAGGCTGACCACTCAGGCATCCATGACATTATAATAAACTATCAATTTACAGCTATTTGATCAACATTGTCTTTTACATCAACAAACATTTGGAAGCACGTTTGAGTTACAGCTGATATTCTTACTAAATTGTTAATGTTTTAGAGTGCCAATGTTCACAACAGTAGTCAATATCAGTAATTCAGTAATCAATATCGCAGTGCGGTGGAGACGGTAGCATTCAGTTGGTGGGGAAATGGTCATCTTATTAAAGTGACGAGACGAGGTCATGTGGGATGCCAAATTGTAACGTGACTGAGAAGTGAATGTGTGAGAACTACTCACCTGCCACACCCCAACGATGGCATTGGCAATGAGAATGAGTAAAATTACAAATGGTTCCACAAAGGCAGTAATAGTTTCTTCCCCCTCCTCAAACCAGGCCAGGACCTAAAACCAGCACACAAAAAATATCTTAAAGATACAGATGATAATCAAAGGTTTCACATTAGGCCTGAAGACCCTCAACAGTAAGGACCCAAATTTGCTCTTGAGCGAGACTCTGTCCCCTGTCACAGAGCAACTACTGACACCTCCATATCACCTGTCTGGCTGCTGTACACTGCATACCAGATCCACACACACATGGACTTGGAACTATATAGACATCATCCTATGCATGAGGTATTACTATAATTTTTGTTTTACACATCTCTTACACTTACAGAACACTACAGTTTGCATTGACATACACCTGCAAAAATGACTTAAAAGACTTGAATTCAAAGTGCATCTGCCTGCATCAACAGTTTGTCCTCCTGGGCGAGCTTCGTTGGGCAGGTCAATCCCAAATTTCCATCAGATTTGTTGTCCATGCAATGTGAACAGGCAGCATACTTCCGATGGTCAAGTAAGACTCAAGTCTCTTTGGATATGTATCAGACGCCACTACAGTGTGGATGCGTAGGTTGTGCGTTTGAGAAAACAGGCGGCGTGAAAAGGATAAGAAAATAGTCAGAGGCAAAAAAAGAAAAAAGGTGCTTTATCACTGATCAAAATCAGAAAAAGGGGTGAAGAAAATTAGGAATTACAACGGTTTGTATACATGGCTCCCATTTTTAAAGGGGAGTGGCTAGCTGCATGCATTGGCAAGTTTCTGTGATAATCAAAACACCTTTTTGACGACCATAGAGTTGACAGTTTTATGTATCAGAAATCTTGTAATGGAGATATAAAGACTAGTGGTCCCAGTGTCCCAGTCAAACATCTGTGTTGACATTGAACTCACATCAGAGCCCCACAAGGGTGGCTTATGATGCTGCTGCTGCTAGGTCCCTATGGATTATAAATAAATAAATAAATAAATAAATAAATTATAAATAATAGTACTAGGCAGGGCAGGACGCACCAATATGCAATATGAATGGCTGCGTCATTGATGGAAGAGTATGACGTCGTTTTCTGCCTAGAAATGTGAATCATGACATACTGCTGAAACTAGGGATGTCCTGGGCTAATATTGGATATTGGTATCGGCTCCCAATTCGGACTTTTTTTTTTTTAGAGTATCAGACAGAATCTGATTCACTCACGTCAACGCGCTTTAGGGCTGTCGTAAATCCTATTGCCAACATGTCTGCTGTTTTCACCACATACAACAAAATGATAGTCAAACAGCCTTAACCATTGTTTTCCAAACATTTTTTTACCTCCCCGTAACAGCGTAACAGAATAAAACCGCCCGTAACAAAATACGGCCAAAACAAAACACTTGGCAACCTGCAGAGGTGATACCAACCAAAAACTACATCTTCTACCAAAAGCATTGTTACAACATATAATCAATACAAACACATTGCTTTACTATTTGTGCTATTTTTCTGTACAAACAACACCAATCAATCTGCTGTTGATGTTTTGCAATGCCAACATTGCCGATTGCTGATTACTATTTTCTTTGTTTACATGATGAATTGAAATGACCCCTTCAAATCGATTATCAAATGTTTGCTAATTCAGACCACAAAATTATGTTTGCAATGTTAAAGAATGACCAAAACAAAGTTTTTTGTTTGCCTTCCCAAAACTTCCCATTACATGAAATGCAGGCAAAAAGTTTAGTTAGCTTAAGAATTTACATCCAGACCTAAACGCCCTGACATTTGTCTACCAATTGAAGAGATATCACTTTTGTGGACTCATTATTGATTAATTTTTTTTCCTTTGTCTTTTAGCTTTGTTTTGCTTTGATGGCTTTTATCTTGAGCACTTTCTGGCTTTCTTTGTGGCGCCGTTGTGTGGCAGCCTTATGAGAGCCTATTGAGTTGCGCTCATGCCATCTGTGTGTCTTTTGTATACCCACTCTGTGGTATGAATACTGCTGGGGCCTGAATTTCCCCACCCCTGGGGATCAATAAATATTCAATCAATCAATTATAATCATTATTACATTTACATCTTGAGACTGGTGTTTTCCATCACCAAGTTAACTCAGACACAACTCAGCTGCTGTTGTCACTATTCCACGGAAGGATTGCAAAAACCTTCAAGTGTTTAACTCCCCGACATGGCTATGTAACTTCAGACGAGTTAAACAAACTGAAGACGTTCAGATGTCAGCGTATATATCACCATATCCCGGGCATTCATCACACAGGGCTCAACGCTAATACCATCTGAAATTTTCCCTGGCATATGGACACTGTTTCAATAAGACACGGAAAGAGGAGGCTATTTTCAGGATGCAAGGCTGGCTCCTGTAAGTGCTTAAGACTACAAATGTGTGAACAACAGGCAAGGGTTAGGATGATAAACATCAGAATGTCATGAATGGACTCACGCAAGGAAAAGAACTGATATACTTACAAAAGAAATACAGGCAGCCAGCAGAAGAATTCGGACGAGTAAGTCTTCAAACTGTTCAAGGACAAGCTCCCATAAAGATTTCCCTGCAGGTAAGAGAGCATAATTAAACAATCATTCAAATAATAGAACATAGGAGTAGAGTACTGATGAAATTACCTTCTTCTGCTGGTAATTCTTTTTTGTCAAGGGGAGTAGGTCAAGGTTGGAAAAGGACAAACAAAAACAAAATAAGACAGAAATTTGTTAGATATTTAGCCAGATGGACATGTGACTTTTACTCAACCTAAAAAAAAACCCAGGAACTTCAAGTACATCTTAGGGACATAATGGCATAGAGAAGTGACAACTAATGAAAGTGAGTTGACAAGAATGACATTTAAACAAACTACTTATGCTTAATTATATGTATGGCCATGCATTACAATAGACTTTATTGAAAACAACACCAAATAACACATACATTACTAGATATATTTATTCATCACTCGTACTATTGATTGTTTGAATTTTTGCCTTCTTGTTTTGATATTGTGTCGCGTACTTGTATGTCTATCGTGTTATGTGTCTCGTCACCGTGGGATAGAGAAAAACGTAATTTTGGTCTCTTTGTGTGTTGTGACATGGGGAGAGATTGACAATAAAGCTGACTTTGACTTTGATATAACACTGTGCCAACAGTTTCCAATAACATGTAATGCCACAATGGAAATTATGGCCAATTTGGTGTATTAAAATCCACTCCTATCAGAGACTTAAAGTGATTTGGTACCTATGAACTTAATTGCAATAAAATGAATCTGATGAGACATATTGATGCTGTGACAAGTACTGTCAGATGCATGCATTGCTGGGGGCCCACGCACGTGGACTAAGTTTAACCAGAAACACAATGTATGTGACTATTTCCACGTGGCCATGACAAAGCGAACACAAATCTTGCACAATATGAATGCGGTGGTTCCTAAGTAAGAAGCGGGAAGCCTTCAGGTCACCTGTGATTACGTCGCTTGGGTAACCCGGCTGAATGACCGACCGCCTGATGTTGACTTCTAGATCACAGTCTAACCCGATTCAGTTCATTCACGGCACCATAGTGACATTAGAAATGTCGAAGGACGTACCGTTCGGGCCCCATTTCTCTCGCTGTCGTTTCACTTCGTCCAGGGAGAGTCCTGTGCTCTCATTGACGCAGAAATAACTGTAAACTTCCTCCACACTCTTGGTGTGAGCGTTCTCCATGGCGTACTTGTGGCTCCTTCCCGTACAGCTTCACACTTCACGCCGCACCGGAGTCACGAATAGACAATTGAGAAATAATGGAATAACTAGTTTATCAACTAAGAGCGGCGCGTGTGGACAGCAACCGAAAGGGTAACGAACGGATTGTCCTCCTTTGCCCTTGTACGACGAGTCTCTGTCATGAAAATTGTTAAGGTGAGCCAAATTGTCGCTGCCCCGGCGGGATGAAGATTAGTCTGAGCGTCTGGTTATGTCCAAAAAAGGTGGGAGGCTGTCTACAACAGTGTCTTGCGTGTAGCACCGCATTCGCCCGGACTGTGCCTGTGTGTTTAGTGGCTGTATCCCGCCTCGGCTTGGCGCAGCTTCCTGTGAGAGTGTGAATGAGCCATTGCGTCGCTGACAGCTTGCCTTTATCAAAGCGCTGCTCCGCGGTTCTGCATGTGGACTCGTCTAATTGGACGGGGGCAGTCACCTGACTTCAAACCAGGGAAACACAAAAATCCGGAAGTAAAAAGTCACGATCCATTCACGATGCGATTTGTGTTGCTAAAGATGACATCAGTTTTTACACCAATACATTAAATCTGTTAACACACCATGTTGAAGGTGAACATTTTAGATGACCCTTTGCCTCAGATGTGCTCTTTAGAGGCTTCCACCGTATGTAACTTGACAGGGATGACGTGAATCACCTGTTATCACAGCTCAATAAGGCCCTTGAACGAAGATGCTTTAAAAATAACATGATACTCCACAGTTGGACATCAACAAGCACGCAGTCTGTTTGGCACGAGAGCCTAATATGCTGACTGTCAACAGCAGATTAGAAAAAGATACCCTGAAACCTCGCTCAAGACATTACTTGGAACATGAAGCATAAAAGAAAAACAACTCAAGCTGGACACCTGTATTAAGTCCAGAGAGTACTTTAGAATGATAGATGATAGGTGTGGACGTCAGTGTGAATGAGAGCTTTGACTGATAATCATTCCAAGATGTACATCAGCTCATACTCAATGTCAGCAGAGATGGTCTGTATGGATAAATTGAAAGAAATTATTGGATTTTGAACATTTTAATTGCAAAACCATTATAGTTCCTCATTACAAAAGTCAAAATCTAACATTCGTTGACATTATTCTTGCACATTGTATTTTTAAAACACACATTACCAGTCAAAATAAACATGACATAACATCCTATAAAACACAGAAACATAACATAGTATAGCTTACATCTATGAAAACAATATTTCTGCAAAAAAAGAATAACTAGCTAATTGTATACACAGCAACAGTTACCTCCAAAATTGGCAAGAAACAGTCCAAGGTCATGTTATTCCTGCTAAAAATAGTTGACCATGTCCACCGGTACTCCACTATGTGTGCCGTTATCACGAGACACTTGGATCGAAACTACATTAATCACGTGTCAAAACGTCTGGTGGCTCACAGAGAGTTAAAACATTGTAAATCTCAAACCTTGTCATGGACAGTTGTGCTCATGTAAGAAAACTGTCACCCAATGTTAAAACATAGTTATCCAATGATTGATGAAATAGTGCTTTTAATACATTTTCATAAAGCAATTAAACTAAATAAATTAAATAACAGGACAGTGGGCTTCAAAAGGAAGTACTGAAATCATGTGAGCCCTCACAGCACCAGCCTATCCTCTCCACCTTCTTGGATGACCTGACCGACAGATGCCTCGCTTTGCACTCTTATGAAGCACTGCCTCTTGCACTCCATCAGTTGTGCCAAGTCTTGCCACATCTTCATCTGCTCCATGTTAGTAGTGTGGCTCTCCCTCACCAGCTTCTGTTTCTCACGCAACTTCTGCAGTGCACGGGGGAGAAAGAAGCTAACATGGCAGATTCATCTTTTGAAACATCTCACCTCATGTATCCACTGAAAATAATTTCTCAAAAAAAATTACTGAGTAAATAACTCACCTTGCCAAGTAGCTCCTGCTCTGCAATGTTCTTCATGTACACTTCCCTACAAACAAGGGTATTATTCACATGCAAGGCCATAGCAAATTCAAAAGAGCTCACACACTGTTTTCAAAGTGGCTTCTCATCTACCCTTAATCCATATTTTGGTTCCATCATAAGTGATTAGGAACTCTCAGATGCCTCTTTGTGTGAAATGAAATAATGCGGGTGCAGCAGCTCAACTGACTATGACGTAAGAGGAGCTCCCAGAGGGTGTAAAAGGTTATTAAGCTTTCAAGCAGCTGTTTGGCCAGACTCAGCGTGCTCACCTGATGGCCTTTTTCTTCTCCTGGACATCAGAGGACACGTAGGCCTTCATCTCCTCAGCCGCCCGCTGTATTTGCATCTCAATGACCTGTGAAAGACAGAGATGGGAGGCTCATGAACTAGCAGGAGCCTCGTTGAAGAGAGGGGGACTACCTCTGTCCTTCTCACACAGCAGTTACAACAATCCGATTAATTTTTAACATGTTGCAACATGCTTTCTGGGCTAGCCTTAAAGGTATCAAACAGTTGCTGCTCAGATGACCAATCACACAGACAAACGATACCAGGTAAGAAATGTATCGTATACTAAAAGAATGTTTGAGCAAACCAGTTTGCAAGAGGAAAAAAAAGAACTCAAAGATTTTTACAAAAGAGCAGTTTAAATGGAGTCAAATAGTTACATAATAAAGTAACCAAATTATAAGAAATGGATCATATTTTATAGATTAAAAAATTGAAATTAAAGGATAATATGGAGCGATTTGATTATTATTGTTAAAAGACCACCTAGAGATCTCTCTGGATTAAGATGTCCAGCAGAGTTATCTTATTGTTACCAACAGCCCTTTCAAGAATTTTAATAAATACAACACCAAAAAGCATGAAAAACCATATGCCCTCTTCTAATTTTTTATTGTGGGTTCCCCACTTTAATGTTTAAGATCATCAAACAAATGTAAATAGTGTATCAGACAATCATAACCTAGGTCAAAATAAAAATAAAAATGTGGATTTTAAATAGTGATTCATACTTGCCCCCCTAAACTCCTTGCAGAATTTCAAAATTTAGAAGAAGAAAAATCAGCAACACTCGAGGGTTTTTGAGCATGAACAGACTTTTTAAAGGCCATCTCACAGCATTTCAATCAGATTCGAGTCTTGACTAACTTTTGACTAGGCCACCCCAAAACCGTCACTATATATTTTTAAAGCCATTCAGAAGTTGACTTGTTTGTGTGTTTTGGATTGTAGTCCTGCAGCAGAATCCAAGTGCACTTTAGTTTAAGTTACCAAACTCGCTAAAGATTTACTGGTAAAGAATGGGATTCAAGGTTCCATCAATCACAGCAAGTCATCCAGGTCCAGAATTAGCAAAGCAGTCCCTGAACATCACAGTACCACCACAAAACATGATTGTTGGTATGATGATCATTTTTTGAAATGCTATGCTACATTTATGGCAGATTTAACAACACGAACCTTCCGAGCAAAAAAAAAAAAAAAAAGAATCCTCCTACATGTCTTGGCAATCTTTATTTTTTATATCTGTGTGCTCGTGCTTTACTGTCATTATGTTTCATGTTGAGAAATGTTTGACAGTTTGTTCATCTAGTTCTTTTGGCCACTTTGAAGAGGAGCAGTTGAATCCAAGAGAATTATCATTTGCGCC
Source organism: Syngnathus typhle (assembly GCF_033458585.1). NCBI lineage: Eukaryota > Metazoa > Chordata > Actinopteri > Syngnathiformes > Syngnathidae > Syngnathus > Syngnathus typhle. Next base: position 6,842,628 of record NC_083742.1, read on the forward strand.
TAACACTTGGCTTACTCTTGACTAATTTGGCTATGCCGTAGTTTAGTGAGTGGGCAGGCCTCAGAAAAAGGCTTCAAATTTACTGCTGCAAGAATTGTGGAAGTCGACATTTGGCTGCCTGCTCCTTATTCTTACCTCAGACTTGCAGTTGATGTAATGATATCGATTTTCCTCCTGTGCCGTCTCCTCTCTCAACGCTTTCACCTCCTGTGAAGAATACAAATGTGATTTGCAATACCCAGTAAAGAAACAGGAGTGTGACTTTTGAAAAAGAAAAAGCAAAAAAAAAAAGCAACGACAACAGAAACAATACCTGCTCCAATTTTGACCTGTTACTCTCCAGACCAGCAGCACAACTTTCATATTGGGATTTCTTTTCTTCATATTCCTGATTTAAAACCTGGAAAAATGTTGGAGCAGAAAGTCAGTGTACCACTCACACAAAACAAAGCTCAATTTTCCGTACAAAAATCATACCAAGACAATTTCAACACTGTCCAATTATAGTACCACTCAAAACACAGAATCACTTTGAGCAACTTAACCAACAATGGCCTCTCTTACAAAGTCTATTTCTGTCCTTCGGTTGCAGTGTTTCATTGGTAGACATTAGCCACTGAAGAGGAAGATGGAACACATGTAGGAAAATTTAATCCTCTGCCTTTAGCGGAGCAATGTGGGGGGCTTTCCCTTCAACCATTTTATTTCTGGAGCGCGTAAAGGATTGCTAAAATACCAGAGTGTCACAATAATAGACGATACAGAAGTCCAACAGGAATCAGTAATAATTTTATCCATTTGATCTCACACTTAAGATGGACTAATATCTCATCAAAGTGGCTACCTTGATGTACAACGTTTTCCCATATTTCACATTTACTACTGTATTTCAAGTCAAGTCATTGCAGTATTTTGAATTTTTAAAGAGAAGATGGATAGTGTTTTTTCCTTTTGCCAAAATTCATTATTCAAAATAATGATGATAATAAAGAATGATATCATAGTTGCATAGTAAAACAGCTATGGTCACCTGACACTGCTGCCTCAATGACCTCAGCTCCTTGATAATTGGAGCAAGAGCCGACTTCTTCTCCGCTATCTGTGAATTTAATTGCTTCGCCTATGAGAACAGAGACAACAGTCACAATGAGGATTATTTTTTTTCTCTGAAGTAAAATAGCAACCTCTCAACTAATACATTCATCAAATTCTATCCTGAGTAACGTTACCATTTCAGACATGTCACCCAGTTTGCGGCCCTTCTTTTCATCTAGCTCGCTCTTGATGGCTGACATCCTCTCGAGTTCCTCCTGAGTATTGCTGTAGCCGGAGATACCCTTCTCAGCTTCCACAGTTTGCTTCCAGAACACAAGGGAGAGAAATCTGGCAAGTTAATGACCCAAAGTAAGGCAGAAATAGCCAGAAAATGTACAACTTATTATTGTACCAAGTGTCTTAGTTGGGAAAACAATTAATTTTATTATTTACCATTTATTCAGAATTAATTGTGGGCAGCAGATATAACACATGCTGCATAGATTATGTGCGGCTTTTGGATTTAATTAGAAGACAAGAGTCAACCTTGATAAAATGAACACAAAAGTTTTTCACAAGTGCTTGGTGTTGGGAGAAAGAAAAAAACCTCCAGGGTAAGTACCAAACCAAATGGATCATGAGGATATCAATGCAACCATGAATAAATAAATAAACTGCAAATAAATAAAATGGTACAGCCTGCCAGTCGCCAACATCTTATACTCAGTTTAAGCTGTCTAATGTCATGAAGTAGGAGGAATGAACAAAGAGGTGGAAAACCATCTTTTCACACAGCTATTAATGTTCGAGACTTGGCAGAGGTCTGCCTTATAGATTTCTCCATTATTTTCCTTCAGTCATTGTCAACTATGGTATTAAGCAAATGTTACTCAATCTGGGAGGCGTTACACGGGACATACCAAAGTTGAATTGCTTTAACTCAAACAAATGGGACTTAGTAACTCGAAAAGTACACAACTAAATAGATGTTTTGTTAGCTTTTTAAAAAATGTTTCCACCAGTAATACGCTTCCGCTGTCACAATTTGTCTTTGGTTTGATAAATCACAATACTCATGCTGAATTCCTCTATATGCAAACACACCTTCGACAGGATGCAAAATCAACTGCGTAGCAGTTAAACACTTGATCGTGGTTGCACCCTTTAATTGATTTTTGCACAAGGCCCACTGTCTTCAAGGGGGGGGAACAGTTTCCATCTGTAGCTTACAAGAACTACTAACCCGTCACATCCAAAGGATGAGACTGAAAACTGTCATAGCTTAACAACTCCCAGTGAGAGATGCAGAAAGAGCAGGGGCGGCAGATGCAGCTGTCAAAAATAGCAGCTCTGCATGGCTTCTTTCAGACAGCCTATCAACAAGTCAGGCGCTGGGACCACAAAGAGGTGTGAAACAATTTCCAGGAAGCTTCCAGAAGGCCAGTGTTAACACGGCCACTGTGAATGGGGAGATCAACTGAAAGCAGAGCGATTGGAGGGAGCCAGCCGATGCGTGGCACCGAGGGAACGGTTACTTGAGTGCCTTGCTCAAGGGCAGTTGAAAGAACAGTTCTCGCACTGCTCCATTCATATTTTACCCTTAATGCTGTGTGACTTTACGTTCATGTGCGGTGCTTTGCAAGAAATGATGGAAGTTACCCAAAAACAAAAATGTTGCTCGGGTTTTGAACTCATTTGTAATTTACCAGTTTCTCTTGGACAGCCTCATGCCTCTGCTTGAGAATCTCCTCGGTCCGTTGTAGAACGCCATACTCAGCCTTCAGCTCTGCAATTTCCTGACGTTTCTTCTTGTAAACTGTACCCTTGCTTCGCAGTTTCACCACCAAACGTTTCAGCTAGGAGGGAACCGAAGACAATTCAAGTCAAGAGTTGATACCAGCCAGAATCTTTCAGTTGGAAATAACACAAGGGTCAAATGAGGTTAAACACTTTTGAAATGTATTTAATCTTTGATTGTGTTTTTTTCAATGATTCCCATTCCTGATTTAAAAAAATTCTGGTCCAACGCCTTGCTCAAGGTCAGCAGAGGAAAGGCTTTCAGAAACAGCAGACGTGCCCTGATCCAGCACGGTCACTCGATCTGTTCAGGCACGCTACGTCCAGCAAATAGCTCCACCTGGCAGAATCTCAGCTGCAAGTGGACGTGGGCTCGGGCCCCAACCCGAGGGTCTATCTGTCTGTCTATCGGGACACACTGAAGCTCCTCCACAATGAAGAGCAGCTATAAATGAACAAGGACACGAGAGAACAGTCCCAGAAAACACAGAATGTGCTTCACGTCCTTTGGGGACCCGAGAAGCTTGATGTGAGACACAGTGGGTGGAGGGACGGTTCAGGGAGTATATTCTAGGTGTATTTTAGGACATCAAGGGCAGTCGTAGCTGAGAGAGGACTTAACAGAGAAGAATAATACTCCATAGTGTTCCTGACAGTGTGTTCCCACAAAGGAATCCTGTTACCAACAAGCAGCTCACTCATAACACGCTTGACCACGCTAAAGTGAAGTACAAATACGAGCGGAGCAGTGACACTGAGAGTGGAATATAAAATGGAGATCCCCTCTTCACTGCAATAGTACCACTATATTTAAGCTGTGTGATGTGCTCAGTTGATAAACTTGACAGGCCAACGAGATGCAGTCGTCCCTCTGCAGCTGATGGGTGGCAAGTGATGCGATGACACAACAAGCAGAATGGAAAATACCACTGATAAAGTGATCATCTCCACTGTGACTGAGGAGGAGTCTGCTAAGCAGTGCTGGACAAGCTATTTTCCATTAACTTATACAAGCAAAGGACCCTCTTTGTTACTACAACTGATTGCTTATCAATACTCAAGCCATAAATGGGAGAAGGTTGCATACTTGATGAGTCCTGTATGACACTAACCAACTAGTGCCTGTTCATATGTGCACTTGTAGCTGAATTCCTCTTCTGTATGAGTGAAATAAATGGGGGGAAGAATTATGGAGTCCTTTTTGTCCATTGGATTGTTCAACTGATTACTTTCTTATAACAAAATAAATGTAACGAGACTCATTTCAATCGCATTTGTATTTTTGTCAAAAGTGGAGACAGCAGCTGTTTAATTCTGAAGGCCAAAGCATCTGATTTGTTCCAGTATGAGTGATGTAATGTCTCAGAGATTGCTGAAACGCATGCTGTCCATCAGCTGTGTCTGTCAACTTATGACAGATGCTACACCTAAATGTTTGCGATGCCAATTTAATGACAGCAAAATTCACCCTCTTCTGCCACAGTAGCAGGTCAGCGAGGTCAAGGGTCACAACAGTGTACAATCAACAAGTCGTGACAGCATCCTCTCAGCCAAGATTTGTCGACTCTTGAAGAAAAGACAAAAAGTACACTTTGGGCTGTACCACTTCAATCCGGCAACAGAAAATTCTAGGACCCCTATAAGACATGGCCTTCACTTTTCTTCTGTTTACAGATTTTGGGGTTGACTCCCCTTTAAGATTTATCAGACAGACTGCAAAATTGCCTGCCACATTTTGGCTGCAGCGCCGTCCGTTTTCATCTGTCGGTGGCTCTCTGCTTATAAAGAACATTCTAAATAGAGTTGATAGGGCTGTCAAAGCTGTCACGGCATATAAAGCCCATTATCTTATTCCGCCAGTTCCGTTGACATGATCGGAATCCACTTGCTGACCGCTGCACCCACCATTATGGGTATGTTTGTATATGAGTTAAATGGAGAGAACACTAAACTATACTACACCTTCCCTTTTATGAGCTTACAGAATGAAGAGACCAAAGCTAAAAAGATGACCTCCTCAGGTTTTAGTTTCCTCGTCAATAGGAGTATTTCTCAAGAAGACATAAAGAATGTTTGGAAGTCCCTTGGTGTTTGATCAAATGAAGATCAAACCTTATAGGCCTCTAAAAAGTGGTTTGTTGAATTAAGTGAGTACAAGGGAAAAGGCAACTTCCAGGCATTTTGGTCAGTCCAGTTTCTTGTTCTGGTTCTTCTCAGTTGGCTTCTATTAATAGATCTTCATGAATATGCGGGGGCGAGTGGGGGAAAAAGGATGAGTACTGTTAAGACAGTAAGCAGTCCGTGTTTGGATAGGACCATAAATAGCATTTTGTGTTTTTTTGTGTGGTTTGAATATATACACGAGTACAAGAAAGTGAGTGATCTTAGCAGTCTATGTAAACAACAGAGACTGATACAGATTAGTTGATTTAGTATATTGCGCAACTCTAGCCCCACAACATTGGGATTTTTTTTTTGAATGAGTGCATTAACTTCTGACTGCAGCAAGCACACAGGCTTGGTACCTCATCACCCCGGATGATCTCTTCCCCATCGGAGGCCAGTGCCTGGTTTGTCCTATGTTTCAATTCTCGCTCTGCAGCCGCTAACTCCTCCCTTGCTTCCTGCAGCTCTTCAGCTTTTGCTTCCTTCTTACGGATGATGATGGAGGCCTGCGAGAGTCAGATTAGAATGGTTCTTGCAAATGTGCAATGTTCAAGGAAAAAACTTGAGGCAATGAAAATGAGAGAAATGACATCACATGATTAACAAATGATTCAGGGATTTCCTCTGAATCGGATGTCTTTGTGGAACACAAGACATTTTGGAGTAATCTGTTTCACAAATTTTAGCACTATGAAAGGTTAAGGCTCCACTGGTAAGTAAAGTGAATGTTTCAATGAATAAAGAACCCAAGACATGAAGACACAGAAAACTGGCATACACGTATTTGGCATTACATATTAAGAGTACCAGGATAAGTCCACATTAAAAGAATAGAGTCAAAGCCTCCAGAAAGCAAATCAAATCTCAAATCTCACCTGCTGCCTGTATAGAGTCAGCTTGTCATCTATAGGGTCGCTTCTCATCATCTTCTTCTCAATCAACTGATTTATCTGAGAGTCAACTTCCTTAATCTGGAAAAAAAAAAAAAGATGTGAAACCTCAAAATAAAGTTAAATGCATACAGACTTGACAGTGGCATCCTGACCTTGTTCCCCAGCTCAAGGAGATCACCGTGACCCATGGCGGGCTCTGATGCCACTTTCTGAAGGTACTGAACTGTACGTCGGAGGATCTCCAACTCTTTGGGGAGTTTTTCAGAGACCATGTACGAGTTGATCTTGATCTCCTCCTCGAGCCTTTTCATTAAGCCTGGGGAAGACAACCCTCAATACATTTGGAAAATGATAGCATTTCAAATGAAACATTTCTAAAATTGGAAAGTTGCTCCTCTCTTGGGACCACACTCACTCAACAAACACTGTGACAAGGACAAAAATAGAACAAGGCATTTGGACACCAGATCATCTTATCTTATAGCCATAGTTTTGATGATCCCGTGACCCCGTTCTGTGTCCTGCTGAAGCAGAGAGCAACACTTACTATCTGGACTGGAATCAGCTGCAGCCTGCCGCATGTCCTTTAACTGTTGCTGCAACCTCTGCAGCCTCTGCTCTGCCTGAAAAAGCTAAAGGCAAGCGGCTGATTATTAGCACAGCCCAATGACAAAATTGGTATAAATTACCCTAAATATATATTAATTGATGGTCTATTTATTGGGTTTCAAAGAATATGTACTTCAGGTTCAAGCAGATATGAATAGTGTCAAACAATGCTGTATTTTTAGTATATGCGCACCTTCAAATTGGTTTATTCCATGTCTCTTGATACGAGAGTGTAAGGAGTCATCACAGTTAGTATAAGCATGGATTGCAATTTAAAGTGGGTGCAGTTGTACATCAATGCAAACTATAACCACCATAATCAACAGATTAAATGTACGTTTTTGTTTACAAATGGTGACCTCTTTGACAGTATTCTTTTTGCAGATACTATGTTATCTGTTGCAACGCTAATAAAGTGTGAGGCAAGTGTTTAGCTGATATTATTTAGTATTTTATATACATATCTAAAAACATGACAGCATTTGATTTGCATAAATTGCAAGGAAAATAAAGGAAATACCCCCATTAACTGATGCATAATTTAAAGTTGATATTAAACAGAGCAGTGAGTGTTTTACTTGGTTCTTTTGTTCTTGCTTCTGGTGGGCCAAATGTTCCTCTCGCTTCTTCTCAATTCTCAGCTGTCTGGCCTGCTCCAGCATCTGCTGATGGTTGGACACTGACTCCACCTAGTGGAGGAACCAATGCATACTGTTATGATGGAATATTATTTGGAGGTGGACAGCGCCTCTTTTCCATATATAACCGTGTGACATAGGGAGTTTGGTTACACCTTTTGGAATGACTTGGGTGCCAGATCAACACCCCGTTAATTTGCTGGCGTGTCAAAACATCTTTACAAGCTGTCACATACCTGCTAGGCCTTCCAAAGCAGGTGCTAATACGACAAGGGTTATGTTTTCATTCCTCTGTGAATCTTAAAATCCTCCGAGCATTACAAAAGCAAACGGGCCCCTCTTGAGGGAGTTGACTTACCCGCTTCTTCAACCTTTCCACACGTTTAATAAGTGGACCCTTCTCTTCCTCCATTGCACTGATGTCCTTTTGCGAAACAACAAAAATACAGTTAAAATAGTTCAACAGGTATAGTGTTGCTTTCGAAAAAAGCTATAAACCTAAATAAATACATTGAAGATAAGAATGCATTTATTTATTTGACAGTTAAAATTTCTATTGAGAGATGATTTTTTAAAAAAAAAATGTTTACCCTTCTGATTTCTGCTGTGGAAAACCCTGATGTCCTGAGCTGCTCACATTCCTTATGGTTGGTCTTAAATCCTTCCACCAGTTCTTCATACTAGCAACATACATGTATGTGTGCATTAGCACATTTGCTGTCCTCATACATAAGTCAAGTGAAGTTTGGTGCATAAAAACCTGGTGATATGTATCACTGATGACATCATCCGCCAAAAATTCTGCAGGAACATCAAGTTTGACAAGAAAGCGAGCCAAGTAAGCTCTCTTCTTTAGTTCTGGGACCCTCTGCAGAAGCCAGTGAAGGATGGGATGAACAGCAGGTTTGCTGCCAACCACAAGACCCTGTCTGAAGTTGCTCCTGATAGCAAAACATTGAGTCAGAAATGGCCCACACAAACACAAGAGTGCTTTTATATCAGTTATTTCATTTTGCGGTAAACATAGCAACTTACAGCTCTGATTGGTTGCCAGGTGGTTTGTATTTCAGCATTCCAAGTAGAGTACACATTCTCTTGGCGGTTTGTTCGGGCATTTCCTCGCGAATATCAAGAGCTTGCTGAAAATAAGATTGTTGACTGGTTGATTGGAAATTGTCATAGCATGACAATCGTGTTTGGAGTATATTAATGTAACACCAAGTTGGGTAGGAAACTGCACATTGCTTACCTTTGGGTCTACTTCAGCTAAAACGTCATTTAAAATCTGGAGCAGCTGCATCGGTTCGAGGGAGTCAAACGTGATTAGATTAAAGTTTTTCCGAAACGGATCTTTGTTCAGTTGTTCGACAATAAATTTTAGTTGCTCGCTCATTGTGAAGTGATTCTGAGGTTGTTTGTATGGTCAACAGAAACCCCTCACAAATTACTACTCAGTCCTTTGCTAACCTAACTAGCATAGAACGTCCGCCTCAAGACTGACGACGCATTTAAATGGCGTGAATAAATCGGAAATTCAAGCTTTCTGCTACCGGAGCTATTTTACCTAAATGAAATAATCCTCTTTGTCCTCATAGACCATTTTCATTTCAATACCACACGTTAAAAGATGCTGCCTCCTCTTTGAAAAGTCTTTTGAAAGAAGAGTTCATGAAATACAGGGTTGTTCAGGCGCACAAACAAACCAACAAGGTCGTTACAATACATATACAACATACCAAATGCCGTAGAAATTACATAGCTATATATGATATCATATCTAGATATGCTCAAGTTACAGCTTTCACAAAATCGGACGAACAGGCGCCCGTTTGCTTTTCTATCTAGTGCTCTTACAAAATTCCTGATTTTTGAGAGTTACATGAATGCATCGCTAGCTGTTCGCGTTAGTGCAGTTGCCGTGGCTACACGAAACGATTTCCGGGTCGCTAGCCAATCGGATGGAAGCTTCAAAATACTTTTAATGCGCATAATGTATTTAATAAACCTCGCAAATAAAAACAAACCATATGCAATCCGTACACTATACATATAGTATACAATAGATAACTGAAACATGTGCATATTGTTGAGGTAGTCATTGAACACTCGTGCTGTTTCCCTCTGAACTCTTAAACCGTCAGGTGGCGATGTTGGAGATTTTTTTTCTTGTTATTTTTTTTATTTGGAAAGATAAGCTTTAAAATTGCAACACAATGACCTTTGGAGTACCAAGAGTAATCTGCATGATGTGATGTTGTTTCCAAATCACTCGGAAAACTTTAGAAAGGGGTTATGGGAGAGAAGGGTTAGGTGAAAAGTTACTTTTTCGACCTCGACTGATAACAAAGGCCAAAAACAACAGGTTGCCTCTGCCACACTGCTCAAAAACTCGCGTGGTGTTTTAACTGTTTTCCATAACGGTGTTATTTGTTAAGAAAACTAACTTAAGCATTCTCGTCTTTTTTGAATGTGATGCGTGATTTGTACACGGTGCAGCAATCACACACGGATGCCCCGCCTCTTCTGCTGTGGTTGTTCTCGGACGAGGAGCCAAAACACTAGCGTTGCCAGTCAGTCTGACAGCAAATGCAGAAGACAGAGCCTCTCGAGAATGAACGAAAGAAAGAGCACAAGGACAACGATAAATGTTTTTGGACTTGGATTTTTTTTGGGTGGAGTGCATGAGTCTGTAAGTAAAGACTGAGAAGATTTTCTCAATTGGAAAGTGGAGCCTGAAATTTTCATGGAGATTATAGGACATACAAAATTTGCTTTACGTTTCGTTTTCGTGGATTCTTCTTGTGAATAGAATTTGTCTAGATTAACAATGGTCGAACCAGTCGGATTTATGGAGGCTTGGAAAGCCCAGTTTCCTAATTCTGATCCACCATGCATGGATCTGAACTCAATGGGAGATATTGAACAGGAGCTGGACAAATGCAAAACATCCATCAAACACTTGGAGAAGGAAGTAAACAAAGAACGCTTTAGGATGATTTACCTGCAGACTCTTCTTGCAAAAGAAAGGAAGTCTTATGATGGACAGCGATGGGGATTTAAAATGATTCCTCAGGCAAGCGATGAACACCTTCACAAAGAGGAAGTATCTGTAGTGCAGCCACAGACGGCACCTGGCAAGACAGATAAGTGGGCACCATATTCAGAGATTGTGGGTGCAAAACAGAAGGGCGGAGATACACCTGTTGTGCGCCAAGAGTCCGACATTACAGAATTTCCAGTGGGGCCGGGTTCAGTGGCGGCTCTGAGATCCAACTTTGAGCGCATTAGGAGAGCCAACTCAAACACAGCTGGAGATTGCAGAGGGTTGTCTGCGATGGGAGGACCAGAGAAACCTTTCTACGTGAATCTGGAATACCATTATGAACGAGGACTGGTCAAAGTTAACGACAGGGAAGTGTCAGACAAGATCAGCACGCTTGGCTGTCAGGCCATGCAGATGGAACGCAAGAGGTCTCTTCATTCCGTACCAGGGAACCTGTCAGCCACCACAGCAGACTTAGCCAAGTGTGTTCAGCGGGGTGGATCCACCGAGGGGAGCTACAGTTATAATGGGTCATATGCCGAACCAGAGGTCACCTATCGCTCCCTGAAAGACAGCGTGATCCATTCCACAGAAGGAAAATCTGAGACACAGTCTGAGTGTCAACCATACACCAGTGTGTATGTCGGGGGAATGATGGCTGAGGGGGACACTCGAGTGATCCACATTAGAGACCACAGCATAGAGGAGAACACGCATCTAACATGGCCTCGGCGCTCCTGTTCCCCCGGCAGCTTTGATGACGACGGAGGAGGAGGATACACTCCAGACTGCAGCTCCAATGAAAACTTGACATCCAGCGAAGAGGACTTCTCCTCAGGCCCGTCCAGCCATGTTTCCCCCAGTCCCACAAGCTATCCAATGTTCAGGGACAAAAGCCGCTCACCTTCCCAGCAATCGTTTGATAGCAGCAGCCCACCCACACCTCTCACCCAAAAGCGTCTGAAGCAGCAGGTGGGGGTTACTGAGCAGATCAGAGTACATAAAGCAGGCCAACCTTGGCCCAGTGATGGGGAGTCCACCACATCAAGCAGGACCTCCCATGACAACAGTGTTCAAGGCGATCTGGGTAAGTCTGGTCCTGGCATACGCTTTTTTTTTTTTTTTAAACAAAGAGTAAATTGGATTTGTGATTGACCTTTTACTGGGAAATATTATGTTTAATTTAGTGTTCAATGTGAACCATTTAATACCTTCTCATTAGACAGTGGACCCATGTGATTCCTCTCAGATATGATAGCAGTCAACATTTTTCATGGGATATAATAAATCACATTTTTGACAGAGGCATTTTTTTCATGTTATTGTGTTTTGGGCTTCACATATTACACTAGTTTTATTCACTTATTTTCTATGAAGGTATTTTCTTTTATTGTTAATTGTAAATCAACACAAACAAATTCAACGTTCTCCATAAAATATGCAATATGAAAGACGTCAATTGGACTGTCCATTTGTTTCTTTGCTACAGCTTTGTAGAAATGTTCTTACATTATTACTACTACTAAAAATAGGATTTGCTTTGCATAAAAATGTGATTTTTATCAGGATTTCGTCCCCCTCGTTGATTATAAAAAGCAAATGGCATTGACAAATCATAAACAAGTTTTGCTTTCTGGGGGTTTCCTTTTGAGATTTATATCTCCTGTTTACAAACAAGCTTTGAAAAATCTATTCCCTCAGCATGTTTAGCGTGATTGACTCTGTGACTACCTTCCACTGGGCTCCTTATTTGTTAGAACCAGAACAATGCCAAAATTATTCTGCTCAAGTTTTCCGGAGGAATTAAACTAAAATGGATTACTTGATAAACTCTATTACCGTTTTTTTTGTGTATAATGCGCAAAATTTAACTAATTTATTGTCCTAAAATCTGGGGTGCGCATTATACATGGGTACAAATTTAAAGAAAAAGAAAAAAATTTTAATTTTTTTTTTTTTTTTTAAGAAAATCATGGTAAAACAAAACCAACAACAGGACTGACCAACAAAGACAGGGTGACATTACCAAAGACAGGAACAGAAACCAAACAGACATCATGACAGTAACACATGCAATGATCCGACGGTGAGCGAGGGGCAGACAGTACTTAAATACAAAACACGTTACATTGATTGAGGTGACACAGGAAGGGAGGGGCGACGCAAACAGAAACTATGGCAACCTACACCTAGCAAAACTGGGGACGAGACATGACAAATCTCCCTCGAAATAAAACTTGAAATCACCTTTCTTCTTGTTTGTTGTCAATCGCGCATCGCATTCAGCCATCCTGCCCAACACACTTAGTCAGTAAAATTCATAATTGACGACACATCGTTTGATGCGATGGTGCAATCCTTGATGGTGTGTTATTGTCAAATATTGTTTGTTTTTTAATCTCCATCGCGGACCGGACGTCATACGGAGGCAGTATCACTGCGCATACGCACTATGGATCCGATGCGCAGAACGTCCGCACGCCTTTTTCACATGTCCGCACTGATCGCGGTGGTGCCTTTATGGGCAGTCGGAGAAATCAACGCCAACAAAATAAATTACATCCAGGCTAGTTAAGACCATACCAAAGACTATAAAAATGGAACCCATTGCCTCCCTGCGTGTGTGACGATCATTGGGACTTAAAAAAAAATAAAAATAAAATAAAATAAATTTGGGTGCGTATTATACATGGGTACAGGCTTTTTTCCAGCATCGACATGCCATTTTTAGGGTGCGTATTATACATGGGGGTGCATTATACATGGAAAAAAACGGTACTCACCCTGCTTTAAGTAGTAATCATAAATAATAATGGCAACAAGAAAATCACCCTTTTTTTTGTAGTTACTTTGTTTTTTAACACAAACAGTACTTAGGGGAACAGACTGAAACAAAATTGCACATCATGTGTTGGTTGAATCTGTGTCAAATGTCAATTAACCAAATGATTACGAATTCCCTTTCTGCTTCTAGTATCCATGATAGTCGGTGCAGCAACTAACCCTTGCCCCGGCCGGGCCTGGTAGGAGGGGAATAGAGCTACTGGCAAGAATGTTAAGATAAAGTACTAAAGAGTACACTAACGTTGCACAAGTGTTCTACTAATCTGTTTAATGAAATCACAGCCCAGCACACTAACTCCAAACCAAAATGTTTTCTGGCCAATCATAACCTTTATTTTTAACACATGATGAGTTTAACCTGCAGAAATATAATAAGATGACTGATGTGTCCTACAAAAGCTAGGCTAGAAATAATAAAATGCATTTTCTTCAAACAATAATGAGCAGTAAAAAAAAAAAAAAATCTCCTCAAAGCTTGGTAATGAATGTTAATTCTTTGCAGATTTAATCAGCTTTTGCTAAACACAACACAATGCAGGAAAATAATTTTTACTTGGTTATACCTTGCAAAAAAGGTGACGTGCTTGATACATGCTTGATCACGAATGGAGATCTTTTTTTCTTTTTTTTTTTTTGCTGACCTCCACGCTTTTCGTCCCCCCTGCTTGTGGCCCACTGAGTGCTAGAATGTGGTCACAGGAAGACTACAACAGAGGCAGCTCCTGCCCCCGGGCTTCCGACTCACTTCGGCCTTGTCGACTCTGAGTGTTTCATGTGTCAGCGCACATCAGTGTTGTTGTCCTTGGTGCCGAGTAATTAACCTAAAAGCGGTTTGTCTAGCGTGATAAATTTAGGGAGTCTCTTTTGTCACGGGAGGTGGGGAGAGAAAAGACTTGACTACTCACTCAAAATAGAGGATTGAACGACTTAAAAACATGTCACACGGCTTCCAATCGAAATGCTGCCCATCACTGTTTCCTGTTGTTGTGTGAACACAATAGCAGAATCTGTCTTGACATGGTAACAATATAACACCGTTAAGAGGGATAAGCAGAGTGGTTTGGCCAATTTGGGAATGTCGGGAGTCAGGAGATAGTTAAGGACTTCTGTTGTGGTGTTTCTGCAATTCCCCATATATCAGGGTCGAAGCCAGACATCCTGCAAAGACGGATTGGGATCCAGGAAATTGTTTGCCTCTGCCCCTTAAAAATCATCCAATGTGAGTTGGATTAGGCAGATGCACAGAATGTGTTGTTATGTAAGGTGATTCAAACCAAAGCTCTTTGACACAAAGCATGTGACAAACAGCCCGATTGTGCGTGACGTAATCGTCATGAAGTGTATGTTAGCGTGCCTCAGGGATGACTGCAATGTAGCGTCCATCATCCTGCTTCTGTGTCTGTCTTCACTCGCATTTGTCAGTCAGTGCTGTAAACACAAATAATTAATTTTTCAATGGCAAGTTAGTTGAAATGATTTGTAAAACGTAAAGTAATCTAATCTTGTACACGGAGGAAACGTTGGGTCAGTCTAGTCTGGATTTGGTCTTATCCAGGTGGCAAAATTAAATGTAAAATACTTGTAATGGTGCTTTTATTTTGAAAGTGTTTTTGTTTTTTCTTTAATCATAAAATCCAACTCTGACTTAAGGGAGTAATGTGAGGGTTGTCTTGTGTGTTTGTATAGAGTTTACTTATGTGGGTGGGACAAGCGTTGGCTGTGTTTGAAAGCAATGGCTTGTGTCCTCATGTTAGCAACATTATTTCTTACATGAGAGGAAATTTCTCATCAGAATGATTTGATTTGTAGTTGGTAGTCAAAAAAAGTAAAAACAATTTTTTTTTATGTTGTTTGGTGTAATACAGTACATGCACATACTGTATTAACAAAACTGTATGCTAGTAATTTTTGTTAAGGTGATCTTCTTCATTGGTCCTACAGTGGGGAAATGTGCAATTATTTCTCTCTCCAAACAAAACTTAATTTTTAGAGATAATGTCCATTTTTGGGTTATGATCAAGTGATCAACATATATTATGACTGGGCAAGATTTTATGACTTTACTTACAACTTGGTTGAACAAAGTAAGGCCTTTGCTTGCCTTGCTTAAACCTTGACTTGACTTAACTTGCTTGATTTTTTTCCCCCCTATTACTTGGTAATAGTCCATACATGCTGCACCACGCCATGCTTCTTATTAGTCACTCAGGGATGATAAAACAATTGTGATCCCTCACCAGTCAGCTGCAGTAACCGAGACTTGAAGATTACTTGAGATTTACGTATGACTTGTACACGTGAATTACTCCCACATCTGTCAGATTGTACGGAAGACAACTGAATTTAGCGTGATGGAGTGGCCCTCAAAAACCATTCCAGTTTCACACATGGCCCCATGAAAAGAAAAAGAAAAAAAAGAACTGTTAATCTGTAATTGCATGTTCCTAATGGCACCATGTGGCTTGTGTACCACCTCAGCTGGAAAACGGGCTTTTACAGCAATACCTAATAGCAGCATGTTTTCCTTTCGAAAATTGTCGCCTGCAAGTCGGCGCAGCCTCCATGACATCACTGACGACATTGCCTGTACTGTTTTTATTAGGATTTCGTAAAAGGGCACCACCTCCCTACCTTTTCTAAGCATGTTCTGCTCCATTGAGTGTTTTTTCTAATCTTGCAGAGGTGATGTTGGACTTTTGAGTGCTTTATTTGTCTGAAAACAATTTCTAGGCGAGCTACAGTATAACTTCATACAGTGTGCTTTATTCACTGTAAGATGCTTTTATACAGCTAGAGGAAAGTTGTGACTTGTAACTGAACTACACCTTATTTGACACTTACTATTGAATATCTTGGCGCTACTAGCTCGGTGGGTAGGGTTAGGGGTTGACCAGAGGAGACTAAGTGCTGACATAGTAGGACAGCTGTTTCATGTCAGCCTTGTATAATGAATTACCAGATGTCTGGATTCACTTTGTGATGTTGTAATATTGTTTGTGCACACGTTGCTTGATTAAGATTTGGGCAGGAGGTTGGTGTGGGCGCATTTACAATAAACTGGCCTTTGTTGTGGTTAGGGACTTGCAGAGAGCAGTCACAGAGCTTTACTGTTGATCTTAATTATTGTGGTTAAAATGTATGACACCCTGCAAAAAAGCATTGCTACCTTGATCTCACTGTTGTAAAGACGCTTTGTACCTTGCTTAGTTGAGCATGATGTAGGTATTAGATTTGCCTGCTTGAGGCTGTCAAGGGTTTATTGTGGAACATACATAGGTCATATTTTTTATTAGTCACTCAGGGACGATGAAACAATTGTGGTCTGTCGCCTGCATTTCTGTGTAACCTTGTCACACCTCTCTGGGCTTTCCCAGCCTTTCTTTTTTTGTTGTTATCTCCTACTTTCTGGTTAACTGGGGCAATTGTTCTTCCAGGGTATAGATGGAGTTTCTGATTAGCTATGGGCCCTTTAAGGAGGTCAGCTCACTGGTGGCTCATTTTTGCCATAATTCATCGTCATCATGACTCTTAAATACGGGTGACAAAAGCCTTATGGATGGCGGCTTGAAGAAACGTCTCGGTGTGTGGACTTTTTTTCAGGGTTGAAGTAAAATAGTGAGTGGTTTGTTGGTCAATTCTGATTGACACTCCCATTTGTGCAGTTGTGGGTTAATATACTGTACAGTATCTTATTTGCCTCTGCCAAGTACAAATGTGCTATTGGTTGCTGTTGCTTTGTTAATTGCTGGGATTATAATCTATTTCCATGAGAATTTGTGGATGGGTAGCATATGAACAAAAAAACGTAATAACGTTTCATCTCAATGAAAATCCGGTTAGATTTGTTGCTATACTTAAAGAGGAAGTCAACCCCATTTTTATTTGTGTGGAATATGTTTTGTGCAGCCAGACTTGTCAAAACACAGTGTTTTGATGAATGTTTCGTTTTTGGAATATAAATTAAACATAATCCACCTGCTTTTATCCATCTCAGGGGGCGGCCATTTTGCCACTGTCTTTCAACTGAATATGACATCACACTTGCCAGGTCACAACCAATCACGGCTCATCGGTTCTCTGAAGCTAAGCCAGGAATCATCTTAGATGTACTTCTACATGCATCTGCATCTATTATATGATAGTATGATAGCATACCAGTCAGTGGAAGTTTGGCCTCAGTGTGCGTCGAAGGAGCCACTCCCACTGGAATGTTTCCAAGTCATGTTAGATGATAAATACTGGGGATTCCCTTGTCTAGTCTTCATTCTGTGCTTCATTCATAGCCCGTAGATGTGGGCCATGTCAGTCATCTGATTGCAAGGTCCATTGAGTCATTGAATCAAGCTGTTGTTAATAGTGTGTAGGTGCGTGTGTGCGTGCGTGTGTGTGTCTAACAGCCATATTTTAGTATTCTCATGAAATCTCTGGAAGAATCGATTATGTTTTTACTGCGATTAATAACAGTGTGTCATTGCCATTCCAACAACTAATTGCGATTTGGATATTTGTGATACTGTGGAATAATTGGAACTGCAACTGACGATGAGTCTGACGTCAGCTATGTAGCAGAGGAAGCCCCACATCTATTTCCGGAGTGACCGGAGTTGTTTATAAGTGACACAGTGGACGAAGATTTTGATGGATCAAATGATTTGGAATGACACAGATGGTTTGATAACCTTGTTATTTATGTTATAGTTATTTGAATAACTGTTAATGTGATACGTCAGGCACGTTTTCAGTTCCTCATTTATGTGTTTATGTAACGTTAGCATACCGTACCGTTCAGCCTGTTGTTGCCTATGTTCTTGGTGTTGAATTTTGTCAAATACATTTCCCCCAAAAATGTTACCTATACTCTGATACGACTTGTATATGTTTTTTTTAAATTCTTTATTATGCATTTTATGGCTGGTGCGACTTATAGTCCGGAAAATACAGTACAATTGTTATACAGTAAATATGTAACTCATCCAAGCCATTCTTCACCATGCAGGAAATCAGAATGATGCTAAAATGATGACCACTGTTGTTATTTTTGCCAGTTTCTTTTTTGGAAAAATATTTGTTAAAGGATTTCGGAAAAGACATAAATGATGCAAAATTGACAACACCACAGAGAAGACAACAGTCACAGCTATCGCTTGCTCGCTACCTGTACCAAATTCCACATGTGCACATAGAACAAAAGCACTGCCTACGTTTCCTGCTTTATTATGATTTTATGATCACTCTAAGGACTAGTCAGAGGCTGTAGGCATCCTGGCCGCACAGCTCTGGTCTAGAGGGTGGCACAAATATTTGCTGCATCAGCCCGTTTTAGACCTATTCTTATTTCCTGTTAAATGCACTGTCATTACTATTTGAGGTCCCTCTAAATAGCCCAGACAGACCTGTCATTGTACCAGGTCACCAGCACCTTACGTGTAGTGGTGGTCATGAAAACTAAAGAATGCAGCCTCTCCCTTTCCTAGAGTAAACGTTAGCGTACCGAAGGAAGTGCCCGTCGCAGTAAGTAAGATACACCTGTTCGTTTGTGCAGCGTGTAGTGCACAGTAGTCAAAAACTGGCAGGCCTTCACAACAGCAGGTCCGGCATCGCCAGCTGCTCTCAAAGAAATTCCATGAATAGGCTCCTTGTGTCGCCTTATCTGGGAACTTGTAGAAAAGAATTACACGTAAGTCAGGTTGTGTTCCTAAGCCAGCTCAGTGCTTCTTAGCTCACTCAGTTTGCTTGTTTATTCAAACACTTTGCCGTAGATAATTGCAAAAAATCTTCGGCATGTTTATGAGCTTGTGGACCCAAGTCCCCTGGCTCAGTGGTCCTTCCTCGTGGTCCGCCTCAGCGTCTGTGGTCCTGCAGTCTCAGCGCCCCTCCTTGGTCACACTCAAAGACCCCTCTGTGCTGTTGGCTGCTGGCAGGCAAGTACCAATGGAATGTCTCAGCTGCTCGCAGGGTGTGGGGGGCAACGGATAATGAAATGTTAAGTGTGGTATGAGTTCACTTCTCTCACGACAGCCTGACCTGTGGCGCTTGTTGCATTACTAGTCAACACAGTTTGTTTTAGACGCTGTTTGGTGTGAGGAAACGGGGAAACGAGTGCATGCAAAACAAGCAAATGCAAACGCTTCATTTGTTCAGAACTAACAACTAAACTGACGTATTTTCCGAACTATAAGGTGCACCGGACTATAAGGCGCACCTTTAATGAATGGCCCATTTTAAAACGTTGTCCTTATATAAGGCGCACCATTAATGCATCATGTCAGATTTTTAATCCAAATCAAATCATTCTCCATTTTATCTTTTTTATTTCCACTTCAGACGCAACAACTTACTTTATATTCACAAAATAATGTTCCATAATCTTTTTGATTCATGATTCATAATCTTCAGTGGGCCACTTATGATTGATTTCATGACACAATGCTTCGGGCCAGTTTAAATTTAGGAATTTGGTCCATATATAAGGCGCACCTGACTATAAGGCGCACTGTCGGCTTTTGAGAAAATTTTCGGTTTTTTGGTGCGCCTTATAGTCCGGAAAATATGGTAATAAAAAAACTAGCAAAAAAGTGCGCAATAAATCAGATGGAATAGTCAAGACAAATGTATTTATGTTGCCCTTAATCACAGAAGAGTGTCAAACAAGTCCACAATGACAAATAAATTCCTTCCTTTCTCTGGCTCAATAACACTGTTATGTCTACTTTTGTGGTTCAGTTACCATGAGCAAACTATCATATATTTATTAAGAAGATTGTTTGCTAATTCTGTTAATTGTCTTTTTAACATACATTTTTATTCAATGGGACCTCTGACGAAAACATGTATTTTAGTTTAGTTGAGGACTCCAAGTTGTCTATAAATGTGAATAAAATGGAAACTATTCCAGGATGTACGCAAACTCTTGGCTAGGAGTGGCGACTCTTATAACTTATAAAAAAAATAGGTACTAAATGGAAAGGTGACTGTATTTCAATGCATTTCTTCCCTTTCAAAACTAACTCAGCGTCCTTATTGGTAAGTTAATGTGGCATTAAGCCTCTTAGTGTACTTGGTAGCGTTCCCCAAAGGAACCCTACCAGGTTGCATTTACTATAATATAAACATTAATTTGCTCTTGCCCAAAAAAACCACACTCTTACCCTGCGTGTGTTTTGCTACAATGTTTTCAAAAATTAGAATTACTGGGTTTAATTATTTGTCTTATGCAGCACATTTCAGGCAGTGGTCTCACCACTGCGCTATTTCTACGCACTAATTAGTAGGTCCGCTGGGCGAGCGGCCTAGTTCTAACCGATACTGTTCACTGACTGACTGGCACTAATTTTAGGCTGGCCTATACAGTACAGCAGTAGAATGGCGTTTGCGGGTGGCCCTCGCTGCTTCCCTAGGCCATGTGGCTAAAAAGCCTCATACTGACGTATTGATGTTTTGGCTAATATTGTAAGTTTGCCACAGCACATTGGGGACTATTGCATTTGCGGAACCTCCAGCTGGAGGACGTTGTAGGTACACTCCAATTAGTTTCTGTCAGATTCCATTTTACTACCCATGGCATTGCACAGCTTGTAAAAATAAGTTCATCTTTCATGTCTTCTCAGACGTGTCATGTCTCATATAATGATTCAAGTGACATAAACAGTTGTACAGCGTTGCTAATTCTGATGGCCTTTGCTAGCCTGGATAGACACACAATTCACTTTTCATCTGTTTGCAAGTCGAGCAAATTGTTTGAACGTATCCACTTCCTGTCAGCCATTTTGAAATTGACATTAACATTGGATGCAATGGCGAAGCTAGGATTTTTTTCTCCTTGGTGGGGCTATGGGGTCACATTTTATTTTTTACACACACACACACACACACACACACACACACACACACACACACACACACACACACACAACACACGTGTATATATACACTTTCATCCAAAAAAAGATGATTGCACTTTTTTTTTTCTCAGTTTGAACTCAACAATGTGTAGCAAGATGTCTGCATCTTTGTCAGCAGCAATTTCACTTTCAATCCAAACGCTGAAAGACTGTGAAACTGAATCTCTGATTTTGTAACAGTCTCAGATGTACATCTGTCACTGGCCGCTGCCGTAGTTTATCTCCATGGATTAGGATTAGGGATTTCACTGTTTTTGCTTTGTCATCAATAGCCTAAACTGAAATACCACCTTTCATTCCTTTTTTTCCACATTCTTAAGAAAACAAACCTGTTTCCTAATGACTGATAAACTTCCAGAAAGGGGAGTGGCAACTTGGGTTTCTGATTTAGCCTTGAACAGTTATTTCTGGCGTACTCAAGGAGGAAGTGTGGGAAAATGAGGAATGTCCCGGAATAATTTGAAGCAAATTGCAGTCCTATGAAATTCTTGAAAAACATCAAATTACAGAGTTCAGGCAAAGCCCGAAGCAAATACAGCTTCACTCTGATCCACAGCTGGTCGGATCAGCGCTTATGTAAGGTCATTAGAGCGTATTTATTACAGCTTTATTGCATGGTTGAAACTATTATGAGCTGCTTTAGGAAGAGACAGGGAAGACCTGTCTATCCAGCTGCGGGATGTTTTGTGATCCTGTCACTGCTGACCCTGCTAAAATTGCCCAATATAGACTAGCATAAATGCTCACTGCAAAGATCAACACAAAAAAAAAAATAGCAAAGGTATTTTGTATTTTTTAAGTAGGGGAGTGGAATCTGGGAAATGTTTTTCTTCAGTGTAATATCTGATACACATCAATCAGCATTGAGATTTGTAATGTTAGCCAATAATTTTTACAGATTAAAAATAAAATTCCTCAGGCATGAATAATTTTCTATGTTAAGTAATAAATAAGCCTTTTCTCATTTGGAAAGAGCAAAAGATAGGTAACTTGCAATTAAAAAAAAAAAAAGATGGCAGAAATGTTTTAGGGGAAACAAAACTGAACTACTACTATGTGCAATTTGGACTACAATGTGGATGAAATTATTGAGACGGACAAAGTTTTTTTATGCTGGGGATCAAAGTTAGCCGTACTGTAAATGTTGTACTTGATAGAACACGTTACAGGAGTGCAGCCTGTTTATTCAAAGATGACCTTGCGCAGAAGGCCTGTTTCCGCTTTAATGTTGACTTGCCCGGACACTTCCTGAGTTGCAATTCTTGTTATCCTGACTGCAAATAAAATCCTATTTTGACTGATTTCTCCCAATGTCACATTAGAATGATCCTGAAGTTTTTAGAAATTACCCTTTTAAACTTCAGTTTGGGGATGATTGAATATCTAAATGTCTCCTCTTACTTAGTGCGGAAGAGGTGCTTTTTGCCTCTGAGGCCGCTGAGAGGATGTGTTATTCATCCATTGGCAGAGCTGATGTATAATCTTGCTGGAACACAGAGTGGCCTTTCACCCTGTGTACTAAAGCGAGCTTGGCCGGTACTCATCTCTTCCTCAAACACTCAATACATGTCTCTCCCTCTCAATTGGGTTTTCTCTGTTTGTTGGAGTCCTTTGTCACATTGTCTCTGTAGCTGCAACTGCGCTCGATTTCCCCGTTCTCTCCAGGGTGACTCAGCTTTGTCCTCTAACTTTCTGGAATCCTCTCTTTCCTGTTTTTACGATTTTTTTCTTTTTTAATTAACTTCCCTTCACAAACCCGTCACCTCTTTGCTGGATGCATGTCCGTTGAGCTGTTTTCGGGTGTCCCACAAATGGGAAATCACATTTGAGACACGTTTTTCTTCCAGGTGATCATTGTCAGCCTGTTCTTTATTTTAAAGTCGCACCCTGAAGACCATTGCATTCGGTAGCTCTTGAGCTGATGAAGTCCTCGACGCCCGGGCAACCAAGATCATTGTGTGTTTATCCACTATCAGCAAGCTCTCAGTGCCTGGCACAGGCTTTGGGTAGATTTGTGCTGGGCACAGGGTTGTGGAAGGTTAAAGAGGTGACCTTACCAAGCCAAAGCACTTCAAGTACAGTACCTTCCATCATCATGAGTCATGGTTTGACTGTTTTGGTTACCATGTTCAGAAAAATGAGAAGGATATTTCAATATTTGGGTTCTCTCCATTCTGAAGTGGGTTTTCTCTGGACACTACTACAGTAAATTGCCGATAAGTGTGAATGTGAATGATACTGGAATCTTCAGTTGCATTTTCATGTTATGGCTAAGGTATAGAGTACATTATTTATACCCCATCACTTATTTGCTTTTGATGAGAAATTACATGGCTTACATTTGTGTTTTGTTTCTGACAGATAACGAGGCCCCGCCGTCATTTACGTATGACTTGGAACACTCGGAAGAGCAATCTTGTCACGATGCTCTGTCCCTCACTGGCTCTCCTTCTTCATCACCACAGCTGCGTCCCAAAAGTCGTTGTAGCCGAGACACACAATCATCTTGTTCCTTGGAGTCGACGCTGTCGGTAAAGTTAATGTTAATTTTGTATAACTGTTGCTTCTGTAGAAGTGCCATTTGCTGCCTTTAAATGTGGGTGAAGTACAGTACCTTATAATACCAAATGAGGCCGAGATAGAATCCTTGTGTGGAGTTTGCATGGTCCCCCCGTGTCTGCGTGGGTTTTCCCCGGGAACTCAGGTTTCTTCCCACATCCCCAAAACATGCATGGTAGGCCAATTGAGCACTCCAAATTGCCCATAGGTGTGAGTGCGAGTGCGGATGTTTGTTTGTCTCTGTGTGCCCTGCGATTGGCTGACAACCGGTTCAGGGTGTCCCCCGCCCGATGCAACCCAGGCATTGTTTAACTGGCTTTGAGACAGGCCATGTGTATTAAGGCACTGATGTTAAGAGACCCCACTCCTCTTCTTATTTCTGTTTTCATCCTATGTGTGTGTTATTATTCTCTTCTGCTGTGTACGCTTGGTGGTCATCAACACCAATGGAAGGAATGTAATTGCTGTAACTGTAGCTCCAACATGAGCTGAGATGACTGATGTCTTTGACCTGTTGAAATAATAAGACAAACACATTTATCTTCTGGAAGATACCGTTACTGTCTGACTAAGCCCCAGTTGAAATAATAAGACAAACACATTTATCTTCTGGAAGATACCGTTACTGTCTGACTAAGCCCCAGTGGAATGTAAAACTCCTACAGAGTGTAATTAAATATGCTGTGTAATTGATCTTACAACAATATTTGTAGCCACATGTGTGCAGTTAGCTCATAACACCACACATCCGTCAACAGGAGACTTGCTTTATCCCGAAATGACTGTTTTCTCTCGGTCACGTCCATGTCAGGTTGAGCTGGATCAGGAAAAAGGGGTGGAGATGCGGAAGTGGGTTCTGTCCGGAATCCTGGCCAGTGAGGAGACCTACCTCAGCCACCTAGAAGCACTATTGATTGTATGTACTTGTACCTTTTCCCTTTACTGTAAACTGTTGACTTCAGTTCAATGTGTGGTCGGCACATGTATTTGTTTATCCTTCTTTAATCTCTGAATGACAAATGATTTGAATTTAAAACTCTTGTTTGTTTACAGTTTATTAGTTAACGGTTGTTGTTTTTTAATCTTTAAAGCCCATGAAGCCGCTAAGGGCCGCCGCCACAACATCGCAACCAATGCTAACCATCCAGCAGATCGAGACAATTTTCTTTAAAGTGCCAGAGCTCCATGAGATCCATAAAGACTTCTATGATGCTCTGCTTCCTCGTGTTCAAGACTGGAGTTACCAGCAATGTGTGGGAGACCTCTTCCAGAAACTGGTATGATCTCATTTGGTAATTTGCCAGTTTTGCTTCTGAACGACTCTTTTTTAAAGTCAATATATCCGTCATCGAATAGGAAAATAGTCAAGTCAAACGTGTTCAGGCACATTATCTAAAACCTGTTTTTCTCCTTGTTGTAATTTAACATTCATGCAGTTGAAATACAAAACAATGCAATCTGGAAGTTAATTTTGAAGAACAGTTGACATTGCGATTTCTCTGAATTAAACCATGGGAATGAGAAGGGCATTCCTTCTCGCTTAACAAAACTGAGCCCTTCCATGGAATAAGGTTGCGTATGTTTTGAAATGCACACGTGAGTCGACTGCCTGGGGCCATCTCTCAGCCCCATAAAAGCATCGTCTCACCATATGACACGCAATAAAGGTGAACATAAGTTTCTATAGGAGGTTGCTGGATAAGAGCTTGTTTGGTGTTGTCGCAGGATGAAAAACATTCATACATGACTTAAATATAGACGCGGAACAAATCACTGAGTCTCCCTCACTTGCTTTGCTTTTTTTCTTGCCAAATCAAGCTAGCATGTTCTGACATGGCAAATTACCAGTGGTTGTCATCTATCTGGTTTGAGAGGAAAGTCAAGTTTTGTAATGCATGCTTTGTAATTGAATTCTCCCCCTAATCCTGTTTACCCTAAATTTACTTTGTTGCTCCTTCCTTTGTTACTTCGTTGCTCAGATCATCATCGTCATCCAAGATTTTATTTTAACCATAGCTTCCTGGAAGACAAGGCTGTAAATTAGAAGCTCCTGACTACATCAATCCTTGCAGTGATTATTAAAGAGCAAGGTTTTTTTGTTACCTGGAGTATTTGCTTAGTTCAAACTATTTGGATTCTCCTCATGTCCTGCAGGCCAGCCAACTCGGAGTGTACCGGGCCTTTGTGGATAACTATAAGGTTGCTGTGGCGACAGCAGACAAATGCTGCCAGGCAAACACACAGTTTGCACAGATATCTGAGGTATGCAGCAACACTACATACAGCAGTCGAGCGTTTGATGCGGTGCAGCTGCCCAGGACAAGTGATGACGGAGCACTTTATTGCGGAAAAGAGCCACAAAGCTATTTGTGGTGTTTTAATTGCACAATGCTATGGGATACTTGCTAATGTAATTGTGTCCTCCTGACAGAACCTCAAGGTCAAAGGCACAAAGGACAACAAAGACCAGTCAGCAAAGAAATCCCTAGAAAGTGAGTACTGAATAAAATGACCGGCACCCACAGATGGTGTTTGAGTCATAACCACTTTTAAGCCGACTTTTTCTCGACAGCTCTTCTCTACAAGCCTGTAGACCGGGTCACCCGCAGCACGCTCGTTCTGCATGTAAGTCAACTTGTGAAGTGGTAATGCAGATGGTTGTGGGCATGCACTTTGCTACTAAAATTTGGTTTGTTTTTGTTTCAGGACTTACTGAAGCATACGCCGTCCAGCCACCCTGACTATCCGTTGCTACAGGATGCCCTGCGCATCTCGCAGAACTTTCTCTCCAGCATTAATGAAGAAATCACCCCTCGCAGACAGTCAATGACAGTTAAGAAGGGAGAGGTCAGTTTATCATTTAACATAATAATAAAGATAATCTAAATGTAACTTTGAAAATGAAAAATGGAGATTTAATAGCGAGCTGCGGGCAGGCGGTAGAGGAGCCTGCTCTGCTCCTCGACAGTGGACGAGTATGATGCCACGCTGGCTAATAACTACGTTAAAGCTTTTTTTAATTTGATCCTAAAATGGTTTAGCTTGTCTGGAATTCAGTGGAGGATTTCAGTCAACAATACAATCCTAGTGGATTAATTAAAAGGACTTTCACTTCTTATGGTTATTGTGCAAAACAAAAGTTGGTGACCATGACGGCTCCTCCTGCTGCTTCTTTTTCATGGGCATCGTCATCTTCTCTCTTCTATTATGACCAAGAAGAATTGCCGACAGAAGTAGTCATGGCAACATAGGCAACTTACTTTCGCTTTGAACGAAGAGTGCATTATTCCACATCAATTGCACTTTTGGCTAACGATTACAGTTAAAGTAAGATGCCAAATTTGAACAAAAATTTAAACATAGATATTTGCCGATATTTCGTCGTCCTTGTCCTGCTGTCAGTGACTAAGGTCTCCCCTACTCTTGAACGCAACTGCTTACTCTGTGGCTCAACTGACTGACTCAATGGCACATTTGAATAGTTTCCGAATTAAACTTGCCGTTCGGTTATTCTGAGTGCACCAAAAACAGAGGCCCCGCTGTAGGTGCTCCAAACGAGGACGCGGTGCCCTCCAATGGAAAATGTTCAACCAAGAGCTGTTGCAGAACACATTACGGGAATGAATGGATGGATGTGAGTTTTTTTTTTTAAATGCTTTGAGTACCATGGTGTAGATAAGCACGATATAAAGGGCACGTCGCTTGCCGTTTGCCATTCCAACTCTGGATAAATCAATCAATTATAAAGTCATTCATATATACGTACCTATTGGACACAATATTGGGCACGTCCACTCGTCCACAAATGAATTCTCACATACTAACTATATCAGAAAGATGCTCAGCAATATTCATATATACTACTTCATGGTCATGTAGTATAGATTTTATGCTGCTTGTTTGATTTTTGGAAAAACCTTACAAATACTACTTGTTCACACAGCTTGCTACTTTTCCAAATTAAATGAGTGGAATATATTCCACTGACGCAAACGCCTACCCCTGACACCTGCTCTATGTTTTTATTATTATTTCTTATTTAGCTGACTTTCCTGCACGCGCCCCTTGTATGAATCAAGCTAGACTTCTAAAACTCTCAAATGTAAACATAACATGGAAAATACTCTTAGCAATAGGCACACCTTAAAAGGACTACACAGCCACTTTTGTAGCTCTGTCAAAAAAATTTAGCGCAGTGCTAAATGTTGAATTTGTAGCTTGTTAGGGAAAATGACCTTGCAGTATTAAAGATTGCATCATCTTTTTGACGGGAACATGGCAAAACATAAGGTGTTTGCAAGCTCGAATAAAAGCTGCCCACTGAGTAATCTCTGCCTTTCTACTTTAGTTGTGTAGGAAGTGGAGCAAAAGGAAGTGTGTGACTAAGCAGTGCAAACACAGGAGGTGAGGGTCTCTTGTGTTGCAAACGAGGAAGGCTTGTTGATTAGTTTAGCAAAGAGTTCCCTCCCATCCTTCCCGGCTGCCCTGTCACGTTTGTGCCCCGTAATCAACCTGGACCAGGTTTCATCATTGTACACCAGCCCAATGTCCTGAGTGTGTAGCACCTTAACCCTGCTTGCTGGAAGCCAGCAGAGTTGAAAGCAGAGTTGAAAGTACGCATTGAATAATGTCATTGTAGCCATTGATTGAAAACTAACAGCTGGTTTTTCCATTGGATTATTGAGCAGTTGCCCTCACTTTGAGTCATCAACGCAATAAACGGATGTCATCCCACAACATTTGGAAACCGGGACAGAGCCAGACATAGATTGGAGTGCTTCTCGTCCTGCATGGATTTCCTTCTTTCTTTTCAGGCCGCAGTCACTCACATGGGGCAGTGTCACAATGTAAACAACCTCCACCCAGAGGTCAAAGTGCCGAGAGCTAACAGCCGTATATTTCTCAAACAAGAAGAGTAGGCTCTAATTTTCAGATTCAGTGCCCCACTAGAGCCAACAATATAAGTACTTGTGAAATAAATTGTATACATAGTTTCAAACCGTCCACGAACTGTAGTGCTGCTTTAGTTTGCCTGTCTTACCTCCTGTCCCTGATTTTTCGGAGAGGATTGGAATTGAAATGGTAATTTTCAAAAATCCTTTCAAATTATTCCAAGTTTTGATTTTCTTTATATGGAGGGATTTAGTATCCTTCATTTTATCAGTAGTGGCAGACAGATGTAAAGGTATTCATTCAATTATAAAGTCCCACTACTTGTTGTAACTTGTGTAGCTTTCGTAACAGTAGCTTCTTGTTGGTAGAATCGCCAGCTTCTGAGGGACCGCTTCGTGGTGGAGCTAGTTGAAGGTTCCAGGAAACTCCGTCATGTCTTCCTCTTTACTGACCTGCTGCTCTGCACCAAGCTGAAGAAACAGGCTGCTGGGTGAGTGCGTCCGACTCAATACTTTGCCTGTAACTTGACTATTCCACTGGTTTGTATATTTAAAAAAAAATCTAAAATGAATGTTCAAATTCAGGTTCAATTTATAAAAATATCATAAAACATATTGAGGTGAACATTACTGCATTTGTATTCTGTTTGTTCACAGGAAAGGCCAACAGTATGACTGCAAGTGGTACATTCCTCTAGCCGATTTAACCTTTCAGACCATTGAGGACTGCGAGTCGACCCCTATCCCTCTAGTCCAGGACGAGGAAATTGACGCCATGAAGATCAAACTGTCCCAGATTAAGAATGAGATCCAACAAGAAAAGGTAATGATTCCCAGAGAAAGACGTGGACTTTAGGAGCACAAGGTTCAAGAACAGGTCTGCTTTCATACACTGCCTTAAGTGCTATTGAGCACATGGAACCCTCTTAGTATAATTCTTCTCCATGCATATGCCTTTGTATGAATGTTAACTAAGGTATATTCGAAGCATTGATCGCACTTTAGATGGTAGTAATTTGATCACGCACCAATTGTTAAAAGCAATAACCCCTGGCTTTTGTTTATCTGTAGAGAACCACCAAAGGACCCAAGGTGATGGAGCGACTGAGGAAGAGGTTATCAGAGCAGGAGTCTCTGCTTCTTCTCATGTCACCCAACATGGCTTTCAGAGTGGCCAACAGGAATGGCAAGGTCCAAAATCACTGTCAAACAAATGAATCCCTTGTGTTTTAGCTGAAGTATCGTTGTAATTGCTTTATGCTGCCCTCTGCTGTTGAGAGCTTGTCATTGCATTAACCACAATCATCAAGTCCCTTTGTGCCATTCAGGGTTTCACATTTCTGATCTCGTCAGACTACGAACGTGCTGAATGGAGAGAGATTATTCGCGAACAACAGAAAAAATGCAAGTTATCAAATCACAATATAAGATGAAGCCATAGCCTATTCGTGCCTGATGTGTTTGAACTTTTGCCTCATAGGCTTCAAGAGCTTCTCTCTGACATCTGTCGAGCTACAGATGCTTACTAACTCATGTGTGAAACTCCAGACTGTCCACACTATTCCAGTGACCACAAACAAAGAGGGTGAGGTCCACAAGTAGTTGAATTTGTCGTAACCATCTAAAACATACTTGCAGACTTTTAACGAAAACTCACTTTTGATCCCGACACAGATGACGAATCGCCAGGATTGTACGGCTTTTTGAATGTCATTGTACATTCTGCATCGGGTCTCAAACAAACCTTAAGTGAGTGCCGCCGTCTCTTGTTTTTGACTTTATTAGGTCCACTAATGCGATGTAATTTTTCATGCAGTAATTTCTTCTGTTTCACTGAGACTGTCAGATGGAAGAACAGCTGCAGGGGGGAGGGATTAGTTACTTTCGCTTCTCATTGTTTGTTTAAACAAGACATTTATTGAAATTATACCAATAGAATTATAATGGAGATTTGCAGAAGTGTTGCATCTCTAATTCCAATATTTGGGCTTGTATCCATCAGACCTTTACTGTTCTCTGGAGGTGGATTCCTTTGGCTATTTTGTCAACAAAGCCAAAACGCGTGTGTACAGAGACTCTACTGAGCCCAGCTGGAACGAGGTGAGAACTTTACAGAGGAAAACACTTCTTGGCAGACGGCTTTTCCATTTCACGCTAATTTGTCATGCACCAAGTGTGTTGCGTTCCATATGTATCGTGTGTCTGCATGGTTTGGCAACATATGGATTTTGACCAGGTTGTCCTCTTATTTCCATGCAAGGAGTTTGAGATTGAGTTGGAGGGCTCCCAGACTCTGAGGCTGCTCTGCTATGAGAAGTCTTGTAGCAAAGCCAAGCAGAGCAAAGAAGATGGAGAGATGACAGACAAGATTATGGTCAAAGGGCAGATAAAGGTACTGTATGTTGCTTCAAATGGAAAGCTTTACAACAACATCCAGACCCAAATAGTTAGATTTTTTGAGTGCTGTAAATTCTTGTTAAGATAAAAGTTGGCCAGCCTTTATCTCTAGATGTAAGCAATACAAACGGGGACAAGTAAACTTATAATTGTCATAAAAAGAACAAATTATATATAATTTTTCCCCCTAATTAATTCTGTAAACTAATAAGAGAGAAAATACATGCATTATTGAATCCCAAATGTCCAGTTTAACTAATGTTTAACTAACGTTATGGATTATACAAAAATACTTTTCTTTTACCCTTTATTTATTGCAATGACATCCCTATGGTGATCTCCATTGCTGCCCACCGTCCCATTTTTGTCTAATCACGCTGGTGGGACACTTTTTTTTTTGCTGTTCATAAAGAAGTGAGGTGTGTGTTAGCTCATGGGTCACGTCGGCTTGACCTCTGATAGTGTTGTGACAGAAGGTGGATTAGATTTTGGATTGAGCAAATGTAGCTGTTGGTGTTAGTCCAGAGTATGCTAGAGGGAGGAAGACACACAAACCACTGAAAGGCTTTCCCTGCTGCTGCAGAGAAGGGTTAAAACACTTCAAAGCTCTGAGGTGAGAAAAAGAAAACGCCATTACTAAAATCTACCCATTCACTCAAATATACCCATTCACTCAAATGGAACTCAAAATGTGGCTGGAGTAAAAAAAAAAAAAAAGTGCTTTACTGGGAATTGTACCCTAGGATATGCTGCAGCACCCCCATGACACAAGTGAGGACAGTACCTGTAAAGGTCAAGTGTCAAAGGTGCAGACTTTAAATGTACTTCATCTCAATGACAAACTAGTTTTGCCAAAAGTTTAATGATGAGCTTGTGGGACTATCATTGCCACTACATAGTCAAAATCAACATTCAGCGTGAGCGTTATTTATCAATATTGAAACAAGGCGCCAGAAAACGGAGTAATTGCTTTTTCACATATATAATTAATCAGTGGACAGTCATTCTGTTTAGTTTATTGCCAAAGTGGCATTCCGTACTTGCGGCAGTGAGAAGTAACAGCAGGCGTAAGCGCGTCGATAATGAGGGTAGGAGGGGATTCTCGGGAGTTAATCCCTCAAATCCAACAGTAAAGTAGAACAACACAAAGGCAGCGTGGTCAGCAGGCTGCATGGCTTTGTTGCTTTCTCGGACTCCTGCTGGAATAAGCGTGTATTTAGAGAGTTTGAGAAGAATTTGCCAGCAATTCATTGATGAGGATTTTCAAGATTGTCCAAGGCAAAGGAGTCAGTGGATGTGCGTTGGGCCAAGATGGAGCTATGGTTGTTGTTAGTGTCTCTTTGTCTTTAGAGCAGGCTTGTTGTTGTTTCTTGTCGTTCTGCCCTTCCTTCGTTAAAGGGACGTTTTAGAAAGGATGAGTGAGTGTAATTCCAGTGAGGATGGAGTGTGTGAGACAATCAATGGGTTTGAGGAAGAGCTTGACATGGCTCCCGGAAAATCCCCAAGTCCGGGGGCCCGTCTTTGGGACAGAGTTCGTAGCAGTCTGCTAAGACCAAAGGTAAATAAATATACAGAAAGAAGTCTCAAGAGGTTCAAAGAGTATCAAATCAGATTTTATTTCATTAAGTGGTACATATTTTGCACTTGTGAAAATTGGATTTGGTCTTTGAAAAATGTTTTTTTTTTCTTCTAAGAATGATAGTCTTTACAAAACCCCAAAAGTAGTTTATTGTGTTAAAAAAAATCATCTACCATGTGGTTCTGACCGTACTTAGCGGATTTCACTTATCGCGGGTGGTTTTTGGAACCAATTATCCGTGATAAACAAGGGATTATTGTATATGCATTATCTTTTTTACAGTTGGATCCCCAGAACTTGCAAAACAAAGACTGGCAGAGGACGGTCATTGCTATGAATGGGGTGAGTAAGGCAAGAGGAGCAGAAATAATACAAAAACGTACAACTGCCACATGAACGTTATTGCTACCACAGTCGTGCCACGTTCGTAATCTTACGCTAATTTAACAGTGTGTTCCTCTCCCTTCTCCACTCTGCTGTTTCAGGTGGAGGTCAAGCTTTCCATGAAGTTCACCAGCAGAGAGTTCAGTCTGAAGCGCATGCCTTCGCGGAAACAGTCTGGCGTGTTTGGGGTGAAAATTAATGTCGTAACAAAGTGAGTTGATGGCACGCCACGCATTTCGGTAAAGGAGTTAATAACGTGCCGAAGTCGAGGGTGGAATGAACAGTTGAGGCTGAATCAAACTGTTTGATCTTGTGTTGATACACTTAATGTTAGTCAGTCTCTTAGGTTTGTTGACTTCTCGTACCTACTTACTGGTTTGCTGATTGTAGACTGGACTCTGCTGTTGTTTCCACATATTTTACCAGACGGGAGCGCTCCAAGGTTCCCCTGATTGTGAGACAGTGTGTTGAAGAGATCGAGCGACGAGGGATGGAGGAAGTGGGCATCTACAGAGTGTCTGGTGTCGCAACTGACATCCAAGCTCTTAAGGCCGCCTTTGATTCGAGTGAGTTTCAGCCTGACTTGATTTGAACGGAAGCCATCGCCATGATTGCTCATTTGATGGGGGAATCATTACATCTTCATCTCGCACATTTTTGTACTCGTTTCAAGTTGAGATGCATGTCTTTAGTGACGTGTGTTTTCCTGCACTGGTGAAGAAACTTTTCCTTTTAAAGCTGCTGAAGTCACCGATCGATCTTATGTTCTCCTCGTGACAGACAACAAAGATGTGTCTGTGATGATGAGGGACATGGACGTGAACGCCATCGCCGGCACGCTGAAGTTGTATTTCCGCGAGCTACCTGAGCCTCTTTTCACTGACGAGTTGTACCCCAACTTTTCCGGAGGCATTGGTCAGTCACAAATCCAACTTGATGTGAATATTTTTCTGTACATCTTCTCTAATCCACAATAATGTGTCGCCCGTACAGCGCTTTCTGACAGCGTGGCCAAGGAGAGCTGCATGCTCAACCTACTGCTGTCTCTGCCAGAGCCCAATCTGGTCACCTTTCTCTTTCTACTTGACCACCTGAAAAGGTAAAACACGCTTGTCATGTTCTATGTCAGGGGTGGGCACATCTCCATTCTTTAATCAGGCTCTCAGAGGCTTTCAATATGGCGTCACCAACATGGTCACCGGCTCTAACCACCACATAGGTAGCCCGTGGGCCTTTTCTAAATTTAGCTCACCAGTCATGGGACATATTGATGTGCTTGATATACTTTTCAATGGTCACTAAAACAGCATCAAAATCCATTAAATGAGATAAAGCGCCGCAGTCACCTCAGTTCTTGTTCCAGTCAGTGGATGCATAATCCATACCATCAGGTTTTGTTATCGCCACCTAGTCCCCTCTCCAAGTAGGCAAGGAACGGTTGAGAGAGGAGAAGCGGCAGTAAAACGGGCCTTCAAAGAGTTTAACGAAATGCGAGAGTGTAAAAAGTACTGCAAGTGTTAATTCAAGTTTGAAACATTCGGACTGGAATAAATGCTCCAATTTCCTCAGTGAATTGCAGAGAACTGAAGCCCGAATAGAGAATGCTCTTGATTAGAACCAGCAGACTTCTTTTGACTTCATTGACATTATAAATCTTATTAATTATTGAGATGATACTAATTAAAAGAAATTTGAGTAAATGTGTTGTTCTAGAAAAGTGTATCCAATTGGCAACCCTTCATATTATTCAGTACCCAAAATGTATTGTAGCTGTCAGATATAAAAAGGTTCGTGATTGATTTGGATTCTCAAGTAGCCATAGAAGTTGGTATTATTTGTTGAATTAATGTAGCCTTTTCCTACCTAAAATCAGTCAGATAAAATGCATTTATTGATGTTATATTTATTTTTATTCAGTTATCTCAGTACTCAGTATAATTGGTTAATCAATTCATGATAATAATAATGTAATCAATTTATTGAAAGGATATGAACATTTTATTTGGATCTCATTAAAATTGAGTTTTACTGAACAATTGGTTCATGTATTCTGATTGAATTAATGAATTATAAATGAAAAATAAAATAATATAGACTTGTTTTAGTAATGAGCCTAATTAATGCTTAATCTTTTCATTCAGCAAATATTTTGTGACACCCTTTGAGACTCTTTTGATCAAGGGTGATACAAATAAACTTGACTTGACTGGAATTTCATTAGTTTTAAAATGATAGGATATAAAAATGAGTGAATTATTTTAATATTTAACCCAATTTCACATTTTTTCATGTATATATATATTTTTTCAATATATGCAAACATCTGGCCCAATTATCTGTTTTTAAAAAAAAAAACCTGCCATGTGCTTAACCAACACAAATATTAAATCTCCAACTTTCTCTCCTGTACTGATAGGGTGGCTGAAAATGAGGGCTTCAACAAGATGTCTCTGCACAACCTGGCTACTGTTTTTGGTCCCACTTTGCTTCGACCGTCTGAGAAAGACAGCAAAATCACAATCAACAGTTCACAGCCGATCTCCATGAATGACAGCTGGTCTCTGGAGGTCATGGCTCAGGTTCGAACTTGGCAACACAGAGTAAAACCTCGACTGCCGGTTAATGTTTGTTCACTTGTTCCTTTGTCTTCTCAGGTGCAAGTTCTACTCTACTTTCTTCAGCTTGAAGGCATTCCAACACCTGATAGCAAACGACAGAGTCTTCTCTTTTCTAGCGAAGTATAACAGGATTTTTTTTACATGATAAAAGCGGTGTTCAGAACGAGAAATGGATTATGCGCGAATTTGCCACTAGATGGCGGAATCACCTCATCAGTCATAAAGAGCAAGCTTTCAGATGCTTAGTTTGGATGAACATGAGCGTCAACCTGCTGGTTTACTATCGCCTAGAAGGTATATGCACAAATTGTATCTTTTCCAACACGTTTTATAATTCAGTGACGTTTTTTTTATGCCGTTTGCTGCCCGTCATCGTGCACAATAATCGTATGTTCACAGAGGGTGAATTTGTTACATTTGTCACTGGCGACTGCGGATTGTTGGAATATAAATCGATCAAGGTTTTCATGTCTACTCTCGGTGTTGCTTATGCCACGGGTTCATTTTGTGTTTACACAGAGATGGAAATTTGCAGTTTGATTCCAACATGCAGGCATGTTGACCTGAAATAAACTGGAAGGTTTTAGTATTATGTGTAAAACATCAGTAGGTTTTGGTGGCATCTACACCGTCCCTAGTAGAAATATTTTTCATGTTTTCATTAAATATCAGCATTTTTTTTTTTAAAAGTTCCTTCACATTTTGTCCCTATTATATTTGTTAGTTACCATTCCGTTTGATTTATGTATCTAGAGTTGTTGTTTTGGTGTTTTTAATTGCATTCCTTCTTTGGGATCCTCCCTTTAACTTGCAGTCGTTATGAGAGCAACTTAATGGGTTCCCTTAATTGACCCATTTTCCACACTCCTGGGGTATTAACAGGTTTATCACCCTCCTGCAGTATTCATTTAAAGATGTGTGGAAATACAACAGTGGAGTTACTTTCCAAATCATTGCAAGTATTGAAATGCTTGTTAACACAAACTGAAACACTTTATTCTTGTGATTTGTGTGTAATACACCATTGCTTCTGGTAAACACTGACCAAATCTGTTATGTATGATTTCTATAAATAAAAACTTACTTGACAACCAAACATCATTGTCACAATATCTTTTTGCAGATGTATATAATAAGGGACAGGCGCTGGTTAGCATATTTTTTCAGAGGTTGCGGGTTTGACTCTGGCCCTCCCTGTGTGGAGTTTCCATGTTATCCCTGTGCCTGCATGGATTTCTACCAGGTACTTCGGTTTCCGCCCACATCCCAAAAGTGTGAATGGTTGTTTGTCTCTGTATGTCCTACGATTGGCTGGCAACCGCTTCAGGGTGTCCCCCGCCTACTGCCCGATGATGGCTGGGATAGGCTCCAGCACACCCGCGACCCCCGTGGGGACTAAGCGGTTCAGAAAATGGATGGATGGCTAATGAGAGGCAACATTCTCAACTTTAAAGGGGAAAACTATGTATATGGTCTACCAGAGAACTTGGTGTACCACTAATGATATCAAGAGCATCCTTTACTGGAAAGCGGAACTTCGTGTCCACTCGATAGAAACCAACTGCGATGCTGACAACGGAATCGAAACCCTATGGTGCCGCGTCAACAATGGACGCAAATCAGTTACGGTTGGCGTCATCTATAGAAGCCCGTCTGCTCAAGGAACTGAGCTGCTAGATCAACTTCGATGTCATGGGAGAGGCAGAGACTGTCTGATTGTCGGTGACCTTAATGCGCCCGCTATTGAATGGAACAGCCTCCACTGTAACCTAGATCAAGGAACTTTCGATGCCCAACTGCTTGATACAATCCTCGACTGCAATTTGACCCAGCATGTCATGTCTCCAACCCGTATGTTTTCTGGTCAAACCTCAAACATCCTTGATCTTGTTTTAACAGCGTCCCCAACTGACATCGACAAATTGCAATGTTCGCTGCCAATCGGGAGAAGTGATCACTGTACAATTTCCTTTTACTGGAGCGGGTGTGCACCAATTAACGATTCTGGTAGACCCCATCGAAATTATTGGCGTATAAATCAACCCACTCTTCAGGAAGCTGCTGCTCAAACAGACTGGAGTATCCCGTCTCATCTCGAACTCGAAGATGCCTGGACCATGTTTCGTTCCAAACTTGAACTTCTTGTGGAGGAGCATGTGCCAATTTCTCGGAAACGAGCCTTCACCAAAGGTCCTCCTTGGTTTGATGGTGAACTAAGACTCTTGCTGAAAAGTCGTCGTAAACTATGGGATCGATTCAAACTGTCTCAATCTCCCGTGGACTATGATCGCTACAAAATAGTTCGAAATCGGTGCACACAAATGAAGCGGGAAAAACGAACCGAATATGAACTGCATCTGGCGGAGTCATCCAAGACTTCCCCAAAGCTCCTGTTCGCTTATTTGAAAAGAAGGACCAAGGCAGGAAGTGGCATACCTCCCCTTCGTTCCCCGGGTTCTGAGGATCTCCTTCTCCAGGATGCCGAAAAAGCTGAATCACTCGGCTCACAATACGCCTCTGTGTATACCGTCGAGCCGCAGATCCTGGATTCCCAAACTCCAGTTCCTGACTCAGGCTTCCATCACCTTGTATTTGAGCGAGAATCTGTTATAAAAGCACTTCTGGAGTTACGGCAGAACTCCTCTCCTGGACCAGATGAGATGCACCCAGCTTTCCTCAGAACTATTGTCGAGCATATTGCAGAACCCGTCCGACACATATTCCAGCTTTCATTGGAAACCGGACGTCTACCTGTCGATTGGAAAATTGGCACAGTCAAACCAATCTTCAAGGGAGGAGCTCGCCATGATCCGACAAATTACAGACCCATATGTCTGACCTCGATTGTTTGTAAGGTCATGGAAAAACTACTAAAGCGGGCTCTACAAAATCACCTGAACAAGCTTGACGTGCTAACTGCTGCTCAGCATGGTTTCCAGGAAGGACGTTCCTGTGTATCGAATCTCCTAGTAGCCAGAGAGAAGTGGGTAGCTGCCGTCGACGCTGGTAAATGCCTTGATGTCATTTTCGTGGACTTCAGCAAAGCCTTTGACAGAGTACCTCACATGCGTCTCCTGCTTAAACTCCAAAGGGTTGGCGTAACTGGGAAGATCTTATCCTGGATTGCTGACTTTCTGGAAGGACGTTATATGCGAGTGAAAGTCAACGACGCATACTCAGCGCCTGTGCTTATGTCTAGTGGAGTGCCACAAGGATCGGTCCTTGGACCCGAACTCTTCAAACTCTACGTCAACGATCTCCCGCAAGAACTGAACATTCAGTGTTTACTGTACGCGGATGATTTGAAACTTTGGGCTGAAGTTACTAGCGTCGAGGATGCTGACCGTTTCCAAGACGTGTTAGATAGGCTCCATTGTTGGACAGAAAAATGGCTGCTTCCAGTAAACCATGCCAAATGTTCAGTGCTCTCCATGGGAACTCAGAATCCACTCAGGGCGTACCATATTGGAGGATATCTCCTTAAAAACACCACAAGTGAGAAGGACCTTGGTGTCATAGTGTCGTCAGACCTAAAGACTAGTCTTGACACCACGAAGAAGGTCACCGCTGCCACCAGGATGTTTGGATCCATCCGACGGTCGTTTGCCCGTATGACTCCTGCGATTTTCAGACCCCTGTTTATTTCTCACGTGCGTCCCATTCTTGAGTACGGACTGCCTGCAGTATTCCCATTGACCAAGTACGAAACCGATATGCTGGAGCGTGTTCAACGTCGCGGTACGAAAACAGTCGCAAAACTTCACCAGCTTTCCTACGAAGATCGACTGGAACAGTTGAATCTCTTCTCTCTGGCCTACCGTCGTCACCGAGGAGATTTGATATATACCCGGCGCATTCTCCGAGGCGAACTTGGTGAAGACCTGAGGGAGTATTTCATCTTAAATAATGATACTTCGACACGTGGTCACAGTTTGAAGCTATACAAACCGAGGAGGTTACGCATCCATGGCGACGCTACTCTCTCTACCCGTGTAGTTAATAGCTGGAACCGCCTACCCGAATCATGTATCACAGCCCAGTCAGAGGAAAGTTTCAAGAGAAGTATTGACGCAGTGTTTACAGACTGAATGGTGAAACTGCCGACCGCGGTATCGGTACCGACTTTTTTCCGACATTTTAACCGCGGCTTGGTAGCATCCCTTCAACGTCCGGGAAGTGAAGGAGCTGACAAGGGACTCTTCCCTCTGCTTTCTACCTTTCAATGAATCAATGAATGAAGAGCGTATTCCTCTCAACTCAGTGTGGTGGTCCAATCTCACTGATCCTATACATTCACCGTTGAAGCCACACATTTCTGAGAATATAATGCTGATTAAAAAATAGGGAGCAAGGCAGGAACACTAAGAAGCCTGAAATAATACTGTAAATATTTGATAAATAATCATGAAAAAGGTGTGAATTACTTACACAAGCACGAGTAACCAAAAATACAAAAAAAGATTGTTTTAAAATATTTAAAAGCTAGATTGGTTTGACTTGTGCGATCAAAACAACCTACACTGCAGTGATTTAAGTCACAAAGAATGCTAAATTTGTATTAAGAAACTTGTCGATAAATGCTTTTTTTGTCGGATTAGAAGAAACATTGAATGAGAAATCCCTTCCATCTTTAAATACAGTTCGTTTTCGTTCCTCCATTACGCGCTGTACCTATTGTTTTTTTTTTGGGGGGGGGGGGGGGGGGTCTCATAAACCCCCAAATCTCACTCATCTGTTTTCAAATATAGTCGGTAAAAGTAAAACGTTGTCAGAAAAATAAATAATGAGAGATGCCAGAAAAAATGAGTACTTGTACTTCGTTACTTCCTACCACTGCATTTGAGACCAATCTAGTACTGTTATACAGTATAATAGTGAGATGCAGCGCAGACTTGTAAATGATTAATATAAACAAAAAGTCAACGTAACTACAACAACACTGATAAATCTGAAAAAATGCAGTCAGGAGAAGCGTACAATGCATTTTCCCCTCCGGCGAGGCGTGATGCTGAGGTGATGCAGATGCAACCAGAAGAGGGTGCAGAGGATCATGTAGCTGCTGTCAGCAGAAGCGACTTGACTTCCAAAACTGATGCTGCCCGCCTGCCTACTCGCGGTGGGATTAACAGCCAGCGTGCCACCACCATCCCGGAGATATTTAACAATCCATCAAATTGGAAAAATAGAGGAAACGCAGGTGTGTGCATTTTCTTTTCTAGTGTGCAGTGTGCTGCTTGTTTGCCGGCTATGCTAACATGGTTAGCTTTGCGATCGCTTTAGCAACCTTAGCATAGTCACAGTTCTGCTCACAACGAAGATAAAATTCCTCGCTGGGTGTACATACTTAGTTCACGTTTTATTTTAAGCATAACCAGATGGATTCTCGTGTGTACGTGTTGTCCGTTTTAAACAATGTATAAGTAATTTCCCCCCCAATATTTTTCCAGATTTTTAGAACTGTCTAGTTCGTGAAAGTATTTTAGATGTGTCCTGAAGATTATTTCAAAATAAACTACGCGACCCATTTCTGGGTGAAGAATGTGCTATGTGTATTTTGTTTTATGATCTGCGTCGATGCCCAATTGTATGGTGTTAAACTTCACTTTGTTTCCGTCATTCATAATGATCGCATCACTCAATTACGACAGTAAAACTTTAGGTTTTAGTTTTAGTCCAACTTTAGGTCATTGTCAGCTCTACTACTACTCAACTAGATGTAATCCATTTTTTTTCATAACCAGTGCGCACATATAGGTTACAGCTACAACTATGACTACGTAGCAGTAGTAATACTTTATATGGAGCATTTCAGCCACTTTGTGCAACTGTATGTCGATATTGATATTTAATACAACTTTTCAATTCAAATGCTGTGGAAGCTAATGACTTGCTTTTGTTTTGAAAGCTATTGTACAAAAAGGAAGCGAAATTACTGAAATTCTCTGCATGCCTGACCCTGTAGCTAACTCGTTAGATGGGGTCCCTTTTTGGCTTTATATGGTCATTTGGCTTGAAACTATAAAAATGTTAATACTGTATCGGCTGTGGTGAACTACTGGAAAGCAAGTAGTTTTTCTGTGTAACTCAAATATTCAAACGCATGCTTTAAACGTTTGAATATTTGAGTTACAGAGTTAATAATGGGCGTTAGCTGTGGTGCTAATGTTGTGGGTGTGCCAAACGCAAATGTCTGCCTGCTCCCCATCTTGAAATAAATCAGCAGGGAACTGATGTTGCCTGGGATCCTCAGGCCATTTGACTGCTACCCCCGTTTAACACACTCTGATCCCTTTTTATATTCATCCCCAGGATGTTTTGGAAGTTTCCTGTAAAAGAGTTTCATTTCTCAGCATTCTAAATGACTTTACCTGATTATTGCTTTGCTGCAGAAAGTGTGTGCATGTGCATTGCTATCCAGGGATGTGTAACAAGAGAAAAATGAAATGTTATTTCCTGGCAAATTTCCAGTACAGCGCTGCAATAGTGCTTTAAAGTATGGGATGTTCTATCTTTGAATAGTGGTTTCATTTTTTCCTTTTTTTTTTGTATATTGTGTTCAGTCAGGAATAATTTATGGTTACTTCGTCTTTTGAATCAGAAGTCGTGCATATTTTAGCATGTGACCTGAAGCTTTAATAGTGTCTGTTCTCTCTCAAGCAGCCTGGTGCCTGCTTGTCCACAAGCACACAGTCTGCCTTGTAGGGTTGTTTCTTTGGAGACGCCATCACAGGAAGCTCTTGTTATGGCAAGGAAGGGCCTCCCTGCTGTTGAAGCTTCAATCAGGAAAGAACGCAGCAAAAGGGGGTCTTTATGAGCAATTAGATCACTTCTATCATTAGCAGGTATTCATTTATTTTTTGTTTGCCACTCATCTTTGCCACTCAGTCTCTTATTAACGACTACCAAAATCCCATATGCATGGCGTGGTAGTCTCCGCCGTAAACTCGGTATTCAGTACAAGATTTTAGTCCAGCTGCTTGTTGGCTTGTTTGTTGGCCAGTCAATTTCCAACTATAGCTCCAGAGGTTTTCCACTTTCAACAATATAACATCTAATATCAAAATCTAGTAGTATGTTGCTAATTTTGCTTCTGAAACATTTTGGGGATATTGGGATTTAGTCTAAGCACAGATACAACTTGCTTATTTGTTTAAAGCTGGTTTCCAAGTTAGACAAACATAGCATAGCAAGAAAAAAAGAGCATGGGACTATTTTTTTATTTTATTTGAATACGGGGGGTTTTGTAATTTATAGAGGAAGCCAGGGAATTCCTGTTTCCCACGCTAATCTTTTTCCATGGCGTATTTGAAGGTTTCAAACCTGGAGCGTCTGTTAAACTCTGCATGCTAATATTCACAGAGGATGATGGAGAACTTTGCAAATAACTGTGTAACTCAACTGAAACAAACTTGAGATGATAATGTTGCATTTTACATTAAATGAAAGTTGGATGAAAGAAAGTTGATACAGTTACTTCCAAATATTTTTCTTTTTTCTCCTTTTATATACCATCATGATTGGTTTGAAATAATAAAACATGATTTTTGTAGATAGACAGCTGGAGGACATCACCAAATTTTCAGTTTCCTGTCTGAAATTTGCTTGAAACCTCACTGCTTTATATATTTATACAAATTGTAAGGCTTTTTTTCTTCATCAAATTCCATCATGTGAAAGTTTTTCCAAACTCGGGGAACTTCCATTTTGCAAGCGAAGAGAAAAAAAAGTTGTAGGAAATTGTTTTGACTCTAACCAGTCAACTTCAATCATTAACAAAGTTGGTAGTTTCAATTTCAGCTAAACACCAATCCGTGTCAAATCCAGGGGACACCCTATTTTAATCATGTAAGAGTGTTCCAACTACACAGGCTGTTTTTATTTTTATTTTTATTTATTACCGGGGTGTGTTGATGCATTGTCTTTGACACTGTCCCTGAACTTTTAACACTGGCGGATTTGCAGTGTAGCTGTGGTCAGCTCACTAACGTGTAATCAGTACTATTCTCTGAAACCATAGTTTTTAGTTTCATCGACATAACAGTACTTTTGCTTCTTTAGAATATTCAAGTACTCGTGCCATATTTTTGTTTTAAAAGGTGCAACAATTAATGGATTAATTGGTGACTAATTGATAAACAAATTAATCAACAACCATTTTAATAATCAAATCATTGTTTGGAGAACTTATGTAATTTAAAATTGTCAAAATCCACTGAATTGTAGCCTCTCACCTGTTCATATTATTAACGAGAACAGATTGATTATATTTATGTCTCAGCAAAATCAATATTGTTTACATTGCTTTTACTTTGGGAAAACAATGATCGTCATATGGCTACAATACAGTGAGGTACAATAAGTAATATAGTTGCTGAATCATAATCAATTCATATTTGGAAATTTTCTGTTACGGAAAATTAAAAGAAAGGCTTTTTATTCGATTCATCAAACAATTAGAAAAATAATCCACCGATTAGTTGATTATTATTGTTGTGGTTTTAGTTGTTTCATTTCTAATCTATTGTATTGCATTAGGGGGACAAAAAATCCTCAAAATTCTACCATTGTTCAAAACTATGCAACTTTGAATACACGTGCCACACGAGAAACATGGAACAGAAAGTGAAAAAGAGTACAGTATTTGAATTGCCTGACCCATGAGGTCACGAGGATTATTCCCTCTGTTTGCGCTGTAATCCCACACTCAGTTGTCAACAATATGGTGCTGTGTGACTTGTAAAGTATTTCGTGTCAGCAATAGTTGAACAATGTTTCCATGCTTTATAATTTGAGCATTACAGTTTTCCTCATCACGTTCTTTGTGTTAAGTTTGGTATGTTAACCACACGTGCTCCCTTTTTTCTTGGAT
Source organism: Syngnathus typhle (assembly GCF_033458585.1). Classification (NCBI taxonomy): domain Eukaryota; kingdom Metazoa; phylum Chordata; class Actinopteri; order Syngnathiformes; family Syngnathidae; genus Syngnathus; species Syngnathus typhle. The sequence goes on from NC_083742.1 coordinate 6,886,852, forward strand.
TTCCAATTTTGTTTCATTTTGTTTGCGGGAGTTATGGCTAATACAACTTCCAGTCAGTGAGTCTTATCTTAACTGTTTATTAAACAGTTCAAGCTGCCTGCAAAACAACAGAGATTGATTGTTGAGCGACTTCCCGTGTAAAATAAATCTCTTGGACACACTTTTTCCCCTTTAGAAAGGCTTTGTGCAAAAATACATCCAAGTTTGTGCTAAAGTACTTATGCTATGCTTCCAGCTGTGTCCCAAATAACTTTTCTGGCTATCGTGGCATCAAGAGGTTCTCCTCGTACTTGGATGAAAATCCTGCTCAGCTCAAAGTCTTGAGTTTTCCTGCAAGACTGGTTTCCTCAATTTGGCCAGGATCAACATTTGAGCCATTGCCAAAAGTTACTCCTAACAACTTGTTGCCTCATCTTAGTTCTAATTTATTAATGCCCATTGTTTGCTACCATACCGTATAATAAATGCTTCCTTTAGTTTAAAGCAATGCTCTGCTTAAACGAGGATGCAGACTTTTGTTGTTGTTCATATGTTTCTGTAGTTCATTTCAACTACTGTAATGCTTACTTGCAAATACGTGATAGCCATAATGTGCAGTTTTGCAATTTGAAACATTATTTCTATTTTCTCGGTGTCTAGGCGTGTCCTGATCAGAATCCAGCAACAGAATCTAAGCCGATAAGAGAACCCAAAAATATGTGTAGAGCGAGAGTGCAGTTCTTTTGAACCTGCTCTGGTTTCTTTTTTTTCTTCTCTTCATTCATTTTTAGGAATACCTTTTATGGAAAGAATTCTCCTCCTATGGAAAAGTGAGGCGATAGCACTATATTCTGACACACATTACCTTTCTCCTCCCTCCTGTGTATGCAGACTGAGCTGTAAATGTTTCGGCACCAGAGAACTCAGTATGAAGAAGTCAGTCCGGCCTGTGGTGAGTAAGGTGAGTACTGATCGAGGGAAGGCAGAGGCCGCCGCATCTACCACTGGAAAGCCTGCAGCTAAGACCAACAGTGCCGCACCTCTGTCCAAGGTAAGAAGCATCATCTTGCTTCATGACAGCGTTTGGCGAAGTCGCTGTGTGAGTCTGATTTTTTTTTTCTTCTCATGTTTGTGTTCTCAGGTGAAAAGCAATGATGATCTTTTAGCGGCAATGGGTGGAGGGAATCCTGCATCAAGTAATGCTGTTAGCAAAACTAAGAGAACTTCTTCAATTGGGACCACTGCTAGCAGCGGTGACAACAAGCAAAAAGGAGTCGCGGGTGTGTACTGTAATGTGCTGCTGTAGTCTGAACAACGTACGTGTATACTGCTTCCTCACGTTGCACGTCAATTGGTCCTCATCATAGTTGTCCTTTTAGCCGAGGCGTCATAAAAAGTCATTATAATGGCTGTCATGGGGAGAAAAATTATGGTTATTCTAATTGACAATGATTGACAGGAGGCCTTGAGTACTGCTTGTATTTTCAATTTGTAATTATAATTTTTTTTAAATATAATTTGCATTTGTAGAGGTGTAAAATAAATTTCAATACGCCACGTACATTGATTTTAAGTTTGGGCTCTCTTCACATTATGTACAAAAAGGTGAACAAACGACTTTTCTTGCTGGAACAAAAATGGATTTAATGACATTTGACATGAAACCATCAGCTAAAATCTTGTCACATTGGGAAAGTTCAACATCAACAGTTTTCGTTCTATTGGAAAAGCCAGCTGGTCAGCTGGCACCTATTTGGGTCACTCCTTCTGTTTCTCTAGTGTCTAATTGGCTATTTTTATCACACTGTGACAAGGTTTAGAAATAATAATTAATATAGGAAATTACAGCTTTAGATAGGGACACCGAGTGGTGATTTATTTCTTATTTTTTTAGGGGTTTTATAATTTTATATTTAGAATATGCAGTTGTGGATAAGTATGGTGTTATGACTACAAGTCGACATATTGACAGTTTGGACCATGTATTTTGTTACGAAATGTAAAATGCCACTCGCCCGTTAACAATGCAGCCCTAGATAACATACAAAACACTATTATTGTGTGAAGGCGAAGGCCTTCACACATATGTTATTCTACTTTTTTCACTTTATTATTGTGAAGGCGAAGGCCTTCACACATATGTTATTCTACACCATCTCTATTATTATTATTGTGTGAAGGCGAAGGCCTTCACACATATGTTTATTCTACACCATTCTCTATTATTATTGTGTGAAGGCGAAGGCTTCACACATATGTTATTCTACACCATTCTCTATTATTATTATTATTATATTCTCTTTTAATTCTCCTCACCTTTTGTCCAGTTTCTACTTCCACATAATTCATACGATTCACTCATTCCACTTTCCACGTATTCCAAATATTCACGCGGATGAGCGCTTCCATTTTTCTCGTTCCGAAGATTTTCCGATTCCCGCGAAAATTCCAAAATTCCGACAAATTTTTCCCCAATCCATTCTTCATGGCACATTCGACATTTCACAAAATTTTGTTTTTCACCTCTAACTTCTAACTTTCAACTGTTCATCTTTTGCCTACCTATTCCACAACTTCCCACTTACCAAAAACTTCACATCTTTTATTTTGAAATTCAACCAAAATTCTCTAAAATTTCGTTTTTCTACTCTAATTTCTACATTTTTCAACCGATTCAACCCATTCCAACTTTAAACTGTTCATTATTTTTCTACCGATTCCACAACTTCCCACTTACCAAAAGCTTCACATCTTTTATTTTGAAATTCACACCCAATTCCTTTTCCCTTCTCATTTCTACATTTTTCAACCGATTCAACCCATTCCAACTTTCAACTGTTCATCATTTTTCTACCTATTCCACAACTTCCCACTTACCAAAAACTTCACATCTTTTATTTTGAAATACACACCCAATTTCCTTTTCCCTTCTCATTTCTACATTTTTCAACCGATTCAACCCATTCCAACTTTCAACCGTTCATCATTTTTCTACCTATTCCACAACTTCCCACTTACCAAAAACTTCACATCTTTTATTTTGAAATTCAACCAAAATTCTCTAAAATTTCGTTTTTCTACTCTAATTTCTACATTTTTCGACCGATTCAACCCATTCCAAATGCATTGACCTTATGCTTCCCACATTCACTCCCATTCACCCCCACTTCCACTACGCTTACACATTCAACCCTTGACCCCCAATTCCAGTGTGGCGGCCATCTTGGATTGACCCTCAAGTGCCCCCAATGAACCCAAAATGAACCGGAAGTGCCCCAAATCAAACCGAAAGTGACCCCAAATAGACCGGAAGTGACCTCAGGTAAACCGGAAGTGACCCCAAATCAAACCGGAAGTGACCCCAAATGTACCGGAAGTGACCTTTTTAGACCGGAAATGACCCCTTATAAACCGGAAGTGACCTCAGACGAACCGGAAGTGACCCAAAAATAAACCAAAAGTGACCAAAATAAACCAGAAGTGACCCCAAATAGACCGGAAGTGACCCCAAATAGACCGGAAGTGACCTCTGGTAAACCGGAAGTGACCCCAAATCAAACCGGAAGTGACCCAAAATGAACCGGAAGTTACCTTTTTAGACCGGAAATGACCCCAAATAAACCGGAAGTGACCTCAGCTAAACCGGAAGTGACCCAAATAAACCGGAAGTGACCCCAAATAGACCGGAAGTGACCCCAAATACACCGGAAGTGACCTCTGGTAAACCGGAAGTGACCCCAAATCAAACCGGAAGTGACCCAAAATGAACCGGAAGTGACCTTTTTAGACCGGAAATGACCCCTAATAAACCGGAAGTGACCTTAGACGAACCGGAAGTGACCCAAATTAAACCGGAAGTGACCCAAATAAACCGGAAGTGACCCCAAGTAGACCGGAAGTGACCCAAATCAAGCCGGAAGTGACCTTATTTCAACACTAAGTGCCCCAAATAGCTACATTTGCGCTAACGTCTTCGTTTTTTGTCCGATTTAACCCGTTTCAACATTTTTACCCCAAAAGTGAACCTCCTGAGGCCGTTTTTTTTGGTTTTGTTCCAAATTTAGAAAGATTTTGGCGCAATTGCTTTTTTTTATTTTCCCATTCATTCTCTATGGGGATTCAACATTTGCTCTAACTTCTACATTTTTTAACTGATTCAACCCGTTCCAACTTTCAACTGTTCATCTTTTGCCTACCTATTCCACAACTTCCCACTTACCAACAATTCCAAATTTAAAATTCAACCAAATTCTCCAAAATTTCGTTTTTCTACTCTAACTTCTACATTTTTCTACCGATTCAACCCATTCCAACTTTCAACTGTTCATCTTTTGCCTACCTATTCCACAACTTCCCACTTACCAAATATTCCAAACTTTCAATTTTGAAATTCACCACAAATTCTCCAAATATTCTACATTTCTCAAGTAATTCAACACGTTTCAACATCGTTCGGCAGCATTCCCCGAAAAAGTTATTCATACATTTCGCCTTCACACGCAATTTCTCCAGAAATTGCAAAATTCTAGTTATTATTATTATTCTCTTTTATTCTCCACACTTTTTTGTCCACTTTCATCTTCCACATAATTCATCCGATTCACTCCATTCCACTTTCCACGTATTCCAAATATTCACGCGATGAGCGCTTCCATTTTTCTCGTTCCGAAAATTTTCCGATTCCGCAAAATTCCCAAAATTCCGACAAATTTTTCCCCATCCATTCTTAATGGCACATTCGACATTTCACAAAATTTCGTTTTTCACCTCTAACTTCTACATTTTTCAACCGATTCAACCCATTCCAACTTTCAACTGTTCATCTTTTGCCTACCTATTCCACAACTTCCCACTTACCAAAAATTCCAAATTTTCAAATTTGAAATTCAACCAAAATTCTCTCAAATTCTGTTTTTCTACTCTAATTTCTACATTTTTCAACCGATTCAACCCATTCCAACTTTCAACTGTTCATCTTTTGCCTACCTATTCCACAACTTCCCACTTACCAAAAATTCCAAATTTTCAAATTTGAAATTCAACCAAAATTCTCCAAAATTCAGTTTTTCCACTCTAATTTCTACATTTTTCAACCGATTCAACCCATTCCAACTTTCAACTGTTCATCTTTTGCCTACCTATTCCACAACTTCCCACTTACCAAAAATTCCGAACTTTCACATTTGAAATTCAACCAAATTCTCCAAAATTTCGTTTTTCCACTCTAATTTCTACATTTTTCGACCGATTCAACCCATTCCACATTTATTCCCTTTACTCATCTTATGCTTACCACATTCACTCCCATTCACCCCCACTTCCACTATGCTCACACAATTCAACCCTTGACCCCCAATTCCAGTGTGGCGGCCATCTTGGATGACCCTGAAGTGCCACCAATGAACCCAGAATGAACCGGAAGTGCCCCAAATCAAACCGAAAGTGACCCCAAATAGACCGGAAGTGACCTCAGGTAAACCGGAAGTGACCCCAAATCAAACCGGAAGTGACCCCAAATGTACCGGAAGTGACCTTTTTAGACCGGAAATGACCCCTAATAAACCGGAAGTGACCTCAGACGAACCGGAAGTGACCCAAATTAAACCGGAAGTGACCCAAATAAACCGGAAGTGGCCCCAAATAGACCGGAAGTGACCCCAAATAGACCGGAAGTGGCCTCTGGTAAACCGGAAGTGACCCCAAATCAAACCGGAAGTGACCCCAAATGAACCGGAAGTGACCTTTTTAGACCGGAAATGACCCCAAATAAACCGGAAGTGACCTCAGCTTAACCGGAAGTGACCAGTTTTAAACCGGAAGTGACCCAAATAAACCGGAAGTGACCCAAACTAGACCGGAAGTGACCCAAATCAAACCGGAAGTGACCTTATTTCAACACTGAGTGGCCCAAATAGCTACATTTGCGCTAACCTTTTCGTTTTTTTTCTGATTTAACCCGTTTCAACATTTTTACCCCAAAAGTGAACCTCCTGAGGCCGTTTTTTTTTTTTGTTTCCAAATTTAGAAAGATTTTGGCGCAATTGCTTTTTTTTTTTTTCCCATTCATTCTCTATGGGGATTCAACATTTGCTCTAACTTCTACATTTTTTAACTGATTCAACTCGTTCCAACTTTCAACTGTACATCTTTTGCCTACCTATTCCACAACTTCCCACTTACCAAAAATTCCAAATTCGAAATTCAACCAAATTCTCCAAAATTTCGTTTTTCTACTCTAATTTCTACATTTTTCAACCGATTCAACCCATTCCAACTTTCAACTGTTCATCTTTTGCCTACCTATTCCACAACTTCCCACTTACCAAATATTCCAAACTTTCGATTTTGAAATTCACCACAAATTCTCCAAATATTCTACATTTCTCAAGTAATTCAACACGTTTCAACATCGTTCGGCAGCATTCCCCGAAAAAGTTATTCATACATTTCGCCTTCACACGCAATTTCTCCAGAAATTGCAAAATTCTAGTTATTATTATTCTTCTATTTTATTCTCCACACTTTTTCGACACGTTTCATCTTCCACATAATTCATCCGATTCACTCCATTCCACTTTTCACGTATTCCAAATATTCACGCGACGAGCGCTTCCATTTTTCTCGTTCCGAAAATTTACCGATTCCGCAAAATTCCCAAAATTCCGACAAATTTTTCCCCATTCATTCTTAATGGCACATTCTACATTTCACATTTACGTCGTTCCAATTTCAAATTCACATCATTCAACACATTCTAATCACATTCGGAAGGATTCTCGACATTCCCAAAATTCCCAAATTCGAAAATTTCACGTTTTCACGTTAAAAATTCCGACAAATTTTCACAAAATTTCGTTTTTCACCTCTAACTTCTACATTTTTCAACCGATTCAACTCGTTCAAACTTTCAACTGTTCATCCTTTGCCTACCTATTCCACAACGTCCCACTTACCAAAAACTTCACATCTTTTATTTTGAAATTCAACCAAAATTCTCTAAAATTTCGTTTTTCTACTCTAATTTCTACATTTTTCAACCGATTCAACCCATTCCAACTTTCAACTGTTCATTATTTTTCTACCGATTCCACAACTTCCCACTTACCAAAAGCTTCACATCTTTTATTTTGAAATTCACACCCAATTCCCTTTCCCTTCTCATTTCTACATTTTTCAACCGATTCAACCCATTCCAACTTTCAACTGTTCATCATTTTTCGACCTATTCCACAACTTCCCATTTACCAAAAACTTCACATCTTTTATTTTGAAATTCACACCCAATTCCCTTTTCCCTTCTCATTTCTACATTTTTCAACCGATTCAACCCATTCCAACTTTCAACTGTTCATCATTTTTCTACCTATTCCACAACTTCCCACTTACCAAAAATTTCACATCTTTTATTTTGAAATTCAACCAAGATTCTCTCAAATTCCGTTTTTGTACTCTAATTTCTACATTTTTCAACCGATTCAACCCATTCCAACTTTCAACTGTTCATCATGTTTCTACCTATTCCACAACTTCCCAAAAACTTCACATCTTTTATTTTGAAATTCACACCCAATTCCTTTTTCCCTTCTCATTTCTACATTTTTCAACCGATTCAACCCATTCCAACTTTCAACTGTTCATCATTTTTCTACCTATTCCACAACTTCCCACTTACCAAAAACTTCAATTCTTTTATTTTGAAATTCACACCTAATTCCCTTTTCCCTTCTCATTTCTACATTTTTCAACCGATTCAACCCATTCCAACTTTCAACTGTTCATCATTTTTCTACCTATTCCACAACTTCCCACTTACCAAAAACTTCACATCTTTTATTTTGAAATTCACACCCAATTCCCTTTTCCCTTCTCATTTCTACATTTTTCAACCGATTCAACCCATTCCAACTTTCAACTGTTCATCATTTTTCGACCTATTCCACAACTTCCCACTTACCAAAAACTTCACATCTTTTATTTTGAAATTCACACCCAATTCCCTTTTCCCTTCTCATTTCTACATTTTTCAACCGATTCAACCCATTCCAACTTTCAACTGTTCATCATTTTTCGACCTATTCCACAACTTCCCAAAACCTTCACATCTTTTATTTTGAAATTCACACCCAATTCCTTTTTCCCTTCTCATTTCTACATTTTTCAACCAATTCAACCCATTCCAACTTTCAACTGTTCATCATTTTTCGACCTATTCCACAACTTCCCACTTACCAAAAACTTCACATCTTTTATTTTGAAATTCGCCACAAATTCTCCAAATATTCTACATTTCTCAAGTAATTCAACACGTTTCAACATCGTTCGGCAGCATTCCCCGAAGAAGTTATTCATACATTTCGCCTTCACACGCAATTTCTCCAGAAATTGCAAAATTCTAGTTGTGTGAAGGCGAAGGCCTTCACACATATGTTATTCTACTCCATTTACTTTATTATTATTGTGTGAAGGCGAAGGCCTTCACACATATGTTATTCTACTTTTTTCACTTTATTATTATTATTATTATATTTTATTCTCCTCACTTTTTTGTCCCGCTTCTTCTTTCACAAAATTCATCCGATTCACTCCATTCCACTTTTCACGTATTCCAAATATTCAGGAAAGGGTGGCTTGTATTTTTCTCATTCCGAAAATTTTCCGATTCCGCAAAATTCCCAAAATTCCGACAAATTTTTCCCCATCCATTCTTAATGGCACATTCGACATTTCACAAAATTTCGTTTTTCACCTCTAACTTCTACATTTTTCAACCGATTCAACCCATTCCAACTTTCAACTGTTCATCTTTTGCCTACCTATTCCACAACTTCCCACTTACCAAAAATTCCAAATTTTCAAATTTGAAATTCAACCAAAATTCTCTCAAATTCCGTTATTCCACTCTAATTTCTACATTTTTCAACCGATTCAACCCGTTCCAACTTTCAACTGTTCATCTTTTGCCTACCTATTCCACAACTTCCCACTTACCAAAAATTCCAAATTCTCAAATTTGAAATTCAACCAAAATTCTCTAAAATTTCGTTTTTCTACTCTAATTTCTACATTTTTCGACCGATTCAACCCATTCCAAATGCATTCACCTTATGCTTCCCACATTCACTCCCATTCACCCCCACTTCCACTATGCTTACACATTCAACCCTTGACCCCCAATTCCAGTGTGGCGGCCATCTTGGATTGACCCTCAAGTGCCCCCAATGAACCCAAAATGAACCGGAAGTGCCCCAAATCAAACCGAAAGTGACCCCAAATAGACCTGAAGTGACCTCAGGTAAACCGGAAGTGACCCCAAATCAAACCGGAAGTGACCCCAAATGTACCGGAAGTGACCCTTTTAGACCGGAAATGACCCCTAATAAACCGGAAGTGACCACAGACGAACCGGAAGTGACCCAAATTAAACCGGAAGTGACCCAAATAAACCGGAAGTGACCCCAAATAGACCGGAAGTGACCCCAAATAGACCGGAAGTTACCTCTGGTAAACCGGAAGTGACCCCAAATCAAACCGGAAGTGACCCCAAATGTACCGGAAGTGACCCTTTTAGACCGGAAATGACCCCTAATAAACCGGAAGTGACCACAGACGAACCGGAAGTGACCCAAATTAAACCGGAAGTGACCCAAATAAACCGGAAGTGACCCTAAATAGACCGGAAGTGACCCCAAATAGACCGGAAGTGACCTCTGGTAAACCGGAAGTGACCCCAAATCAAACCGGAAGTGACCCCAAATGAACCGGAAGTTACCTTTTTAGACCGGAAATGACCCCAAATAAACCGGAAGTGACCTCAGCTAAACCGGAAGTGACCTGTTTTAAACCGGAAGTGACCCAAATAAACCGGAAGTGACCCAAATTAGACCGGAAATGACCCGAATCAAGCCGGAAGTGACCTTATTTCAACACTAAGTTCCCCAAATAGCTACATTTGCGCTAACGTCTTCGTTTTTTGTCCGATTTAACCCGTTTCAACATTTTTACCCCAAAAGTGAACCTCCTGAGGCTGTTTTTTTTTGTTTTGTTCCAAATTTAGAAAGATTTTGGCGCAATTGCTTTTTTTTATTTTCCCATTCATTCTCTATGGGGATTCAACATTTGCTCTAACTTCTACATTTTTTAACTGATTCAACCCGTTCCAACTTTCAACTGTACATCTTTTGCCTACCTATTCCACAACTTCCCACTTACCAAAAATTCGAAATTCAACCAAATTCTCCAAAATTTCGTTTTTCTACTCTAATTTCTACATTTTTCAACCGATTCAACCCATTCCAACTTTCAACTGTTCATCTTTTGCCTACCTATTCCACAACTTCCCACTTACCAAATATTCCAAACTTTCAATTTTGAAATTCACTACAAATTCTCCAAATATTCTACATTTCTCAAGTAATTGAACACGTTTCAACATCGTTCGGCAGCATTCCCCGAAAAAGTTATTCATACATTTCGCCTTCACACGCAATTTCTCCAGAAATTGCAAAATTCTAGTTATTATTATTATTCTTCTATTTTATTCTCCTCACTTTTTTGTCCCGTTTCATCTTTCACATAATTCATCCGATTCACTCCATTCCACTTTTCACGTATTCCAAATATTCAGGAAAGGGGTGCTTGTATTTTTCTCATTCCGAAAATTTTCCGATTCCGCAAAATTCCCAAAATTCCGACAAATTTTTCCCCATCCATTCTTAATGGCACATTCGACATTTCACAAAATTTCGTTTTTCACCTCTAACTTCTACATTTTTCAACCGATTCAACCCATTCCAACTTTCAACTGTTCATCTTTTGCCTACCTATTCCACAACTTCCCACTTACCAAAAATTCCAAATTTTCAAATTTGAAATTCAACCGAAATTCTCTCAAATTCCGTTATTCCACTCTAATTTCTACATTTTTCAACCGATTCAACCCGTTCCAACTTTCAACTGTTCATCTTTTGCCTACCTATTCCACAACTTCCCACTTACCAAAAGTTCCAAATTTTCAAATTTGAAATTCAACCAAAATTCTCTCAAATTCCGTTATTCCACTCTAATTTCTACATTTTTCAACCGATTCAACCCGTTCCAACTTTCAACTGTTCATCTTTTGCCTACCTATTCCACAACTTCCCACTTACCAAAAATTCCAAATTCTCAAATTTGAAATTCAACCAAAATTCTCTAAAATTTCGTTTTTCTACTCTAATTTCTACATTTTTCGACCGATTCAACCCGTTCCACATTTATTCCCCTTATTCACCTTATGCTTACCACATTCACTCCCATTCACCCCCACTTCCACTATGCTTCCCACATTCACTCCCATTCACCCCCACTTCCACTATGCTTACACAATTCAACCCTTGACCCCCAATTCCAGTGTGGCGGCCATCTTGGATGACCCTGAAGTGCCACCAATGAACCCAGAATGAACCGGAAGTGCCCCAAATCAAACCGAAAGTGACCCCAAATAGACCGGAGGTGACCTCAGGTAAACCGGAAGTGACCCCAAATCAAACCGGAAGTGACCCCAAATGTACCGGAAGTGACCATTTTAGACCGGAAATGACCCCTAATAAACCGGAAGTGACCTCAGACGAACCGGAAGTGACCCAAATTAAACCGGAAGTGACCCAAATTAAACCGGAAGTGACCCAAATAAACCGGAAGTGACCCCAAATAGACCGGAAGTGACCTCTGGTAAACCGGAAGTGACCCCAAATCAAACCGGAAGTGACCCCAAATGAACCGGAAGTGACCTATTTAGACCGGAAATGACCCCAAATAAACCGGAAGTGACCTCAGCTAAACCGGAAGTGACCTGTTTTAAACCGGAAGTGACCCAAATAAACCGGAAGTGACCCAAACTAGACCGGAAGTGACCCGAATCAAACCGGAAGTGACCTTATTTCAACACTGAGTGGCCCAAATAGCTACATTTGCGCTAACTTTTTCGTTTTTTGTCTGATTTAACCCGTTTCGACATTTTTACCCCAAAAGTGAACCTCCTGAGGCCGTTTTTTTTTTTTGTTCCAAATTTAGAAAGATTTTGGCGCAATTGCTTTTTTTTATTTTCCCATTCATTCTCTATGGGGATTCAACATTTGCTCTAACTTCTACATTTTTTAACTGATTCAACTCGTTCCAACTTTCAACTGTACATCTTTTGCCTACCTATTCCACAACTTCCCACTTACCAAAAATTCCAAATTCGAAATTCAACCAAATTCTCCAAAATTTCGTTTTTCTACTCTAATTTCTACATTTTTCAACCGATTCAACCCATTCCAACTTTCAACTGTTCATCTTTTGCCTACCTATTCCACAACTTCCCACTTACCAAAAATTCCAAACTTTCAAATTTGAAATTCACCACAAATTCTCCAAATATTCTACATTTCTCAAGTAATTCAACACGTTTCAACATCGTTCGGCAGCATTCCCCGAAAAAGTTATTCATACATTTCGCCTTCACACGCAATTTCTCCAGAAATTGCAAAATTCTAGTTATTATTATATTTTATTCTCCTCACTTTTTTGTCCCGTTTCATCGTCCACATAATTCATCCGATTCACTCCATTCCACTTTTCACGTATTCCAAATATTCAGGAAAGGGTGGCTTCCATTTTTCTCATTCCGAATATTTTCCGATTCCGCAAAATTCCCCAAATTCCGACAAATTTTTCCCCATTCATTCTTAATGGCACATTCGACATTTCACATTTACGTCGTTCCAATTTGAAATTCACATCATTCAGCACATTCTAATCACATTCGGAAGGATTCTCGATATTCCCAAAATTCCCAAATTCGAAAATTTCACGTTTTCACGTTATAAATTCCGACAAATTTTCACAAAATTTCGTTTTTCACCTCTAACTTCTACATTTTTCAACCGATTCAACTCGTTCCAACTTTCAACTGTTCATCTTTTGCCTACCTATTCCACAACGTTCCACTTACCAAAAACTTCACATCTTTTATTTTGAAATTCAACTAAAATTCTCTTAAATTCCGTTTTTCTACTCTAATTTCTACATTTTTCAACCGATTCAACCCATTCCAACTTTCAACTGTTCATCATTTTTCTACCTATTCCACAACTTCCCACTTACCAAAAACTTCACATCTTTTATTTTGAAATTCAACCAAAATTCTCTCAAATTCCGTTTTTGTACTCTAATTTCTACATTTTTCAACCGATTCAACCCATTCCAACTTTGAACTGTTCATCATTTTTCTACCTATTCCACAACTTCCCAAATACTTCACATCTTTTATTTTGAAATTCACACCCAATTCCTTTTTCCCTTCTCATTTCTACATTTTTCAACCGATTCAACCCATTCCAACTTTCAACTGTTCATCATTTTTCTACCTATTCCACAACTTCCCACTTACCAAAAACTTCACATCTTTTATTTTGAAATTCACACCCAATTCCCTTTTCCCTTCTCATTTCTACATTTTTCAACCGATTCAACCCATTCCAACTTTCTACTGTTCATCATTTTTCTACCTATTCCACAACTTCCCAAAAACTTCACATCTTTTATTTTGAAATTCACACTCAATTCCCTTTTCCCTTCTCCTTTCTACATTTTTCAACCGATTCAACCCATTCCAACTTTCAACTGTTCATCATTTTTCTACCTATTCCACAACTTCCCACTTACCAAAAACTTCACATCTTTTATTTTGAAATTCACACCCAATTCCCTTTTCCCTTCTCATTTCTACATTTTTCAACCGATTCAACCCATTCCAACTTTCAACTGTTCATCATTTTTCTACCTATTCCACAACTTCCCACTTACCAAAAACTTCACATCTTTTATTTTGAAATTCACACCCAATTCCCTTTTCCCTTCTCATTTCTACATTTTTCAACCGATTCAACCCATTCCAACTTTCAACTGTTCATCATTTTTCGACCTATTCCACAACTTCCCAAAACCTTCACATCTTTTATTTTGAAATTCACACCCAATTCCTTTTTCCCTTCTCATTTCTACATTTTTCAACCGATTCAACCCATTCCAACTTTCAACTGTTCATCATTTTTCTACCTATTCCACAACTTCCCACTTACCAAAAACTTCACATCTTTTATTTTGAAATTCACACCCAATTCCCTTTTCCCTTCTCATTTCTACATTTTTCAACCGATTCAACCCATTCCAACTTTCAACAGTTCATCATTTGTCTACCTATTCCACAACTTCCCACTTACCAAAAACTTCACATCTTTTATTTTGAAATTCACACTCAATTCCCTTTTCCCTTCTCATTTCTACATTTTTCAACCGATTCAACCCATTCCAACTTTCAACTGTTCATCATTTTTCTACCTATTCCACAACTTCCCACTTACCAAAAACTTCACATCTTTTATTTTGAAATTCACACCCAATTCCCTTTTCCCTTCTCATTTCTACATTTTTCAACCGATTCAACCCATTCCAACTGTTCATCATTTTTCTACCTATTCCACAACTTCCCACTCCTCAAAAACTTCACATCTTTTATTTTGAAATTCACACCCAATTCCCTTTTCCCTTCTCATTTCTACATTTTTCAACCGATTCAACCCATTCCAACTTTCAACTGTTCATCATTTTTCGACCTATTCCACAACTTCCCAAAACCTTCACATCTTTTATTTTGAAATTCACACCCAATTCCTTTTTCCCTTCTCATTTCTACATTTTTCAACCGATTCAACCCATTCCAACTTTCAACTGTTCATCATTTTTCGACCTATTCCACAACTTCCCACTTACCAAAAACTTCACATCTTTTATTTTGAAATTCGCCACAAATTCTCCAAATATTCTACATTTCTCAAGTAATTCAACACGTTTCAACATCGTTCGGCAGCATTCCCCGAAGAAGTTATTCATACATTTCGCCTTCACACGCAATTTCTCCAGAAATTGCAAAATTCTAGTTTGTTATGCTCTAAAAACACTAATAAGAATTTTAAGAGCTTTTTTTTAAATAGCAATTTTAGACCTGTTTAGACCATGTTGTTAGCTTACCAGAAGCTGAGCCGCACTATATTTGTCCGCAGAAAAGGTTTTGTGGCAAGAGTGTGAGGTCGTTGCACCATTTTTTCTTCTCTAATTCAAGATTCAAGAGTTTTTATTTGCTATGTTTGAGCGTGCCAAACAAGGAAATATGTTCTGTGTTCTAATTATCGCCCCGGCATACTGCAAAATTGCCCCTACTTGACATTTGTGCTTAACATATTTCCAGCACTGATGTATGCTGACATCTTGTGTCGCATCATGCAAAATGATGGTGGACCTTCTTTTGTTTTGGTTTTTGAGAGGCTCATTTGTCCTAAGAAATGTAGCACGTGTCAACGAGAGATTCTACTCTACATTGATTTTAGTACAATTTGTCTGTTTTTGTTTTGAGAAAAATGTAACAATATTATGGTTGGGTTTTTTTTTTGTCTCTGAATAAGGTTCCTCAACCAAGCGTATGACATCATCAACCCCAAAGGAGCCAAATTCTTCACGAGACCGTCTTCGGACATCCAGGACATCAGCTAATAAAAAACAGCTGGTCTCAGGGACAGCGGCAGGCGATGCAGCCTCAGGGAAGCGCTCTCGCAACCAGATCCTGAGCGAGCCCGAGAGCCGTATGAGCAAGTCAAGATCCGATGGCCAGATCAGCGATAAGGTGGCACTGGAGACAAAAGTCAACGACCTGCTAGGTCTTGCTAAGAGCAAAGATGTGGAGATTTTGCACCTTCGCAATGAACTGAGAGACATGAGGGTCCAGCTCGGCATGGAAGGAAAAGACTCTCCTCCACAGGAAGGAGCAGAGGAAGGGGAGAAGGCACACGTCTCCGCCATCACAGCAGCCGACGTAGAGTCCACGCTGCTTTTGTTACAAGAGCAGAACCAGGCCATCAGAGAAGAGCTCAACCTATTGAAAAGTGAAAATCGAATGCTCAAGGACCGTCTCAATGCGCTGGGCTTTTCTCTAGAGCAGAGGCTGGATGGCTCTGACAAGTTGAGCTACCCGTCGCTGAGTCCAGACTTGGCAGCAGGTAGTGGGCAGAGTGAGGGTGGAGCCACCCTGACTTCCTCAGCGGAGGGGTCGGCCCCCGGTTCCTTAGAGGATCTGCTCACCGGTCACCAGCACGGCGGCTCGGCGGACAATCTTGACAGCGAATCCAGCGAGGTCTATCAGGCCGTCACCTCCAGCGACGATGCGCTGGACGCCCCCTCGGGAGCCTCTTCGTCCTCCGAATGTGAGTCTGCTCCCAGCAGGGAGCGCTCACGGAGGGGCAGCAGCGGAAACGCCAGCGAGGTGTCAGTCGCCTGTCTCACAGAGCGCATCCATCAAATGGAGGAGAACCAGCATAGCACTTCCGAGGAGCTGCAGGCCACGTTGCAGGAGCTGGCCGACCTGCAGCAAATCACCCAAGAGTTGAATGGGGAGAACGAGCGGCTCGGCGAGGAGAAGGTCATCCTCATGGACTCGTTGTGCCAGCAGAGCGACAAGCTGGAGCTCTACGGTCGACAGATCGAGTACCTGCGCTCTTTGCTGGACGAGCATCATATCTCGTACGCGCTTGAGGAGGACATCAAGAGCGGCCGCTACATGGAGCTGGAGCAGCGCTACGCCGACCTGGCAGATAACGCCCGCTTTGAGAGAGAGCAGCTGTTGGGGGTGCAGCAACACCTGTCCAACACCTTGAAGATGGCCGAGCAGGACAACGCCGAAGCCCAAGAGGTTATCGGAGCCCTGAAGGAGAGGAACCACCAAATGGAGCGTGTCCTGGACTCGGAGCGACAAGAACGGGCGGCCATGGCAGCTGCGCTTGACGAATACAAAGCGGCAGTGAGCAGCGACCAGGCGGAGCTGAGCCGCTGCCGAGCCCAGTTGGACCAGGAGAGGCAGAGGGTTGCTGAGCTGTACTCGCTTCACACAGCAGGAGACAAAAATGACATCTGCCAGCTTTTGGAAAGTGCGCGACAGGGGAAGGAGGAGGCTGAGGCCAACGCTGCAAAAGTGCAGGATGAGCTAGAACAAGCTCACAATGACCTTGCCCTACTGCAGGACACTCTCAGTAAGGTCCGTTTGGGAGAGACACTCTTTGTGGCTCTTGTATGAAAGCTCAAAGTAGTGAAGAAAATATATCTAAAAACTCTTTGTTGCTGTTTGAATGATTGACCTCCGTTCTTCTGTGCAAACAGCTCGACAGGGAATATCGAGATTTCCAACAGCAGGTGCAGCAGCAGATGGCTGAGCAAGCGCACGTCCTCGAGAAACAGCGTGTGGAGCTGCAGGAAAAGGAGACGGAGATCGTCGACATGAAGGAGACCATCTTTGAGCTGGAAGACGAAGTGGAGCAGCACCGAGCTCTAAAGCTGCATGACAACCTCATCATCACCGACCTTGAGAGTAAGCAGCACGCACGCCCGCATGCACACGCGCTGAACTGCAACGTCATGTTTTGTTTTTTTTTCCCCTGAATTTACACAATGTGCTGTCTGTAATCAAGGTCCAGCCAAGTACAACATTAGCCTTGACAGTAAGTATGTGTTGCTGATTGCAGAACTTGCTGCTTGCCATCATGTGATAAGATAAACACAAGTACATGGCAAGTTACGAGTCTTTTACTTCAGGTTGAAATCTGGCAGTATTTGGCTTTCCACTGAATATTATATATATTCCAGTTTGAAAATTGACAGCATTTTATAGAGACAAACCCAAAAAAACGCTGTTTTCTCCATTAACGTTCTTTTCATGAAAAGAGAATTTGGGATTGTTTCCACCGTTGTCAATTAATGAAAAACTCATGCTTTCATCAACCCTCAAACACACATCAATGAACGGATGAAAGGACAAAGCAAATATAGTTCCGAACTTTTTGTGGACATGATTTTGTCCATAAAAGAAACGAGACAAGGTCATAGGAAGAACCAATTGATGAGGCTAAAACAGGATACCATAAAAAAAATATTGATTGTAAACTTAAATGCTGTTTTCCTTTTTTAAAACTGTGAAATGAAAAGTGGATTAGCTGCACTCCCTCTATCTGCAAGAATGAAAACAGAAAATCTGGAAGTCATTTCCGAACTTTCTATAAGAGTCCGTGTCAGGGCCAAGCATGTGGTAGAAGGCTGTCGACAGACCACTCAGCGAGACGCAGCCGTATTGTTTGTGCAAAGAGGCAGCTTGTGGCTACGAGGAGATAAGGGTGGTCCGTTTATGTTACATATTAGCTGAGCTGAAGTTGTCGCTAAATTCCTTGGCTGACTGCAAATGAGCAGGACGTTAGCATTTATTTGATAATTAGCTTCAACTAGACACTGCACTGTGACATTTACAACCAAAGAGGTTTTTTTTTTAGTACACTGTTAACTCATATTGATCCACCCTAATGTTACACACAATTTAAAAGTTAGTCTTTAAAGCAATTACTATGTTCAAGTGCACTGTGGTGATGATAATAAATAAATAAAAAAATGGGGGAAAAAAGGTTTCCCGTATGATAGCACATCAAAATGACACACCCTCACATTGTTGCGTTTGTCCAACTTTGAGGATCTTGTTTACCAGCTCATTGAATGCATCTACATTCTTTTTACAGACTCTGTAAAGAAGCTGCAGGACCAGAAACACGACATGGAACGAGAGATAAAGATCCTTCATCGCAGACTCAGGGTAAGTCAGCCATGGCTCCACTTTGAAATGGCAAATAGTCAGGGCAAAATAGTCCAAGAATGATGTACTGTTTTGAGAATAAACTTGTACTTTTGTGAAAAAAGGCCATCATTCTTTGGGGATAGTTTTATTAGTATAGTTTTATTTATTTGCATAAAGACATGTTCAGAGGAGAACTGTTGAGGAGCTTGTCAAGTCACACTTTAGTCTGGCTTTCACAAACAAAAATGATTACTTTCCCCCGTGTTAAACATGTATTTAACAAAATCCCATATTAATCAACATGAATAGAGAGACACTCGACTGCTCGTCTGTTGCGCTTAGATTTGTGTTAGATTAATTTACACTTTCACTGAAAAATAAATAAATAAGAGAACATGAAGCACCATTTTTCTGGTTATTTTTAGATTGAACTTTTTGAAGCTGATCTGTGAGGAATTTTAATTATTGATTTTATTTACTTAGCATGCATTCCATAATACTCCTGTAATTACTAGCGTGCTGTAAATTTAGTTCCCTACTCTGTGGTTAATTTTAATAATCAGTAAATTACGTCAGATTGCAACAATAATGTAAACAAATCTGCGGCTTTATCACTTCAACTTCTCAAGTTTCATGACAGATGAAAACATGTGGACTGCACTTCTTGCAGCCTTTACAATTTGAAAATTGCATACTACTAAATTACAACGTGGATTTTATTTGGATTAATTGTAAGGTTAATTTGCAGTCATCGCACACTTGTGTCATCACACAAGATCTGATATAGTTGCTGTCCTTTTATCAACAGAGATGGTTAAATGTTGAGAGTGAATGTTCTAATGAGAGAAGAGCAAAAAAAGAGAATGAATGAACAAGTATTGCTATTCAATGTACCTTTTGCGTAACTTGGTAATCAATTTTGAAAAAGTATGCATTATCTACATCTGTGAAGTATTAAGCAGTATGACTTCTAGAGTTGTAGTTCAATCCATCTGCTTTTCTAGACACATAATGCCTAAATGTTCAATGTCACTTGCCTCACAGGAGGAGTCGATGGAGTGGCGTCAGTTCCAGGCAGACTTGCAGACGGCTGTGGTCATTGCTAATGATATCAAGTCAGAAGCACAGGAGGAGATTGGAGACCTGCGACGCAGACTGCAGGAGACCTTGGAGAAGAATGACAAGCTGAGCAAGGAGCTGGATGAGGTCAAAAGCCGCAAGTAAGGCACAAACTATTTGGCCAGATTTGGGCTTCTTGTATGTTCAGCTTCTTTTGGGTGACACCGCCACAAGATGTTAGGGATAATGGTTTATGTACTAAATCTTTAGGGCCATGTCTAGTTTCCTGTTGTTTGAGTACACTGTTGATATTAAGTGGAATCTTTTTTTTCCCAGGCAAGAGGAGGAGAGAGGCCGAGTATATAACTACATGAACGCCGTGGAGAGGGACTTGGCTGCACTCAGACAGGGGATGGGCCTGAGTCGTCGATCTTCCACCTCCTCTGAGCCTTCGCCAACTGTCAAAACACTCATCAAGAGCTTCGACAATGCCTCGCAAAGTATGTACCGCAATCTCATTTTGCCTCATTGTTTGTGTGTTGCTCTAGAATCCTCTGTTTAAATTTTCGGTATTGAGGACTGCAGTTTTGAAGAGAAATTTACCCAGATCTGACATACTGTACTCGAATGAAATTCAGCCGCATTCAAGCAGAGCTCTTTCATTTGTTCTTGAAGCACCCCCACCCTCCAGTACTGCCACTGTGACTCCAACAGCGCCAGCCACCCCACTACCACGCACACCTCTCAGTCCTAGTCCGATGAAGACTCCTCCGGCTGCCGCTGTATCACCTATACAGGTACGGGATGAAAAGCGATGTTGTGTTTTCGGGAAAAAAAAAACTTGAAGCACAAATGATAATATTGAATAGGCTTCCTTGCTGGATAGCCACTTTTGCAACAATTTAACCAGCAATTAAGTTGACGAAGACTCTTTCTCTTGCAGCGTCACACTGTATCGACGTCACTGTCAGCTTCCAAGCCGCTATCCTCCCTCGGTGACAAGAGGACCAGCTATTCCGACATCTCCATGTCATGTGAGGCAGTTAAGATTTTTTAATTTGACCATATTTTGAGAATCTGTTGCTCTCAAAAACTAATCATGTGACGTTCTGTAATTTTGTTTAAGCCTGGAGGAATCAAAGTAGCACATGAGAAGCTGCTCTTGTAATAATAATGTTTACAGTTTCCCTCCAGTAGCCAAATGTTTTTTATAAACAAAAGTGACACTGTCCATGTTATTGGTGATTTGATGTTTCCCCTCTCGTGCTTATCATATACAGTTTGTGTTTCTGTGGTCAGGGTATCCTGACACACTGCACATGGGGTTTTGAAACATAACTACAGGTTTAACTATTGCTCATTTTCTCTCTGTTTAAAAATACTGAATGATGCACCTGTGTCAATGTTTTTGGGATTGAAAAACAGCCTTCACATAAATTAACAGTGTAGTTTTGATCCTAGGCTATCTATTTGGAAGGTCATTTCTCAGCAAGCCATTCATGTTGCAGCGGTAAACGTGTATTTGATAACAGACATACATAACTAACGAGCCAATAATTCTATCAAGCACTAAACTATGTGACCATGGCAATGACTTCAATGCTGTTTTCTATCATGAGCCAAAATGATTTTTTTAAGTGCATATTTCAATGTGAAAGTAAAAATCATACTGTGTTATTGCTTAAAAGGCCATATAGTACTTAAATAAGTCGACCTATGATCATGATGTTGTTTATGTATGAATAGCGGGTTTGAATAGGGCAAGTTAATTCAGACTGACGTCAGAGTTGAATTATTTTTAGCGTGGTATTACGAACCTCGACATTCTTAGAATTTTGCTCAATAAGTTCAAGTGTTTGATGTGAAGATGTGTGTGCAGTGCCAAAGCCTCAGTTTGATTTGGCCCATTTTTGCTACTAATCTGGTATTTTCTTTACACGTCTGAATGTGATTTTTTACTGAGCTTGTAAACAGTACATTATGTAAATCGTGTAATAATGCATTTACAGCTGAGCACCTCCTCAGAGGAGCCCCAACCAGTCGATCACCTTCTGTCCTCCAGAGGGTCTCCAACATGGATTCCACCAAGACAATTTCAGGTTGAAGAATGTACATATTAACCTTGTTGTAATTGTTCATTTTTCACATATCAATCTTTTCCCCCATGTTCTTAAGTAGTCTCCCGCCGGAGTAGTGAAGAGATAAAGAGGGATATGGCAGCCCAGGACGGAGGCTCCTCATCGTCACTGATGGCCATGAGTGCCGCCTCCTCTCCGCTCTCACTGCCTTCTTCCTCTCCCACGGCCTCAGTCACTCCCACGGCGCGCAGTCGTCTAAGGTACAATCCTAACCACGGTTTATTAAAGGTCTAAATATTAAAGAAAGGTTATTCAGCAAGCATGCTCATTTTTTCTTTAAAGAGAGGAACGAAAGGACCCGCTGTCTGCACTGGCCAGAGAATATGGAGGCTCCAAGAGAAACGCTCTGCTGAAGTGGTGCCAGAAGAAAACTGAAGGCTATCAAGTAGGTTATTGTCCCGAAACCATGTCAAAAGCAAAATATGCTGTCATAAATCGGTGTTGTGCTGTGACATAAATGAACACGATGGAACAGATGACCTCTTATGGCAAGCAAGACGAGATCAGAGGATAATGTGTTGATGCACGTAACTTTAGCGTTGCGAGATGTGCAGCAGATACTAGAACGAGCATTTATCTATTCACCTACTTCTTAAGTGAGGTCATGCTTAACTGAGTTATGATGATCTCTGGTTGTCATGGCACCTAAAGTCCTTTCCAGGAAGTGTGCGACATTGAGCAAAGTAAACAAACGGACGGGGCGAGTACAGTTTACTGTATAGCACCACCAGTTTTTTTCTTTGAAATTACACGTAATGTAAAGTGCATTTGGTTTTCATGAGCTTTTAATGTTGACTTGACCTAATGAGGGGAATTTACAAATCCAGAGACAGTTGAAAAATATAATAAGGATGCAAAAGAAAACAAAAGAAAACTCATGTGTACATATGTTCTACACCCGCACTTGTTGCCTGTTGAGCCTTTGACTATTGCTGTAGGCATTCAGGAGAGAAACCAAACATCCCCTCCATATAAAAGGCATTTTTCTTTCATGTGTTGTACCCTATGTCTGTTTTTTAATGAGAAAAATATCTGGCACTCATAAAACTGTTCCTATGGCAACATTATTGATTCATCTTGTTTTACTTGGGGCACATTACAATACAGTGCTCAGAAGAAGTTGGGGAGGGTTGGCATATGGGTGAAATAAACAATATGAGCCTAAAATGCGCTGCGCTTATTGCCTTTAGAGGTGAACCTCTCTTTAAACTTAAGAATGCACACGGCAAACATAAAAATGTCTGTACTTTTGTTTAAGATTAGGTGTTTGTAGCCATATTATTTTTGATTAGTGTGTAACTGACTGATCAGTCTGTTTGGAAGAGAATAGAGGTGCAACGATTAATTGATTAACTAACAATGAATCGATAATCGTATTAATCTATAAATATTATGAATGGTCAAATAATCATTAGATATCATTTTAAATTTAAAATTGTACGAATGTTCAAAAGTTTCAGCTTTGCAGAAGTATTGTCCAATTTCTTTTGTCGAACATGATCGCAGACTGATCAAAATTTAATCAGAATTTGATTCAAATTTGACACAACTACAACAAGATTTGCTTTATATTAATCTGATGCCATACGTTCCAGAACATTGACATCACCAATTTCAGCAGTAGCTGGAATGATGGGCTGGCATTCTGTGCTGTGCTTCACACCTACTTGCCAGCCCACATCCCTTATCAAGAGCTGACCAGCCAAGACAAGGCAAGTACAGATTGGAGGGAAAGCCGAACCTTAAAATCAGTAAATGCCTAAATAAAAATAATTGGTTTGTCTTTTCTTTTTTTCTATGACAGAAGAGGAACTTCACCTTGGCGTTCCAGGCTGCAGAAAGTGTCGGGATCAAATGCACTTTAGTAAGTTTTGATATGAAAAGCAATTGATTAAAACAAACAAAAAACATTTTCTGTCAAGAAAAGTGAGCCTGTGTCATATCCTGTTATATCAGGTATCAAGTCAATCCCAATAAGCATTTTGGCTACAGGAAATGTTTCCTGCCATTGAAAATATTTTACATTAAATGCTGTTTAATAGTGACAAAGTCCCAATTACAATAAAACATATTTGTATTGAAAGTACTCATAGGCCATTTAAAACAATTGAATGAAAACCATGAAGCACAACAGCAACTGAGATTCTTAACCAACATGACAACAATTGTTTTATGCCACTGAGCGAACTACATCATTTGGTGCCATTTGTCAAGTTGGTACCATTACCAAATTATATTCCAAACCACAAATTGTCTTTGTACTAATCTGTTCTCTGCGGCCCCATTAGTCTAAACACAGTGTTCTGATTAATCTTTTGTTTAAGGAATATGAATTAAACAAGCAAAACCCACCTTATCCATCTCAGAGGGCAGCGATTTTGCCACTTGTTGTTAGTTATGGTTGAATTTTTTTAAATATATTTGACTATGGTCAAATCTTGACATAATTAAAGAGAAAACATGAATTTGAGTCTATGCATGTGTATTTAAGTATGTATATGTAAATATATGTAGTTACAAGGGGTAGAGCCTTATAAGTTTAGGCTTCTTTCTACTCCTTTTCAAACAAATATGAGTTTATTATACAGGGGAAACTTATAGTGCAACATCGTTCTTTTTTATAATCTATTGTTATATATACGTATTTTACTTTTTTCTTGAATTTCCTTTTTTTATGTTTGAAATAAAACATTCATTCACTGATAATGGCATCACAGTTGCCAAGTCGCAACCAATCACGGCCTACCAGTTTTCTGAAGCTGAGCGGCGATTGGTTGAGACACTGGCCACTGGGATGTAATTTTCAGTTGACAGCAAGCAGCAAAATGACCGCCTCCTGAGATAGATAAAAATGGAGAAATTTTGCTGCTTAATTTAGGACCAACAGACTGCTGAACTTTTTTTTTGTCCCTCAAGCCATCAAACTGTATAACTCCTCCCTTGGGGAAAGGAGGCAATAAGAATAAGGGAGACCTCACATAATTGGCATGCCTTCAACTATTTATTACTCAACACTTTATTTATTACTCAGCGCTTTATTTATTACTCAACACTTTATTACTCATGTGCAATATTCTCTTTGTACTATTTTCTGTATAAGCTACTGGAATCAGAATTTCCTAAAGGAGTAATGCCAAGTGATAAAGTTGAGTCCCACTTGCAATATTAATCAGAAAGCCGTGTTTAGACTAGTGGGGCCCCGTACAACATATTAAGATTAACATGTTAAGAAAATGTTTGGGTTGACTTCCTCTTTAAGAGTAACTCAGTCCACTTATTTTTTATTTGATCATTTGCCCACAAGTTGCCATTTTTGGCGACGTGCCTAATTTGTGAGTCACTTTTTAAGTCTTCAAAGTGGTTAAAAACATGAGTTTTTAGCAGTCAGACCTCCATCTGGTGATTTGGAATGTTGCAGTTGACAAGCTCCAAATGTTTTCTAGGTGTGGACATGGACTGAGATTTTATTTGGAAGAAAAAAAAAAAAGTTGAAATTGCTTTTCAACATGTGGTCTTAGCCAGTGTTTCCCAACCTACTGAGCCAAGGCACATATTTTACATTTGACAAATCTCACTGCACACCACCAAACAAAAATGTTTAAAAAAAAAAAAAAAGATCCGCTGAAAGAAAACTCTTCTCGTCTCAATTTACTCACAAATATTCACTGCCCATGCAGTCTGGGCCTCTTTATTTTTTCTATTGTATGATTTTCTGCAATTTTAGAAGAAGAGCCATTCTTCCTGTCACAATATCTCCATGGCATGTGTAGATGAACAAACTTACATTTGTCAATCCAATTAAATGAAGTTGGACTGCTTCCTGTGGCACATTTGACAATCTTTCACTGGTATGCTGTGGCAAAGTAGTTATAAATCACTGGTCTAAGGCCAACTGCCTAGTATTCCCAGTTTGACAAAACCGCTGACTCACAACTGTCAATTTTGTGGCTTTTATAGGACATAAATGAGATGGTGCACACCGAGAGGCCAGACTGGCAGAGCGTCATGACTTACGTCACAGCCATCTACAAATACTTTGAAACCTGACCAAAGTCTCCTGCTACTGGTTCTGCACCTCAACCCCAACATCACAACCGTACCTCGCCCTGCCCTGCATAGCATGTTCAACATCGTTTTCAGTAGCTAGCGACAGACCTCGACCTGAGAGGAAAGGCACACGAGTATTGCTTGGATGCAGTGTCATGATGAAGTCAACCAAGTATAAACTGACTGCTGATGCTGAAGAAACGCGCCTCAGTGCCTTCTACCTGGATTTTTTTCTTTCACAAGCAATTCATTCTCTACTTTGCCCTGATGTCTTCTCATTAGCAGGCAACAAAACAAGTGTAAGGCCCTGTTTTGACAGTGAATGCTTTTAGAAAACAATTGTTACGGATCTCTGACATATCAGTACAGTTTGAATTCCCTCGATTGTTTGATGAGAGCTCAGGCCGTTTTTGTCTTTTTTTTTTTTGTTGCAATGTTCCGGATGTTCATGTATGCTTCAGATGCCTTTGTTTGAGAGGATCAAGTGCCTGTGTGATGATTGATGCCTGATACCAGCTCAGCTCCCCTGAGAGCCCAAGCTTGAACAGTGTCCTTTCACTACAGCATGTGAAAATGAAGAGCAGAAGTTGTCCAATACTGTATAACATGTTGCAGAGCCTTTTTTTTATTATTATTTGTTTAATTTATAATGGTTGCCGTGTAGGATGGGCTTCTGTCTCATTTTGAAGCATAAAAAAAATCAAAACAATAAGAGACATTCAAGTGGCAATTCTCTTGCTGTCCCCCCCCCCCATTATTAGGGTCATGAAATATGCTAATGTGTGGACTTTATTCTAACATTGACACTGCATAATGTTTAGTTGTGACCTTTGAGTTGTGATGTGAATGATGAGATTAACTGTGCTGAAAGTACTTATGCAAGATCGTGGTAACCTTGATTGAACATAATGGGAATATATTTTGAATCTCATTTTGGCCTTTTCTGTGTGGGGATTTGATGTTCTCCCTGCGCCTTGGTGGATTTTGTCTGGGTGCCGACTTCCTTCCACCAGTTGTGAGCTGGGATATGCTTCATGTTATCCAAAATCCCAATGAGGCACACATGAAGAAAAATACATGGATGTAAGAATTTACAAAAAATTGGATATTGGCAAACTTGAAGGGCCATTAATAAGAAAAACATTTCAAAATTAATTGATCCCTGTAGAAAGTGTCCTTCTCTTCCCCAGAGGCATTTTCTGAAAATGTCCAGAAACTTTATATGAATCTTTCTCCTAACCCACACATTAAATGTTTAGGTACCTGGGAAAACACATGTAAAAATGAAGTTAGAGCCAGAGGGTGTTTCAGCTAGTACATAGCTTAACCACATTATTAAAACGGTAAGGAAACAAAGGAGTGCAAAGTTATGAAAATCCAAGGGGCAGTGACCCTGATCTCATTTGTGTTGTCGGCACAAAATCACCAATCCAACAACATTTTCTTGAAGGTGTAGAAAGTAGCTGTTTGACTGTGCTCACTGAAAGCTAAGCTAATAACTCATTTTGATGGATATATTGTCTACGACTAGCTCATTCATACACCTTGATGTTCGGCGTGTTGGAAAACATTTTGTTTGTTGAACTTCCCACTGTGACTTAACATTATTCTTAAGATGCTGAGTACACATTGGTGTGGCAATGATGTCCATTTCGCCTGCGACTTGGCTGCCGTGTGTCAAGTGTGCCTCAGTTTACATGTTGAGTGTATTTATTTGGATGTTTCCAATCACTGTATTATTATTTTTATTGTATTATATTTGTTGCAACTGCATAGATTTGTTACATATGAGGCTACACCAATGGCAAACCATTTGCGCATTTGTCCTAATGTCCCACCTTAGCAGTTAAGCTTTTGACCATGTTTAACTAAACTTGCAGTTTTCTTTCGCCTTAGTGTGCAAAATGGATGACCGTGCCTCTGGGAGAAACACTAATAAGGTCTTTTTGCAAGGCGCGTTGATTTGATCAGTGTGTTTGGTGTGCGTTACTGTACGCTGATTTGGGTCGGATGAAGCTGCCAGCATTGTGTTTATCTGGGATGCTTTTGTAAAATCCACATCGCTGCCATCTGTACAGCTGCATTATTCATCCAGTCATTTAGCACAAGCAACTTTTTATGTACTATGTATGAATATGGAGTATTTAAGTGCATTTAAAAGCATCAGGGGTTATCGGCCAACACTTTAATAGTGTGCTGGTAAATTCCATTGCTGAACTGTGTGTTATTATTCCCACTTGGGCTGTCCGGGAGCGACAGGAACAATTAGATCTTTCCTCTTGCTTTAAGCGAAATACGTTTGGTCTTGCTTATTTTCGACAACTGATGAACATTAAATCCAGCCAGCAAGGGCGCTTTATTCCACCTCCACATGTTTCAGACACAAAAAAAAGAGAGCGTGAGAGAGACTTGATATCGCAGGGCCTTTTGTGTGTAATGGCCTCGAGGAGTAGGAAAGCAAATGTGAACAGTGCTTTATTTCTTTACAGGATCTGCATCATGTTTTGCTTGCCTTGGTTTACTTGAAAATGCTCTGAGAATTCCACTGAACCTACTTTAAGTTTTTTTTTTTTAAACTCCATGTTTCCAATAAATCAAATATTTTCTTTTCCAGTTCATACCTTACCTTTTTAGTGTGGAATATTTGTTATTATGAAGAGACACTGATCACACTCAATTTTGTACCTCGTCTTTTGTTCACATGTGAGAGAGAAAGAGAGAGAGAATACATGGCACAGGTTATATATTCATGCTTAATTTTTGTTCAATTAAAACAGCCATCGTTACTGTATCGCCAAAATAATGTTGGCCATTCAAGTATGGACAGTTTCATGATTTTGCTATTCACCATCATGTTTAAAATACTAAAATGGACTTGATATATGAGGATTCACAAAATGATTTTGGTTTTGCCATAGGGCGCTCACAAATATTTTGGTTGAAAATGAGCAAACAGACAGTATAGTTATACAGTTACTCATGCATCACAGCTCATCCGGATACTTCTATCAGCGGTGACATCATCAATAAATTCCATTAAATACCAATGCTGTCCCGTTGCCTTCCCATTGGTTAAAAAAAAAAAAAAAAAAGTATGTTTTGGATCTTAAGCACAACCTTTTGCCATGCATTTATTTTCCCATGGAAGCTAAATTGACCTGTGTCGCCCTTAAATCCGAGTCCAGAACATTGGGGGCTTTTAAAGACAAGGATAATCTGTCTTTTATGTACTTCACTATTGATGGTGGTTCTCGTGTTTGTCATTTTAAGATAAAAGTGAAGATGACAAGACATAGCTGGGAAGGCCGATCAAAGCATATACAGGAAGAAAACTCCTTCCAAGTTTTAAAATGAAGTTATATTTGTCATTTTGCCTGCACATTTAGGAGTACCTGAACATGCAGTCAGCATAAAAGTTATACCTCCTCAATTGTAAATGTCATATTGTTGTGACATTTGAAGCTTGAAATCAATTCAATAACATCTCGACGATTGTGTTGTGTGTAAGAAAGCAAAATGATAAAATCTGATTCACTGACCAAATACTTGTGACCTAAATTGTATATTTGCCATGACATCGCATATTTGTCCATTAAGGATCTTGTAATCCATTTAAAGTAAAGGTCAACAGATCTCAATGATCCCAAGCCATGAGCAATTGTAAACAATGAGATAAAATTTTCTTTTATGGTTTGGCGTCCTGGGTAAAAAGCATGTCTGCATGACTCTCAGGTGTCACACTTTAATGTGTCATCAAGAGATAGGCCTGCATTTGTCCACAGAGGAGGCTTTTAGCTGCTCCTTGCTGAACAACAAACAGCCACTCATCACGCTGCATGTAAAGAGGGTGTGCCTCTTCTGTTTGAGTAATAAAAAAAAAAAAAAAAAGCAAACGCTGACGCTATTGAACAGTAATATTCACGTTGAGAGCAGGAGTCGGCCGAGATAAAGGAGACAAGAAACTGCATGGACAAGAAAGAAATTAAATCAGGTATGTCGCTTTTATTGATAGAAATTTGGTTGAGAAAAATCCATCAAGGCAACGGCTGAACATAAGTCCATACGCTCTAGATTTAGTGTGGTGTGATCAAACAGACACTCAGACAATTTGAGGGACACCAAAATTCATGTTATGATCCAAATACTTAGTTGGTTCATTCAATCTGTTGGTTAAACTTTCACAGCATATACAACAAACATATTTGCAGCTTCAATAACACCAGCAACGACGTGCTATTTTAATAATTGATTTTTTATTTAATTTCAATCCTAATTATTTTGCTTTTTTGTGCTGTGAGGATTGGATGAGCATGTGAAAATGTACCTAATGGAGTGTCCGAGAAATGTCTTCTAAATTTAGTTGGGGATTATTTATATATATATGTATATATATATATATATATATATATACATATATATATTTTTTTTTTGTCCGTAAATTCCCAATATTGCACACCCACAACGTGTGTATTTTATTCTAAATTACGACACTGTAAATTCAAAATTAAGACAGAGTAATTGTTAAGAAGAGCATGTTTCACGGATAAACCGACAAAAAAATACAATAGAATGAAAAAGTGCTTATCACAAGTGATTGTGCCAACATCATTTGCATTTATGGTGTGGTGAACCACAATGAGAGGCAGCTTGCTTTTGTTTCTATCCACTTCCTATGGTAGACCTCTTGTTTCATCTCTGTGCAGCTCTGCAAGCTGAAGTAACTTTGCTTGCCATCCATGTAGTTGTTTTTGACTTGTGTCCATTTATATATATATATATATATATATATATATATATATATATATATATATATGTATATATATATATATATATATATATATATATATATATATATATATATATATATACACACATGCACGCACACGCACGCACACACACATTTGAGTATTTGTAACTATCATCATTATGTTATTTCTGTTCATACTGCATATGTCATGCAAGCTTATGTGGTACACTTCCTTCATTGTAAGAGCATTTCTTCCTTCTCTTCTCTGCAGCAACTAAATGTTCCATTGGTGTGCGTTGCTGGTAAC
Source organism: Syngnathus typhle (assembly GCF_033458585.1). NCBI lineage: Eukaryota > Metazoa > Chordata > Actinopteri > Syngnathiformes > Syngnathidae > Syngnathus > Syngnathus typhle. Next base: position 6,917,811 of record NC_083742.1, read on the forward strand.
ATCTCACCCCCTTGAGAGATTCATGGGAAAAATCCACAGAGGGGAAGGACCTGCACGGATCTGGAGAGCAGAAGAGCTTTTGGTGGGAGAGGATGCAATTGATGCTGTCTCACTTTTTCAGCAGTTTGAATTGATCAAGCGGGAATGAGTCTTGGCGTTAGATGCCGAAGCTTAGAGGTCAAGATGCTGAGCTCAGTTGTAGCCAGGCCGTAACTATGGTAGTTGAGGTGAGGCCTCCTCCCTCCTCACTGGTAAAATATCCTCTTTTCTCATCATGCTGGAAAACCCCGCCGCCTCTGGCATTTACATCACGGTGGAGCTGCTGATTGCCATCTTCTCCGTGATGGGCAACGTGCTGGTCTGCTGGGCCGTGTTCCTCAACAGCAACCTGCAGAGCAACACCAACTTCTTTGTGGTGTCGCTGGCTGTGGCTGACATCGCCGTGGGCGTGTTGGCCATTCCTTTCTCCATTGTTATCAGTATTGGCTTCTGCTCCAAATTCTACGGGTGCCTCTTCATTGCATGCTTCGTGCTCGTTCTCACCCAGAGCTCCATCTTCAGTCTGCTGGCCATTGCTATGGACCGCTACATTGCAATCAAGTTACCTCTCAGGTCAGTTTTGGTTCATCTCCTTGATACTAACACGGGGGCCCCAATTGCTTGAAAAGCTGCTCTGTTGTTTCTGTTGGTTTGGAAGCTCTGAATGTAGTAATTACATTTCTTTAAATGTAGCTATAAAGTGAACATTACGATGGTAATATATGAAATAAAGTTGAAATAGACAAGGAGTATTCTCAAATGAACACTTCTTCGTTTTCATCAATTAAGACTGACATTCAACCTGGTTCAGTTTTATTAATCACAGTAAAAGTCAAAGCCAAAATATGAACGATATTTTGTATATTGTCAAGCATGTTTTTGACAAAGGGATTTTTGGTTCACATTTGTCGTAGTAAATGTGTTAAGTTACATATCGTGCGTTTATATGAAACAATGATCATTAAAACAAAAGGGGACCAACCAGCATCACAAAGTGCTTTAATGCCGACTTTCAATTAACTAACAAAATAAATAAATAAATAAATACGTTTGAAAGGATGTAGAGTTGAACCTAATATATTTTTTAATTTGGTAAGTGGTAACATCTTTATTTTAGTTTTTTAAATGGAGAGTCTATTATAATGATTAAGAACATAACCCCAAAAATTACATCCATTTTTCAGAGTTGCATTTTAGGACTATGAGTACATTCCCAAATGTTACTAACAGGTATATTGTCAAAAAGCACATTTTTTTGTCATTATCTTGTGTCATGTTTAGCTGAAAAATATCTGCTCAACAATTAGGAACAGTATTCATTTCAAAAATATTTATTCAACATTTTAGTCGTTGATGGCGATGAGTGACACTAACACATATGTACTTGACAGCGCAGATGTGACATCTGAACCCTAAAGTCACAGCTGAGTGTGGCCAGAAATGGCACCCCCCAGGAGGCCGTGTCTCCTCGGAGCAATAAAATGTATTCGGCTCTAATTGCTTCCGCAGACTATATTAAAAACTCGTCCCTTTGCATGTCAGTGAAGGTATTGTTGGGACACATTTCAACTGTGACCTTTGTAACGTCTGAGACCACATTGTGTTTCCTGTTTCCAGGGCACACGCATGCACGCACGCACTGTTTCACACAACTGAAACCACTTGACAGCATCTCTTCCTTTGGCTTTTCTTGCAGCAGAGGAGGGCTGTTGTTTTGACATTTTGCACTTTAACATCTGCAGAATGTGATCGAAACAAAGCTGCTCTCCCACACTGTGGCATGCACCCTGAAAATAGAAGTACTTACAGACTTGTTTGTTTATCCCCCTTTCCCCCTCTTTAAGGCCAGGAAGAGACCGTATTGTGATTCATACCAAACTTAGACATTAGGAATGACAGCGCTGTCCTCAGCAGTTCAGAATCAATATTTATCAAATAACATGACGCAAGAGTAAAACACTAAATGGTTAGAGACGCTGATGATTAAACAGAGGCTGAAATACTACATGAAATACAGTTCTCTCAGAAAAAGGAATCATGGTTTAGTTTATTATTATGAAAAGTTCTGGGCAAGATTTCAAGATGCATTTAATGGTTTTAAGTATCTGAAATGCACCTAAAGTTTACGCATGTCAATTTAACCTTACCTATTTTAAGTACCTTTGATTTGAGTAATTCATGATGAATAAATACGGACGTACACTCGTTCAAAAGTACTTTAAGCACATTGGATTTATTAATGCCGAATACATAAATCTGTCATTGTTTATTCAAAACATATTTTGTTTATTAGTGGGATTTATTAATGCCAAATACATAAATCTGTCATTGTTTATTCAATACACATTTTTTTCATTAGTCGTAAATTGTCACTTGCAATTGTTTCATCTACTTTGGACTGGCAAATTTACAGCAGCACATAAAGTTTATTGTCATGTTACTTACGAATTTCACAAAATTAAGAGACTAGACCTTTGTGCGTGCAATACATTGACAGAAATTGTATGGAACACATATTAGAATGTTGGTTGTAGATTTTGATCAGTCCTTCATATGCCTGGCCACTCACGGCGCTAGTCAGGCAGCCGCGGGGGCACCGAGACCCCCTCCCGCAACCCCCCCCCCCCGAAATATGCAAAAATGCAAATAATAAATCTTTATCAGTGTTTTCAGATTTTTTTTTTATGTTTTTTCAGAAGATTTTTTTATGTTTTGTTTTGAGGACCACCTAGGATAGCCCCCAAAGAAAAAGATTCTAGCTCCGCCAGTTGACCTGGCTGTTCCTGACTTCCTGCAACTCTTCATCCATGCAGACATCTGATGATGATGATGATGATGATGATGATGATGATGATGATGATGATGATGATGATGATGATGATGATGATGATGATGATGATGATGATGATGCTTATCAGGCTGTTGTCTCCCATTGAAGGTACAACAGTCTGGTGACGGGCAAGCGGGCGCAGTACATCATCGCCGTCTGCTGGGTTCTCTCCATTCTCATCGGCCTGACTCCCATGATGGGCTGGCACAAGTTGTCTGAGAAGGAAGACAGCGAGTGCCCACCGGGTCTGATGACGTGCCTCTTTGAGGAGGTGGTGGTTATGGACTATATGGTGTACTTTAACTTTTTTGCCTGCGTCATGATTCCCCTGCTGCTGATGCTGGCCATCTACCTGTGTATCTTCATGGCAGCCCGCCACCAGCTCAAGCTGATTGAGGTCAAAGCGGTTCACGGGGAAAAGTCACGCTCCACTCTCCAGAAAGAGGTCCAAGCTGCCAAATCTCTGGCCATCATAGTGGGCCTGTTTGCCATCTGCTGGCTGCCCTTACATATCATCAACTGCTTCACTCTTTTTTGCCCCGAGTGTCATCGTCCGCCGCTCTTCATCATGTACGTGGCCATTATCCTGTCGCACGGCAACTCGGTGGTCAACCCGTTCATCTACGCGTACCGCATCCGGGAGTTCCGGCAAACCTTCCGGAAAATAATCCACCGCCACATCTTGGGTCGGCAAGAGCTGCCGGAGAGAAGAGGCAGTAAGCGCAATTCGCTTCACAGCAGCTTCACCGACTCCATCAGGCTCAAGGCCAACGGCCTCAGCCTTGACCTTTGGTCTGAGCAGGGCGACAGCATTTCCGAAAACTCCGCTCGCGTCTCCCCTGTCAAAGGCGGTCTGTTGGCGGTATCCCAAACACCTCTGTCGCTTGTCGTGCCTAATGGTCCCAGATTGGATCCCATCAGATTGACTCAAATACCCACGTGTCATCAACGGCATTATTTGGCGGCATCGGCGGGTGTGGAGGAAAGTAAAGAAGCAGAGAACCAGAGTGTCACCCAGGTGGAACCACAGTGGAACAGGCTGAACAGGGAAAGCAGCCTGAGCGAGCTGACTAAAGTGTCCTGACACGCACAGCGCAGTCATCACCATTACTCTGGTCAAATGTTTTTTTTGAAATCCTTGTGTATGCCGAACAGCTCTTGAAACCAGCCACTGATGTGCCGTGACAGGTATTAGTCATTATCATCAGGGGTGTTGCAGAAGATTATTGAGAAACATATTTATTTTCTATAAATTGTGTATCTTTGTTCAGTTTACCCTCGGCAGTGATGCGTGGTGACAGGCACAATAATGAAATATTAAACAATTTGTGTTGTCTTCCTCTCTTTTCTCTAAAACGGGTCTGCTCTTCTCCTTTTGACAATGCATTTACTGATTTTTTTTTTCGAGCCTTAAAAGAAGTCTGAGGGAGACCTGTGAGCAAAATTACTTGGAAAGCTGTGGTTCAAACGCAAACAAAAACGCATGTGTGAGTGACGTAGAAATAGAAAGTGTAGTCACTCAGTCTGACGATACAATATATAGTGACATATTCAAAAATCCCAAATGTCGCCATTGTTGTCTGTTTACTGTGTATTTGAGGAATTCTGTGCAAGTGGCATGCCCAGCTGGTAACTGTAAATTGTTTTGAGCCTCTCTAAAGTGTGTTTTCCTCCAATTTAAGAGCAAAAGACATTTTCATACCACAATCAGGCAATTTTGTTCTCGCAAAATGTTCTTGTCATGTTCATTTCATGATACCTTACTGTTGTCTTGAAAGCAAAAATAAAAAAATGATAAACACTCTCATATTAAACGATTACATTTGTTTCGGGGGAAATGATCATTTGCAAAATATCGCACGGTTCTTTTTGAGGGGAGGGTAAAGATGAAAAGAGACACTGGTTTTTATTTACATTACATTCCACAAGATCCTAACTTTATTGAAATTGGGGTTTGCGGTTGGACTCATCTCTCATATTAGATTTGGAAAATCTAGTTTACTCATCCTGGGAAAATCATATTTAATCGGTCAGACTATCTTTGGAGCTCTTTATTTTCCCAGCGTTACTTTCAGTTCCCCTGTGAGTTCCGGTTAGAGGAGTCAGGACCTACTTCTGTTTGAAATGTTCCCCGGGGGGCGAAAGTACTTTTCAAACATTTACTACCACACAAACTACCAGGGTCTTTGTCCTCGGTTTCTATTTGAATGGGGTTGCTCAGAAGGGTAAAATGCATCTCATGTTGCAACAGTAAAACATAGGGACAACATTTTTGCTTGCTGCTATTCACCATTCAGAACAGGGGTGTTAAACTCACTTTTGTCGCAGGCCACATCATAATCATAGTTTCCTTCGGAGGGCCATTATGACTGTCAACGCCATAAATTATATACAATATAGGCTACACAACAAACTGATGAATATCAAATTTTAAAACAAGAGACGAGTAAAAACTGTTCCAATATTTTAAAAAGATGAATGGTAATAAAAATTTCTAGCAATACCTTTATTTTGTGGAATGAAGACAATTTGTAATTGTAATTTTGACACGTGACGTCGACGCACAATTTGTCTTCGCGGGCCACAAAAAATGATGGGGCAGGCTGTTTCTGGCCCCCGGGCCTTAAGTTTGATACCTATGATTTAGAACTATATCAGACAAGCTCTCAGTCGTTCAACACATTTAATAAACATGCTGTAAAATGCAATGCGTGATTACATTTCACACTGCCTGCCCTACACTCTTAATTTCAAGATATCATGATTTGGGTCCTCTCTCAAAAATTATAATGGTTTGGCCACCACGCAACCTTCCACAATTTTGTACCATTTTCGCTGAGGTTCGTCATGGATCAGTGCTCGTGTACATATTGTGAGCAACGACTGCAACCTCGCCCGTGCTTTTATTACAACTCCCTGCTGAGTTCAACTATTCATTGTAAAAAGGGGAAACCGCCAAGCAAGACTTCCCCTCTCACCTCCCAACACTGACACCTGCTGGCGAGTTTTGCAAAGTACACCTAATCTGACACTGATCAGTATTTAATTAAACATAGAAGTTGCACGTTCATTTTTTATTTGATGAATCCATTTTCGACACCGGTTCAATTCAACGCACTCACGTCTTTTATATCAAGATTGATTTTCCGATTGAAATAATTTTTGGTACATTAGAACACAATTTTATTTATTTATATATGAAATATATATATATAACTGTTGCCAAAACTCGTAAAGTGTTGGAGCATATGTTTCAGTATGTTTCATCACACTTCATCCTCTGCATTGTAGGTTTTATGACATTACTTCCAATGATTGGCTCATCTCGGTGCCGGAACAAGGAAAGTGGGCACTACACATTTAGACACATATGCTTAAGAATAAGATTGCTTAAGTAGATTCAACTTTTTTGTTCAGAATTTTGTGGCAGACCATAATATATGTCTCTTTCAGAGTGCAGAGTTCCTTTCTGTCTCTGTGTAGAAAATCCATGGAGACCGACCACAGTGAACCCCCCTTTGCACACATTTAACAAGTTCTGGATTTTACGGGACGCGATGGCGCAATGCATGAGTGTGTGTGTGTGTGTTCGCCATCTTTGTATCTCATACATACAGTGTCTCCTTGCAAGCTGAGTCTTTGTGTGGACCACAAAACCGATTTAACAGCCTCCATTGTTGACCTCTGCATGTTGGTAACTCCCTGGTCCCTTTGACATAAGCACATGAGGCTGGAACCTGACAAGATCTCAAACGACGAAGGAAAATAAGCTTTGAATCAGAAGGAGAAATGTTTGTCACCGTCCTGTTTGGAGGTTAGAAATATTCACATTGCCTATATTTTAGCCTACTGTAGTCATCATTGTTTTATTTGTGATTCTGTACATATCATGTTGCGTGTACCACTTACAATCATCTTTTTTTTCCTTCTAGAAAGCAAAATGGAATTGTTTAACATCAACTGCAAACTGATACACTTTGTCCACAATTTAAAGGAGCGCTGTGGTGTGGACTTGAATGGTATTAATTAATGCTCTTATCAGTTGTGTGACTACTTTCTGGTTCTTGTAATAGCCATTTTAGTCATTTGTAAACTCACAAATTAACTTTATTTGCATTTTGGGCTTAACAATGAGTAAAGGTACACAGTACAGAAAACATACTTGTGACCCGATAGTGAGTTTCTTCTGTTTTTACAAAACACTGCATGATATTCGCAATATAAAATTTGAAAAGTAACAGCATAGAGGGAAAAGACAATTATATAGACTTTCAAAACCAATGGGTGGATTTGACAAAGACGGGTGCTGTTGTGTCCGACAGAGTGTGTGGACCTGATGAGCCGCAACGGGAGAGTAGTGAATTTAGAAACCAAGCAACTCAGTGTGGATCTGGCAAGTGGCCTGCTGGCAGAGAGACAGCATTATGTCCTCCTACAAGTTTGTCGTGAGTCCTCCTCACCCTCCTGTTCCTTTCTGAAGAAATACAACCTCATATCAGAATCCGGAAACATATTTGGCGACATAGTTTGAGATGTTACACAAAGCGATTAAATCCCCCTGGGATGCATTAAAATGAGTGAATTTGACTGTTCTACTCAGTTTCACCAATGACATTGTTGGGTTGACCTCCCCTATAAATTGAGATGTATCTTATCCCTCACATTGCTTTTGAAGGACACAGTATATACTCACACGACTCAAATGTACGTGTACTTTTTCACTTTAGGAAATGATGATGGAGACCAGAAGTATATTTCCCTCTTACGCAATGTCAGCCAGAGTCATCCGGAATTAAAAGGTGATTTAAGCTAGCAAGTGACCGCCCCCTCTCCAAAAAAAACAAAAAAAGACAAACAATCGTATTAAAAGTACAAACTGAATTTGGAAATAATTTCTCTGCAGAGCCGCTGAGGAAAGTGTGCAACCCTGGCCAAGAGCCAGCCAAGAAGGTCAATTCTGTACGGAGAGGGCACGCACGCAGGAGAGCTAGAGCAAAAACATCTGTCAATCATGGGCACGGCCAACATTCATCCAGCACCCATCTCGCCACTCATCATATCTGAGCACTTATCCTGCTCAGGGTCATGGATGAAGCTAACTCTTACACGTTTGTTTGTAAATGTTTGTCATGTTTTGTTTTCATTAGTGATGGGTCCGGCAACACCGATGCGTCGGCGCATGTGTCGAGCTCATAGAGCGAAGTCCCATTTCGGTGCGCGTATCGCTTTTAAAAAGGTCACGTAACCGAACGAACATCAGCGTCGTCTGTCAAGGAAGCGAGCCAAAGCTCCGATAAAAGAAGTAGTGATGTGCATTCCACTTCTTTTAGCTGTGAGCTGAATCTTTGGAATCAGTTCACCCAAAAGATTCGTTCAAACAAATCGTTCAATGAATCCCCCATATCATTGTTAGAAAAATGTATATACGTATATGTTATCATGCGTTCTCTAATCAATGCTTTACCGCAATATTACTGCAATATATGCTTGCTGTTTGGCCTTGCTGTTTTTATGATGTACGACAGAAGAGAGAGGTTACAGCTGGGTCAGGCAGGACGCAGCTGACAACTCAGCAAAAAGAAGACATCTACCGAGACAGTTCCTTTTTAACAAACACCCTTTTGATCAACAACATGCCTCATCGCTGTCTCGCACCCCCGATGAACCTACAAGTGACCATCATGTTTCCTGATTTTATCACTGACAAAAAAGAATCGTTGCTGATCACTCAAACTCCTCCTCCCACTGTTCCATATCAGTATGTAACACCTTGTGATTTTTCTGCTTACGAGGCAAAGCCCACGTGCTTTCCCCCTTCCCTTTAGGGGCGTTTGTCTCACTTTGTGGGTAGGGCAAATCCAAATAAAAAGAGCAGGAGTGCATACAGATATTTAGTGTAGTGAGATTGTTTTAAGCGATCTGTACTGCACTCCTCGCAAGAAAAGAATTAATATTCTGTCTCACTTGTGGTTTGTTTGCTGTTGCTCTTCTCTTAACAGTTTTTCAGTCAGCGAATTAAACCTGACAGTCACCCATCCATCCATTTGTTGTACCGCTTAGTCCCCACGGGGGTCGCGGGTGTGCTGGAGCCTATCCCAGCCGTCATCGGGCAGTAGGCGGGGGACACCCTGAACCGGTTGCCAGCCAATCGCAGGGCACACAGAGACAAAGCCATTTGCACTCGCACTCATACCTAGGGACAATTTGGAGTCTTCAATCGGCCTACCAAGCATGTTTTTGGGATGTGGGAGGAAACCGGAGTGCCCGGAGAAAACCCACGCGGGCCCGGGGAGAACATGCAAACTCCACACAGGGAGGGCCGGAGGTGGAATCGAACCCGCACCCTGTTAACTGTGAGGCGGACATGCTACCAAATGTCAGATTTTTATGTTTTGATTGGTGAATATAAAAATTTGAATAAAACACCAGACAAGTTATAACTTAAATGTTTATTAAAATAATAATAATAATAAAAGTACATCTCAAACCAGCAATCTAATATGAAACTGCAGTCGATATATTGGATAACAATATTTCGGCATATATATGCATAGATGTTATTTAAAACCTACTGCAAGTAAATCGTAAATCCACATTCTGGTTTACATAGTTCACGCCAGGAGACGCAACATATTCACTGAATGATCCGTTGATGCACAAGAAGGCATTTCACTCATTAACTCGTTCGCGAACGGGAAAGCCAGGATTCGTTCCCTCACTGATCCGTTCTCCAGGTGAACTGGAAATGCGATTCACTCAGTGAGCGATTCACTCAGTGAGCGATTCACTCAGTGAGCGATTCACTCAGTGAGCGATTCACTCAGTGAGCGATTCACTCAGTGAGCGATTCACTCAGTGAGCTATTCACTCAGAGATGCTATTCACTCAGTGAGTGATGTTGTTGTTACCCAGCAAACAAACCAAGGTGGCATGCATTTTTTTTACATTTTCTACAAAAGAAAAAAACCCAACTCCAATAGATTTTGATAGCATACTGGCGTAGTGTTAACTAGCCAGAAAGCTTTCAGCCGCTTGTGCGTCATTGAAGCCAGATGAAACCTTGAAGCTTTCCATCCACATGCTTCACAAAAAAGTTAAGCTTGTGATGTTGCATACGTACACTGTCGGCCAAAGCCTTCATTATCAAAATAAGGTCTGGTATTTGTATATGTGATCTGTTAGATTATTTTGAGATTAATGTCGTGGTATCAAATGAACTAATGATATGCTGCTGTTTATGATACTTACCTTACTTCGTACGTCGGAAAATCTCGGAAATTATTCGCATCTCATAGATCTCCATTTCTTAAGGTGCATCACATAACGCGTGTCGTCATCGTTTAATATCATTCCACATAATTCCATATGATTCAATACTCCTCCACATGAGGTCTGACTCAGGCCTTTTGCAAGAGCATTTTTATTCAGAGAAACAGGGTGGGGGTGAGATTGGACAGGAGAGAGGGGTGAGAGTGGGGGGTGAAACCCCTAGCCTCTGATCAAATCATAGCAGGGGGTGTTTTACGACGTGTTGTAAAACAGGACAAGCTAGGTTATTTATTACAGGTTACATTCCAACATAAGCATAGAACTAATCTAGCTAGGTTATTTATTACAAGTTACATTCCAACATAAGCATAGGATCAAACTAATCTATCAACCCTAACATATATCAACCCTAACATTGCCTCACTTCTTCTGGTGCAGAGAGCAGGATTGAATCGCCACACAAGCACAAGAAAGAAAGAAAAAAGTCTTGCTTTTTACTGCTTTTTCTTTTTTACAAGTCTTGACATGCCAGTTAACTATATCATCATCAATGCAAAAACTCATGAAGTCTGCTCAAATAGAAGGTTAAACCTTCACGGATCATTGCTCATCTCCCCAAAACACTCAGAATTCTCAATAGAGACACTTCGGCAAGTGGCTGAGCAGGCAACGGGGTTAGGTGTGGGCTACTGTGTGCTTGATTAAGCTTGTCTTGTGAGAGAATTTTTGGCCACAAACAGAGCATGAAAAAGGTTTCTCGCCAGTGTGGACTCTTGAGTGCCTTTTTAAGGTTCCCTTTCTTGAAAATATTTTGCCACAAACCGAGCATGAAAAAGGTTTCTCGCCAGTGTGGATTCTTGTGTGCATTATTAAACGTCCCCTCAGTGCGAATGTTGGAGCACAAACTGAACATGAAAAAGGTTTCTCACCGGTGTGGCTTATTGTGTGCCTTTTTAAGTTTCCCTTTTGACTGAATTTTCGGCCACAAACTGAGCATGAAAAAGGTTTCTCGCCAGTGTGGATTCTTGTGTGACTTTTTAAGTGTCCCTTTTGACTAAATTTCTGGCCACAAACTGAGCATAAAAAATGTTTCTCGCCAGTGTGGGTTCTTGTATGAAATGTTAGACTTCCCTTCCGAGAGAATTTCTGTCCACAAACTGAGCATGAAAAAGGTTTTTCGCCAGTGTGGGTTCTTGTATGAAATGTTAGACTTCCCTTCCGAGAGAATTTTTGTCCACAAACTGAGCAGGAAAAAGGTTTCTCGCCAGTGTGGGTTTTTGTGTGCCCATTTAAATATTCCCTTCGAGAGAATTTTTGGCCACAAACTGAGCATGAAAAAGGTTTCTCAAAAGTGTGGGTTCTTGTGTGCTTATTTAAATATCCCCTCTCAGAGAATTTTTGGCCACAAACTGAGCATGAAAAAGGTTTCTCACCAGTGTGGACTCTTGTGTGCCTTTCGAAGGTTTCCTTCTGACTGAATTTTTGGCCACAAAATGAGCATGAAAAATGTTTCCTGACAGCGTGGATTCTTGTGTGACTTCTTAAGTTCTGCTTGTGACAGAATTTTTGGCCACAAACTGAGCATGAAAAAGGTTTCTCGCCAGTGTGGATTCTTGTGTGACTTTTTAAGCTCTGCTTGTGACAGAATTTTTTACCACAAACTGAGCATGAAAAAGGTTTCTCGCCAGTGTGGATTCTTGTATGAATTTTTAAGGTAAACTTCATTGAAAATCTTTGGCCACAAACTGAGCATGAAAAAGGTTTCTCACCAGTGTGGACTCTTGTGTGCCTTTCCAAGGTTTCCTTCTGACTGAATATTTGGCCACAAACTGAGCATGTAAAAGGTTTCTCGCCAGTGTGGACTCTTGTATGAGTTTTCAAGTGTCCCTTCTGAGAGAATTTTTGGCCACAAACTGAGCAGGAAAAAGGTTTCTCGACAGTGTGCATTTTCATGTGTCGGTTCAAAACACTGTTATTAGTATAACATTTCCCACACTGAGAACATTGCCTGTGTTTGTTTAGAGACTCAGCAGCAGCAGCAGCAGCAGCACCAGCAGCAGCAGCAGCAGCCGGAACATGTGACGACACGTCATCACTATCTGATGGTGTAGCTGCTTGTGATCCTCCACAGTGGTCTCCATCACCTTCTCTGGTCATTGGTTGACTTGAGCTGCAGCTTGGAGGCTCCGCCCCTTTGCTCACCTCCTGTTGACCCTCATCTAAACTCTTCACAGGAACACCAGTCAATGGCATTTTGCAGGTATCCTCCTCCTCCTTTTTAATGTCACAGGACTCCTCAGCCTCCTCTTTACGACAAGGCCGCTCCGGCTCTTCCTCCTCTTTTATGGTGCAAAGAAACTTCTGCTCCATTTGTTCATTGAAGTGAACAAATTCATTTGCCCACATCTTTCTCTTTAATGAGAGTGCGCTCTGGCTCCTGACGCTTTGGACGAATAGCTTCACTGATGTCTGCAAGACAAGACAAACACATATGAAAGTTACAGTTGAAGAGAAACTGGTCAAACCTATACAAGGATTTTTTTCATCTGCCCATCACACATGATTTTGATCAAATTCTACTAAAAATAAACACGGAGAGGATTAATAAGAAAAACTACTGCTGCTTCCTCTGCAGCTAGTCAATCAGTTCAAAAGATCTTAGCACTTTGTTCTACTACTTTTCCTAAGACAGGACAAGCTAGGTTAATCATTACAGGTTACATTCCAACATAATCATACGATCAAGATAGTCTGTGTAAACCCTAACAAATATAGTGAGCATTCCTTTAACAAAACATTTCATGAAACAACTTAGATTTCCTTAAACAAATGTCTGAAGTGTCTTTGGCTGTTATGGTGTCCATCACTGGCACCAACTCATGAAACTCTTTTGTAACAGTCAGTGTTAGGGTTGATAGATTAGGTTCATCCTATGCTTATGTTGGAATGTAACCTGTAATAAATAACCTAGTTTGTCCTATATGTTAGGGTTTACAGATTCCTCCTGGACCAAGCCCCAAACAATCCCGCACGAACCTGACCCGGCCACACTTAGACTTAATAGTGAGATACACATTGCATGACACCAGAATAAAAATTCACAACAGAAGTCAACTTCAACTTGTTTTGTTTACAACGTGAATTTAAACTAACCCAATACACAAAACGACACATCGGACCTGTTCTAGCAAACATGCTTACGCGTTACCATCTGGTGGCATTGAGATTTAAAATCGGGGGAAATGCCTGCCTGCAAGCATCACTGCTAATCCTCCACTTTGAGTTTTTCCACAGTACAGTATTACTCTTGGTACAGGCAAGAACCAGTACGTGATGATGGCTCATTTGAGATCGAACATTCGTCAAGGATAATCAGCTAATAGCTACCCTGCTAATGAAAGCGGACTGCACTTCTGTACTGCACGCAAGCAGCACTACAAACTACGTTACAAACATGATAACTTAGGCCCACTGTCGTAGCTTACCTCTTTCGTCGCTGCGGTTGTCGTGTCGCTGATGTTACTGATTCGCCATATAAGTTGCGCGTTTATCTGATGCAGCCGCTCCTGTCTGACGTTTTATACCAAGCAAGGTTTTGTCGCCGCATTACTTCCTGCTACGTAACGATGATGTCATTTGAGGGAGGTCCCGGGCGCCCTCTAGCGAAGGACCGTGGGGCGTTTAAGGTTGTTGTTGCCCAGCAAACTAACAAACCAAGGTGGCGTGCAAAAAACCTTTCACCCGCGTATGCGTCTTTGGTGCCAGATTCAAGAAATTATATTGGCCAGGTTTGAGCATGCCAAACAAGGAATTTAACTTCGGTACATCTCAGCCTCTGTTCAACATTTAACCACACAGAGGACAATTGCAGAAATTGACAAATATTCTCCAACATCCCCTGATCATAAGTGTTTTTCTTTTTTTTGTGTGTGGTAAAAGGTTAACACTTTTCCTTTGACACTATTCTTGGCCAATAAAAAGGCTGGATGTCACAAAGGGACAATGAAGCTTTTTGTGACTCAAGCATTAAAGATTTAAGTCCCAATGATTGTCACACGCACATCTGGGCGCGCTGAAATTTGTCCTCTGCATTTAAACCATAAAGTACTAATGGGTAAAGGAAGCAATATTGCAAGGTTTGAGAAATGTATTGACGTCAAATCATTAACTGGGTCGTCCCTTGGACCCACCACTTACTATTTAGTAACACGCCAGAATGCTTGTTATGAGTCGAAATCTGTTTTTTATTATTTTCTTTCTAATTAGGAGGGGACCATAGGGTAGGAGGGGAAAACACAACAAAAAGGCCGTATCTGGCCCCCGGGCCTTGAGTTTGATACCTGTGCTCTAAGTTATCAAGAATTATGGAGCAACCTCAAGTCAGATACTGGGGCAATCAAAAGACCCACTACACTGCACTCCTGCCTCACCTGATGCAGCCATACGGAAAGCGATACGCTTCTGATTAAACCAAGCGCTGTTCTTTTTACGTTTTCCACAAAAGAAAAAAACAACTCCAATAGGTTCTGATAGCATACTGGCGTGCGTTTGTCGTGTGTGTTGTTTAACACTAGTGTTAACTAGCCAGAAAGGTTTCAGCCACTTTTGCGTCATTGAAGCCAGATGAAACCTTGAAGCTTTCCATCCACGTGCTTCACAAAAAAGTTAAGCTTGTGATGTTGCATACGTACACTGTCGGCCAAAGCCTTCATTATCAAAATAAGGTCTGGTATTTGTATATGTGATCTGTTTGATTATTTTGAGATTAATGTCGTGGTATCAAATGAATTAATGATATGCTGCTGTTTATGATACTTACCTTACTTGTGTCGTAAATTGTTGGGAATTATTCACATCTCATAGATCTCCATTTCTTAAGCCTTAAGAATACACATAATGCGTGTCGACATTGTTTAATATCATACCACATAATTCCATGATTCAATACTTCTCCACGTGCTTCCACATTGTTCAATGTCATAATTCACTCATTTTATTTTATTATTCCAAGGCATTCCACATGCTTTTATATTTTGCCAGTCAGCATTTCTACATAATTTGCTTCATCTATTTTTTACTGCAAAATGAATTTGCCCGTTAGAGTGGTGCTCACTAACTCATTTTTGCAAGAACCATACGGGAGACAGTATGCCTTTTTTAAGTACTTGCAAATGGAGAGTCATTCGTCGCTGGGCGTACAGCAAATGAGGTCTGACTCAGGCCTTTTGCAAGAACATTTTTTTTCAGAGAAACAGGGTGGGGGTGTGATTGGACAGGAGAGAGGGGTGAGAGTGGGGGTGAAACCTCTGGCCTCTGCTCAAAACATAGCAGGGGGTGTTTTACGACGTTGTGTAAGACAGGACAAGCTAGGTTATTTATTACAGGTTACATTCCAACATAAGCATAGAACTAATCTAGCTAGGTTATTTATTACAAGTTACATTCCAACACAAGCATAAAATCAAACTAATCTATCAACCCTAACATGGCCTCACTTTTTCCGGTGCAGAGAGCAGGATTGAATTGCCACATATGCACAAGAGAAAAAAAAAAAAAAAAGTCTTGCTTTTTACTGCTTTTTCTTTTTTACAAGTCTTGACATGCCAGTTAACTATATCATCATCAATGCAAAAACTCTTGACGTCTGCTCAAATAGAAGGTTAAACCTTCACGGATCATTGCTCATCTCCCCAAAATACTCAGAATTCTCAATAGAAACACTTCGGCAAGTGGCTGAGCAGGCAACAGGGTTAGGTGTGGGCTACTGTGTGCCTGATTAAGCTTGACTTGTGAGAGAATTTTTGGCCACAAACAGAGCATGAAAAAGGTTTCTCCCCAGTGTGGACTCTTGAGTGGCTTTTTAAGACTGTCTTCCTTGAAAATATTTTGCCACAAACAGAGCATGAAAACGGTTTCTCGCCAGTGTGGATTCTTGTGTGCATTATTAAACATTCCCTCAGTGCAAATGTTTGAGCACAAACTGAACATGAAAAAGGTTTCTCGCCGGTGTGGATTATTGTGTGCTTTTTTAAGTTTCCCTTTTGATGAAATTTCTGGCCACAAACTGAGCATGAAAAAGGTTTCTCATCACTGTGGGTTCTTGTGTGGCTTTGGAAGCTTTTCTTCCAACTGAATTTTCGGCCACAAACTGAGCATGAAAAAGGTTTCTCACCAGTGTGACTACTTGTATGAATTTCCAAGTGTCCCTTATAAGAGAATTTTTGGCCACAAACTGAGCATGAAAAAGGTTTCTCGCCAGTGTGGATTCTTGTATGACATGTTAGACTTCCCTTCCGAGAGAATTTTTTTCCACAAATTGAGCAGGAAAAAGGTTTCTCGCCAGTGTGGGTTCTTGTGTGCCCATTTAAATGTTCCCTCCGAGAAAATTTTTGTCCACAAACTGAGCAGGAAAAAGGTTTCTCGCCAGTGTGGGTTCTTGTATGCCCTTTTAAATATTCCCTTCGAGCGAATATTTGGCCACAAACTGAACATGGAAAAGGTTTCTCGTCAGTGTGGTTTCTTGTATGACTTGTTAAGTTACATTTCACTGAAAATCTTAGGCCACAAAATGAGCATGAAAAAGGTTTCTCACCAGTGTAGATTCTTGAGTGCCTTTCAAAGGTTTCCTTCTGACTGAATTTTTGGCCACAAACTGAGCATGAAAAAGGTTTCTCGCCAGTGTGGATTCTTGTGTGACTTTTTAAACTCTGCTTCTGACCGAATTTTAGGCCACAAACTGAGCATGAAAAAGGTTTCTCGCCAGTGTGGATTCTTGTATGATTTTTTAAGGTCGATTTCATTGAAAATCTTTGGCCACAAACTGAGCATGAAAAAGGTTTCTCACCAGTGTGGACTGTTGTGTGCCTTTCTAAGGTTTCCTTCTGACGGAATCTTTTGCCACAAACTGAGCATGAAAAAGGTTTCTCGCCAGTGTGGATTCTTGTATGAGTTTTCAAGTGTCCCTTCTGAGAGAAGTTTTGGCCACAAACTGAGCAGGAAAAAGGTTTTTCGCCAGCATGCATTTTCATGTGTTGTTTCAAAACACTGTTATTAGCACAACATTTCCCACACTGAGAACATTGCCTGTGTTTGTTTTGAGACTCAGCAGCAGCAGCAGCAGCAGCAGCAGCAGCAGCAGCAGCAGCAGCAGCAGCAGCAGCAGCAGCAGCAGCAGCAGCAGGAACATGCGACGACACGTCATCACTATCTGATGGTGGAGCTGCTTGGGATCCTCCACAGTGGTCTCCATCACCTTCTCTGGTCATTGGTTGACTTGAGCTGCAGCTTGGAGGCTCCGCCCCTTTGCTCACCTCCTGTTGACCCTCATCTAAACTCTTTACGGGAACACCAGTCAATGGCATTTTGCAGGTATCCTCCTCCTCCTCCTTTTTAATGTCACAGGACTCTTCAGCCTCCTCTTTACTACAAGGCCGCTCAGGCTCTTCCTCCTCTTTTATGGTGCAAAGAAACTTCTGCTCCATTTGTTCATTGAAGTGAACAAATTCATTTGCCCACATCTTCCTCTTTAATGCAAGTGCGCTTTGCCTCCTGTCGCTTTGGACGAATAGCTTCACTAATGTCTGCAAGACAAGACAAACACATATGAAAGTTACAGTTGAAGAGAAACTGGTTAAACCTATACAAGGATTTTTTCAATCTGCCCATCACTCATTGGTTATTTTTATTGAGAGAAACAGCGTGGGGGTGAGAGGGGGGGGGGGGGGTGAGAGTGGACAGGATGGGGTTGGTGCCCCTGGCCTGCTGATCAAAGCATAGCAGGGGGTCTTTTACAACGTTGTGTAAACAAAACGTTGATTGCTTCCTCTGCAGCTAGTCAATCAGTTCAAAAGATCTTAGCACTTTGTTCTACTACTTTTGTTAAGACAGGACAAGCGAGGTTAATCATTACAGGTTACATTCCATCATAATCATACGATCAAAATAATCAGTAAACCCTAACATATAGGACAAGCTAGGTTATATTCCAACATTCAATTCAAGAGATTTTATTCGCCGTGTTTGAGCGTGCCAAACAAGGAATTTGTTTAAGAATAAGCAAAGGATCAATAAGGACCCCCATCCAATAACCCAAGATCTTGCCAATAACGAACCAACTGTAATTCTGCATCTTTGTTTGTTCATCGACGGACAGCTCAAACAACACGCAACAGATGTGTGGTGAATTCTCTTCGATGGTCAGCTGGTCTTCCAAACAAACGGTGAAAAAGTGGCTGGCTTGGGGAAGGAAAACTTCAGTCACACACGGCTGATTGGGCAAAGATATTATTCAACCGATTTATTCAACCAATGTCAGAGAGAAGTGTCTCGCGCCCGAGCCAGGATGTCGAGTCCCTATGTCTACTCTCCCCCTAAAACGTACACCCCCGCGCAGGGCTGTTCGATGATCTATGAACCCCTCCCCCCAGTCAGCCTCCCTAACTCTACACGGTGGATACCTTAGCAGTTGCTAATTTAAACCAGATGAGTCTGGTGCCAATGAGCCTACATTCCTGGACCAAATCCCAAACAATCCCGCACGAACCTGACCCGGCCACACTTAGGCTTACTAGTGAGATATACATTGTATGACACCAGAATAAAAATTCACAACAGATGTCAACTTCAACTTGTTTTGTTTACAACGTGAAATTGAACTAACCCAATACACAAAACGACACATCGGACCTGTTTTAACAAACGTGCTTACGCGTTACCATCTGGTGGCATTGAGATTTAAAATCGGAGCATGCCTGCTTGCAAGCATCACTGCTACGCATCCACTTTGAGTTTTTCCACAGTACAGTATTACTCTTGGTACAGGCAAGAACCAGTACGTGATGATGACTCATTTGAGATCGAACATTCGTCGAGGATAATCAGCTAATAGCTACCATGCTAATGAAAGCCGACTGCACTTCTGTACTGCAAGCAAGCAGTACTACAAATTACGTTACAAACATGATAACGTAGGCCCACTGTCATAGCTTACCTCTTTCGTCGCTGCGGTTGTCGTGTCGCTGATGTTACTGATTCGCCATATAAATTGCGCGTTTATCTGATGCAGCCGCTCCTGTTTGAGGTTTTATACCAAGCACGGTTTTGTCGCCGCATTACTTCCTGCTACGTAACGATGATGTCATTTGAGGGAGGTCCTGGGCGCCTTTTAGCGATGGAACGTTTAAGGTTGTTGTTGCCCAGCAAACTAACAAACCAAGGTGGCGTGCAAAAAAACTTTAACCCGCGTATGCGTCATTGGTGCCAGATTTAAGAATTTTTATTGGCCAGGTTTGAGCATGCCAAACAAGGAATTTAACTTCGGTACATCTCAGCCTCTGTTCAACATTTAACAACACACAGGACAATTACAGAAATTGACAAATACCGTTTTTTTTTCATGTATATTGCGCACCCTAAAAATGGCATGTCGATGCTGGAAAAAAGCCTGTACCTATGTAGAATACGCACCCAAATTTTTACTTTTTTTATTATTTTTTTAAATTTTATTCATTTTTTTAAAGTCCCAATGATCGTCACACACGCATCTGGGTGTGGTGAAATGTGTCCTCTGCATTTGACCCATCCCCGTGTGATTTTGATCCATCCACTGGGGGAGAGGGGAGCAGTGAGCAGCAGTGGCGCCGCGCTCGGGAATCATTTGGTGATCTAACCCCCCAATTCCAACCCTTAATGCTGAGTGGCAAGCAGGGAGGCAATGGGTCCCATTATTATAGTCTTTGGTATGACCCGGCTGGGTTACTTAAGTCCGTAAACGTAAAATTATTTCAGAAAAAAAAATCATCTTTGGGAACAACCGGATATTATTCTGCCGGTCAGTATCACTGCGCATGCAGTAGCAAACTCGATAGCGAAGAAATATGTGAGACTCTCAACGGGATCACCAATATTTGAGTGATGTTCCAGTTATTTATCACAATTATTTATTATTATAATAATAATATATATAATATTTATTTATTTATTATTCACAATTGTCATGGTGATCTTTCTGGTGATTTCTTAACTAGGCTGGATGTATTTTTTTTTAATAAATAAACTTGACTTTTGTTGCCGTTGATTTCTCCGACTGCCCAGAAAGGCACCACCGCGATCAGTTAGGTTAAAATGAAAAGAGAGGAAAGTGACGTTGTAAAGAACCATCCGTGACAGGATTTTCTTCAAAAATTGTTGTACCATGATTTTTTTTTTTTTGTACCCATGTATAATGCGCGCCCCAGATTTTAGGACAATAAATTAGTTAAATTTTGCGCATTATACATGGAAAAAACGGTATTCTCCAACATCCCCTGATCTTAAGTGTTTTTCTTTTTTTGTGTGTGGTAAAGGGTTAACACTTTTCCTTTGACACTATTCTTGGCCAATAAAAAGGCTGCATGTCACAAAGGGACAATGAAGCTTTTTGTGACGCAAGCATTAAAGATTTAAGTCCCAATGATTGTCACACACACATCTGGGCGCGCTGAAATTTGTCCTCTGCATTTAAACCATAAAGTACTAATGGGTAAAGGAAGCAATATTGCAAGGTTTGAGAAATGTATTGACGTCAAATCATTAACTGGGTCGTCCCTTGGACCCACCACTTACTATTTAGTAACACGCCAGAATGCTTGCTTATGAGTTGAAATCTGTTTTTTATTATTTTCTTTCTAATTAGGAGGGGACCATAGGGTAGGAGGGGAAAACACAACAAAAAGGCAAGCCAAGAGTGAGCTGTCGGATGGATTTATTTACTTTTCATCAGTTTCGACTCTGGAAAATTGAGAGTAATGCCTATTTGTCAACATCTGACCAAGAAAAGCCATCTTAAAACTAGCAGGTGGCCGAACCAAGATGGCTGTCAACACGCTACGTGCCCAGGACGTCTCTACAAAGAGGTGCGTAGAGCTCTTTCTTTTGCTTGAATAAAACTGTCAGGTCTAAGCACCATCAGACATTAATTTACATGCTGGAAACAAAGAGGAGAAGACAACCAGTATTCCTTTTGCTCATGAGGAGAATTAGGTAGAAGGCCCAGTTAACAGTCCTCCACCAATTCTAGACTTCCCCCACCGCTATCTCCTCTTTTTATTTTGGGTTGCCCTGGTTACAAGAGGCGTTGCTACACTAAAGGGAAGGGAGAGCGTGACTGTAGCAACGCTGTTTAGCTAGCTAATAATGTTGTGAGGTGCGAGGCCGCATGGCCTTGGCCGATCCGTGACCCCAGGAATGCAGAATCTGTTCTCAGGTGGTTGCAATCTCCAAACCTGGAGGCCGTGTCTCTGTAAAACAATGCTCTAGACTTTCTTGCTACTTTTCACACAATAATATTAATAAGTAAATAATCAGATACTTCTCGTGCATACACTCCAACAAACGTTAAGTAGATGTGAGATAACTTGCATGAAGTCTACTTAAACAAACATTGAGTAAATATGGGATAACTAAAAAAATGTCTTGGACAAAAACAATTAAAAGAGAAAGAACTTCTCTTGAACTAACAAAGAACAAAGGTGTTCTGTTCATAAGTAGTGAGGGCCTCTCACAGATAAGAAAAGGAAGGGAGTATAAGAACTCCCTAAGGCTGGCTGGCAGATATGTTGGCTTGAGCGAAGATATGTGACCTCCGGTTTCAGGCCGACCAGCGCTTCAGCAAAACTAATTATTCTAACAAAAACCAAGGTAACCAAAAGTGCGTTTGGATACAGTTTTTCTTGATGAACCATCCATAATTTGCCTTCTGTGAATCACTGCTACACGTTAATCATTAAAAGTTAAATAGTCTGTTCAGTTTGTTTGTGCTGGCTGAATCATCTCAACTGTAATTTCTGTTCTAAAACCCAGCGCAAGATCAATCATTTGAATTGCATAACATGCAGGAGCGATAACAAAATCGGAATAATTTTTTCACTCGTTGAAACTTTGCAGGGCCAATTTTGACATATTCCAATGATTGTTACTGCATATGAACTAAGAGACTCTCCAAGTCAGTTAATAAGCAACTTTAGCAAACAGAAGTGGGAAGAGTCAATGTGACGCAGTACTGGCAATGTTACATAAACTAGCAGAAACTGACATTTGACAACTGACTGAGCCGCAAAAATGTCTGCAGGCCAATTTGAATCGTTGGAGACCACTTTGGAGACTTACATCCCAAAAGATGAGCTGAAAGAGGTTAAACGCATCTTATTTGGCAAGGAGACCAAGTGAGTTAAAAAAGTTTGCTGCCGTCATTTTCTTGGTTTACTTGTTTTTTTTCCTCCTCTTCTGTTTGTGGTCAGCTATTTATTCAGATGAGTGAAGTGGACTTTGCTCAGTTGGATTGTTGTGCTGCAGCGTGACCTTCACCCATTTCCGCTAGATTCAACAGTTTATTATGCACAAGGCAGACATGAAATGTCCGTAGTGAAGCTTAAACGTTAGCAATATTTCCAAGAATATCTATCCCACTCAGTATTGGCTCAAAATAAAGTTGTCTTTTAGAATTACTCTCTGTACACCATAAAGGAAGCCAATTCGTAAGATATCTTTAAATACCACAAAGTTGTTGTGATATTTTAGATGTCTCTCTAATAGTAGTTGGACATCCTTGCTGTATGATGCAAAAAT
This sequence comes from Syngnathus typhle, assembly GCF_033458585.1. Lineage (NCBI taxonomy): Eukaryota > Metazoa > Chordata > Actinopteri > Syngnathiformes > Syngnathidae > Syngnathus > Syngnathus typhle. Next base: position 6,940,552 of record NC_083742.1, read on the forward strand.
TCTAAGCAACATATCAGGGAAAACATGACCTTTTAGAATCAGTATGAGAATACGTTCACGGGTTCCTAACCCAATCACTGTAATGTTGCATTTGTCTTGTTATCATAAAGATGACTATGTTACAGTTGCATAGTGAGTTTCCAATGAGAAATGTCATCAACATACAGGATGTTGGAGCTCCCCTCGGACGCCCTGGAGGCTGCACGGCAAGGTGACTTTGAGCTGAAAGGCTATAGCTTTGAGGCAACTGAAGAACAGCTGAGGCTGCCCAGAAGGATTCGAGTGGGACTGATTCAACAGCACATTGTCCTACCCACAGATGCGCCCATCCTGGACCAGGTAACAGAACAAATGGGAAAAAACATATTTCCCGGAATGTACACTAAACTGGTCCTTGCCAACAGGTCAATGCTATGCACAACCGGATCGGGCAAATAGTGGAAGTAGCGGCCAAGTGCGGTGTGAACATTGTCTGCTTTCAGGAAACGTGGAGTAAGTGTGAATATGATTTTGTAATTGGAAAAAACATTTCTGACTAACCTGCATGTTGCTGATTGCAGCCATGCCGTTTGCTTTCTGCACCCGTGAGAAAGAACCATGGACGGAATTTGCAGAATCTGCCGAGAATGGAAATACCACACGTTTCTGCCAGAAGGTGAGCACACAGATAGGGCCAAAAGTATTGGGACTCCTAATTTGATTCATCAATCAGTGAAATTGAAACGTGAACAGTTCGAGGCTCTATGAACGAAAAGACCCAGTGGAAGCGCTATTTAGTGATGTTGCCCATGCATGAGCAAAATGAATGATATTGTGATTCTCTCGCTAGCTGGCCAAAAAATACAACATGGTAATCGTTTCTCCAATTTTGGAGCGGGACGAGATGCACAACACTCTGTGGAACACGGCGGTGGTGATATCCAACTCTGGAAATGTGCTGGGGAAGAGCAGGAAGAATCATATCCCGAGAATTGGAGACTTTAACGAGGTCAGAATGCCATTTCTTTTCAATCAAATGGTCCATTTTTCCTGAGACGGTCTTTTTCCTTTGCTCTCAGTCGACATATTATATGGAAGGTGACACTGGCCACACAGTGTTCCAGACACAATTTGGGAAGATAGCCATTAATATCTGCTACGGGCGCCATCACCCCCTCAACTGGTTCATGTACAGTATGAATGGAGCTGAGATCATCTTTAACCCTTCTGCTACCGTTGGTGCCCTAAGGTAAGCACTGATGGAAAGTTCTACTTAAGAAGAGGATTTTTGGATTTATTTGTATATCCATGAATACAATATTTTACACAAGAGACACTACGAATGGGTGAATGGATGGAAGGGTGCATGCCGCTATTCTAGTATGCTTTTTTTCAGTGATGGGAAAATGAAGCTTCAAATTTAATCCACAAACCAGTTATATTTTTGACCCCTCTTTCGGGCATTGTTGGTTTAAATATAAGGGTTTACGAAATGGCAAGGCAGTGTACTTTCAGCTCAATGTTGAGCAATGATTGCCATCCAGACTAGTAAAAAAAAAAAAATTCTTGAATCAATTTTGAAGCTTCATTTGCCATCAATAAATATTTATTTCTATTCTTTTTCTAGCGAACCCATGTGGCCTATTGAGGCCAGGAATGCAGCCGTAGCAAACCACTGTTTTACCTGTGCAATTAATCGAGTTGGGACAGTAAGTCAAGTCACCTGTCCACTTTTCTTTAACTTTTGTATTTGATGTGATTTGCTCCATATTACTGTTTGTAGTTAGCGCATGATCAATAATACACCTTATAATTCATGCAGGAGCATTTCAAAAGTGAATTTACATCTGGTGACGGACAAAAAGGTAGGATTTGACTGGCATTTCAATTTATTTACTATTTCACTCTTTCTCAACCTAAGAATGAAGTCCGAAACATACTCGGTCTTTATCACTCACAACATAAATGCAATGCTGAGGTCTTTTCAAAAGAATTTAGCTTTTTTTTTAACCTCAATAAAAGCATCGATGGTGTCTGCAGCTCGCCATGACTTTGGCCACTTCTATGGATCGAGTTATGTGGCCGCCCCTGATGGAAGCCGCACCCCGGGGCTTTCTCGAACTCGTGATGGACTATTGGTAGTTGAAATGGACCTCAATCTGAACCGTCAAATTAGTGACAAATGGAGTTTCAAGGTAAATTATCTGTGGATAATCACAGAGCTTCTTTTAAGATGTTTCTGTTTTTAAATTGACACAAAGTGGTTATATAGAAACAAGTTTATTGTAAACTTCTGGAAGTCATCCTCTGATATTAATTTTTATTTATTTTTTTCTGTAGATGACTGGGCGTTACCCTGAGTATGCTGAGGCTCTTACCAATGCCGTCAGACATGACTTCCAACCACAAATAGTGAAGGAATAAATGAAAAGAGAAATCTAAAAATCCATTTAAGATATTCTCGATTTAGGACCAAAATTGTTCCATGGTCATTACATTGTGGCCAACCATAGCAAAACCTTTACCCGTTTTTAATTTTTTTTCCAGAGGACATTAAGAAACTGAAAAAGCGCCCATTTCTGACTTGACAAAAATATATTTTCTCAAAGTATAAGACAAGCCTGACATCGGATGCACATAAAATAGTTTTATGTCCGTGGTCCGTTATTTTCATATCTGGGACTTATAATTACAATCACAACATGTTAGGGTGGTGCTCACTCTAACTTATTTTGCAAGAACCACACTGGAGACAAGTTAGTCGTTTTAGACACCTGCAGGCGGAGAGTTCACTCGTCGCTGTGCTTACAGCGATGGTCGAATGAAGTCTGACTCAGGCCTCGTCAGGTGCTTATTTATTGAGAGAAACAGAGTGGGGTTGAAAGTGGGGGTGTGGGAACACACAGGATAGGGTGAAGACGCTCCCCTGCTGATCAAAGCATAGCAGGGGGCCTTTTACGACTTTCTGTAAACAAAGCAACTTTGATTGCTTCCTCTGCGTCTAGTCAATCAGTTGAAAAGATCTTATCACTTTGGTCAACTACTTTTGTCTAGACAGGACAAGCTAGTTAAATTATTACAGGTTACATTCCAACATAATCATACGATGAAGATATTCTGCAAACCCTAACACAACATATGTTCTCTTAAAAATCACAAGCATCACAAGTGTAGGATTAAATGTTTAATTTAAACAACATAATTGTGCGTGAAAAGTGTAGTGCAATGACATTCGCAAGAAAATGGCAATGCAAAAAATCTAAGCATGCTCCAGCTGATTTGTTTCCACAAAACAGAAACCTTCTACTGAAGCTTAACAGAAAACATGAACAACACAGGTAAGTTACGGATCTTCAAGCACGTTCTTCTTAATGGCAGCTTCTGTTTTGGATCATTTCATGAAATCTAGTTTCCCTTAAGGAGGAATAAAATCTGAGATTGGTTCATAATATACACTCAGAGGACACCGCATTGAGGACAGCTGAATTTCCGTCGCAAGATTATCGATCAATGCATTTTTATGGTCTCCTATACATGTGTGACGAGAAATACTTTCAATGCTAATCACAAATGAATGCTCAGTTTGAGTTTATACTACTAATGAGGTGTTTTTTAGATTAAAAAAATAGACAAAATATTAGAATAACAATTTGTCTTATGATGAAGTGCAGTTTTACATCAGCACTGCAAATCACAACTACAAGAATTTATAAACATTGTTAAATGAATAGCCCGCCGACAGCATCCTTCAAAACTGCTTTTGATCTTTGTAAGGCTATTTTAATTTCCTGAGACTTTCAAAGCCCAACTAGTTTCTTTGTCGCAATAAAAATGTGAACAAAATGACAAAAGTTGAGTTTGGACTTCAGATAATACTGGTGATTTAAAAACACAAAAATAGGAATAAAAGAAATCCCCAAGACCTGAATGATGTGCACACCACTTTGTGAATAATACTAAACTAGGTCAGCATTAACCACAATACCGTCTGTTAGAAGTTTTCTTAAAAAATCCAGACATTCAAAAATCCTAATATATTCTCAGTAAAATGATCTACTCATGTAAAAAAATAAAGCATAATTAAAAACAATTGAGCATCGCCTGTTGAGTACTTCCCAAACAGGCTGAGTGGTGTTGGTTGTAAAAGAGAAAATCCAAGTGTTGAAGTCTTTTTCTTACGAGCAGCTAGACTCATTAGCACCAATGGGGGGAGGCGAGGAGATGGGGCCAAAGCAGGATGGGGACCTGCTGAACAAGTCCACGGTGAAGTCAAATCCACATCAGCTTGCTTTAAAGATGAAGAGAATGTCTTCATCTGTCCCATAGCTCCGACGTGCCTCCTCAAAGTTACTGACAGTGGTGCAGCACACCCCTACATTCACATGCGCACAAAAACACAATGTAAAATGTACGCCACATATGCTCTTAAGGCCACAAATGGTTTTAATTCCTGAATTGAAATATCCATCACTCACGGTCAGAATATGCAGGGTTATTGTACAAGATGCAGCCGGTGGTCCTGTTGAAGCCTCGCAGCACTACAAAATGCCCTTGATACTCTGGTTTCCGGCAGAAACACTTCTGGCCCACAGGAAGGAAGCAGCAATATTTGACAGGTGCAGAGCAGAGTTCGCAAGTGAGGATGACAGCGTTGATGAGCACGATAGCAACATGGCGCTCTTCTAGATGAGACTCGATTTCCTGAATGGACACGGAGCTGTGGGCACAACAATCCAAAATTACTCTTTTTTTTGTGTGTGGAGCTTCAAGATGAAACCTAAACATCGGTTTGCATTTTTTGTATAAATACTGGAAGTTACATACCATTTCTTCACAACCACACCTTTGCTCTCTGCTTTAAGGAAAAGCTCATTCACGCGATCTTCTTCAGCATCAAAATGCTTCTTATAAAAGGACTGCAACGAAGAGAAACATTACAAGTCAGATCAATGAATGACTGCAAATGCAATTTTTTTTTTATTCAATCAATGCCATTGATGCGTACAGATGTCAAAGGTCTACTTTTAACTGGGCTGGCAGTGAGTTAATTGAATTGAATCCCCATGTGAAGAACGGCACCTGATTCCTAAAGCCCTTATCGACGCCCAGCGTCTGTGTGCAAAAACAATGCTTGATCCCTAGATGGCACATGAGGTAGGCCAGGTCAATCGTCCACACGCTCTCAGTCATTTTCAGGTCCCAGCAGGCTCTCTGAAACTGCTCATCACTGATGGGGTGCAGGTACCTAACAGGCCAAAAATACACAAGCTCAACCATCTGGTTCTCAAAACGATCTTTGTGCGTGCTTGCAGGAATCTTGCATTTTGGGTTGCTTTCAGTGTTTATGATCATCGCTAGGCATGTTGTAGAAGTGCATGATGTTTTTTTTTAGCATCTGATTTTTTAAACTGTCTACAAAAATAACACATTTCATGGAGAGTATGCTTAATGTGATCGTTTGCAATCATTTGACATCATACTAAGAATTCTAAATATAATTCAGAGAGGCTGTAATATATTACAGTAACCTAATGTAAAAGCCAGGAATTAATATTTATTACATTTGGAAGTGACTCATCCAACACAGTATTTGTAATCAGCTCTTTTTATTATGCAGATGTTACCCTGCTGTTTAGCACACAGAAAACATCAGATATGGCTGATTTTCAATCCCAATCAAAAGATTTGTTAAGATGCGATGTTGGTTTCCACTTGTAAGGGACAAGCAGAAAATGATGGCATCTAATGCTTACTTGAGTACCATCCTGGCGCAAGCTAAACCACAGTCCCAGTGGTACAGCTGCTGAATGACAGGCACATCCAGTAGGAGGGCATCATCTGGGGAAAACAAAACAAGACAAATGTCTTGAATTTATTGACAACGTGGTGCTAGGGTTGCCATCTGCCCCAAAAATAAATAAGAGACACCTAATCGGCAGAGACCGCCGACCCGATTGCCTTCACCCTTCTTGAACTTGCAGAATTCCAAGGAGTTTTATTTAGAATAGCAATAGCAAAGTACTTTGGTCGGGGATCTGGGTTGGTCTACTGTCCCCTGGAAGTTCAGCACGTTTCTGTGCGCATTTCTGAGTGAGTTTGCATTCTCCCTAGATGAACTGGTTGACAGACCGCAAAGAAGCTATTTTATTCTTTGTGTAGCTTTTATTTTGAAGGTAGCCAAGGCCGCTCGCTGGCGGCGTATTACTGTAATACACATGATTAAAATCGAAGTGGAAGCTGACCTGAGTTCGTCTTCAAGTGGAGGCTGGCCTGACCACAGTACACTGCCCCAGTGCTAGTCGTTCCACACTTAGGTTGTTGTTGACATGGAGGTGTCACTCACCTGTCATTCTGCAGTCGTGTCTCACGATCTGTCTGCACGATCCGCCGACTAGTTTTCACAAACCAAGATGGGTTAACTAACTGTTGGATTTCTCATTCTGGAGTTTTTGTCGAGAAAAACTCTTAAATTTACCGTTAGCTTGCCAGGCTAGCAGTGTGGTCGCAGAATTACTGCGTATTCAACCACCAAAGTTAATTTATGTACTCACGCTGATAATTGAGAAATGAACACGCAAACGCATGTATGTGACGAACATATACAAATTGGAACTAAATAGAAATGACGGTCCCTTAATCGAGTGATTTTTCTCCGACTTGCCGTAGCTCTTTTTTTCCTTTTCTCCTTTTTTCTTCTTCTATGGTGTATTTGTGGGGGATCACAAGCAACAACATAGCACATACTGACATCTAGCGGAAGCGCACTTTTACTTTTGGGGACACATCCATATGGGATTAAAATTTCCTGTTGACCAGTGTATTTTTGGACAGATTAAGTAAATTCCAGTGGCGCCCCAGATAAAATGTTACACCACACCTTGATTGGGAAGCATCGGTCTAATAAACCATGAGTCATTATTTATTATTATTTGTCACGTCTAAGTACCATCAGACATTAAACCACACGCTGGAAGGAAGAGGAGAAAAGAACCAGAACAGGTTTACTCGCGAGGTGAACAATAGAGAGAGGAAACTCAGTTACAATCTCCATCAATTCTGAGTCCTAACTTCACGTGCTCCTCTTTTTAATGTTTTGGTTGCCCTGGTTACAGAGGCGTTGCTACACTAAAGGGAGGGGAGATTGTGTCTGTAGCAACGCTGATTAGCTAAGGAATGTAGTGTGGTGTGAATTAGCACTTCATTGTCGGCCCGTGACCCCCGCAGAATTTGTCCTCTTTCCTCAACCAGCTGTTCTTCTCCCATGGTTGGCTGACTCGTCCTCGAGTGAGATCAGATAACTTGAATTGCCGCTTTCCTGTGGAACAATGCAACTAAACCTTTGCTAGACTTGGTAAATTAACACACAATAATAATAAGTAACTTGTCCTAAACACTTGTCCTAAACACTTCAACACACATTAAGTAAATGTAAGGTAACTGGTATGCAGTTCTTTAAACAAACATTGAGTAAATATGGGATAACTTGTAGTACGCAACTACTTCAAACTGTACATAACGCTTAACAAAGAAAAACAGTTCTGACCAACAACAATCTATGAACCAAACCTACAGTAAGATAAAAGGAATGAAGTTCTTTGAACCAAATAAGAACACTTGGCCTATGCAAATAAGCTCTGCTCATTGTTAGTGAAGTCCTCTTACAAGAACAAAAACACACACATAACAAAAGGACAGGAAGGAGACATATGGCTGACAGGGATCAAAAGACATCGCTGTCACTAAAGAGGAAGAACCTAGATAAAAGGAAAGTCATAAACTCGTAAAGACAAGGCCTCCAGGTCTGGCAGGACAAGGCTTCACTTAAATTATTCCCAAATTATTATGTACTTTTATTTATTTTAATATATGTGATGTTTGTTTTCTACCCTGTGGGCCAAGAGCCTGTAATAAAGTTTATATATATATATATTATAGTATTTAGGGGGGGGGGGGCAGCTATGAATATAAAACCATCAGTCAATCAACTAAATATTTAAATATTTATTGCCATTTTATTGAACAACAATTGGAGTCTACATGAACAATGTGTAGAAGAAATGACATTGTACTGTAACTACAGTAATAACAGTGTTTCAAGTACAGTATTTTAATGTTTATTACAAATGTTTTGGGCGAAGCTTTTTTTTTTTTTTTTTTACAAAAGAAGAGAGAACTGTCAACTCTTCAAATCGAACAAAGCAGCGCCTGGTATTTATTGTCTCAGCATACTTGTACACAGAAAATGCTACTTATACATAAAGAGTATATATAACATACTGATATGTTTAGGGTTTTCTGTTCAGTTTAATTTGTTTCAATGCCGAGCAAGTGCAGAATGAATGCATGTACAATATGATGAAAGAAGTCCACAGTGATAAAGTGACATCAACCAGTTATTCCCTATAATGAAGCCAAGTTCAGCAAGCACTGAGACGTACACAATTAGGTTAAATCAGTCTTTCTTGAAGAGATGTAAAGTCAGCAGCATCCCTTTTGGAAGTTTCAGTCATTTTGTAATCATGAAAATCACATCACTGGCCTTGAGTTTTTGATAAAAAATAAAGTTATCCAAATTTTTGGCATAAAGGCTATCACAGTTGGAGACAACAAGCTGTACTTTGACAACAGTCTAATATATATGGAAAATGACATTCTTAAAACTTTAAATAAAAAACCAATGGAAAAAACCAACAACAACTAAAGCTAATATAAGCAACACAGCAACCCAAATCATACTGCATCACTTGGACAAGTTAAAGGGTGTTCCAAAAGTGATATTTCATCAATTGTCATTGGAGCGGTACTGCAAAATTGCCAGTTTTCTCTCCCCACCTACAGTTCAGCGCCTGTTTGACAAGCTTTATGGCCGTCACAATGCTCCAGCGTGAAGTACATTTTACGTTATCTATAGCAAGTTACATGAACAGGATAACTGATGACCTGTCACTAAAGATAATGGCCTGAAATATTTTTCCAGTTTTTCCAGAAAACACAAAAAACTGAATCACTTACTGATTGTAATGTTCAATAATTTCAGTTCAGGGTTAGAATTGAATAATCTGTCTAACTACTAAGGATGTTGTTGATATTAGCAGATGTTATTGGTATATTTTTTGGAAAGGGGGAGTCAAAATATTTTCAAGAGGGTAACGGATGATAACCATAATTAAAACGATATGTAATTCTTAAGATCGTCACAGAAGTAACTGCCTCCCCCTTCAGATATTAAGAAGTGAAACGGCAGGGAAAATAATAATACCATGAATATTTATAATGTGCAAAGCGTACCTGCTACTTTAAGTGCAATAATACAAGTTTTGAAACATGACCAACATTTCGCATCAGCTGTCTTTTTTTTTTTTTTTTTGGAAAGTAGTGTTACATGATCCAATGCACATTGGGTGAATACAAATGCATTTTGAATGTGTTTTGAGTTTATTAGTATACAGCTGTCCAAAATGGTGGTAGATGTACAAATGCAGAGTTGATAGGTGGCAGAGAAACTTAACCAGCAGAAAACAAATTCTCTTCATTGGTCACTTCATCTTTACAAATTGTTTTCGTACTTTAATTATTACCCAATTCTTTTATTTTAACTTGCAGATTTCATGCATGCAACACAAGATTGCTTTTCAATTCCTTCCTCAAATTCTTTCTTAAAATGGGAGTCAACTCAAAAAATTGCTTGACAATAATGCTGTTCTGTAAGCCTCACCAGTCTAAACACTGCATTCTGATTAATATTGTTTATGGGACTTCAATTAAGCAGCAAAATCCATTAGTTATATCCATCTATGAGCACGGCCATTTTGCCAGTTGCTGTTTACAGAAGCTATCATAGTTTCTCAGGAAGGTAAGGACCAATCACGGCTCAGCTTGAGAGATTCCATTGCATGGTCATTTATGGAGGCAGCATTTCATCATCTTAACAGTTAATGTAGCAAGGTAGCACCTGACATTGTCAAACACAAATACCTCACATCTCACATCACATCACTAACTTTTCAGCCAATACTGGGGAGACAATATTAGTGAATACTAATCCGCGCTTATACTACAGGTCTGCTTTTGTGTCGGCTTTGAGATGATTGGTGCCACGTCAAAGTGGTTTGTTCTTTCTGGAATGTCAGCCAGCCTTGACTTGGTTGGTTATTATTAGCACCCCTGTTTTATAACAGAGCGGCAGAAGTGCACAAGAGGTTGCTAAAAGACACATTTTTAGAATTTGGCAAAAAAAAAAAATATACAATTTGACTTGGTTGTTTAATTTCGCACTTGATGGATGGACAGGCATCAACTACCGTGCCTTGCGAAAGTATTCGGCCCCCTTGAACCTTTCAACATTTCGCCACGTTTCAGGCTTCAAACATAAAGGAAATTTTATTTTTTTGTCAATTCGATTCTTGACAAAAAATTTAACTTTTATATCTTTGTTTGAAGCCTGAAATGTCGCGAAATGTTGAAAGGTTCAAGGGGGCCGAATACTTTCGCTAGGCACTGTATGTGTGTAGAAACATTAAAAAGTCAATTTTCCATAGTATGCTTCCTTTAGGTCTTATAATTGTTCGAGTGAATGAAAAAGGGCGCGGTGGTGTAATTCTCCTCAGGCCCACCGTCGTGCAGGTTACCTTCGTGCGCATTGTCAAAGCTGTTCTTGCCGTGGATCTGTTTGAGGTGCTTGCGGAGAACAGGCTTGTGAGCGAACATCATGTCACAGTAGTTACAGCGGTGAGGCTTGTCCCCGCTGTGCAGATTCAGGTGATCCAGTAAAGAGCACTTTTGCGTGAAGGTCTTCCCACAGATCTTACACTGGAAGGGTTTGATGCCCGCGTGGACGCGCATGTGTCGATGCAGGTTGCCCTTCTGCGTGAAGGTCTTGCCACACAGCAGGCACATAAAGAGCTTGTGCATCTTCAGGTGGTTGGCATATTTTTCCAGCTGCCGGAAGACGCGGCTGCATTTGGGACACTGGTGGTACCACTGGAGGGGTTTGTCATAACTCCTCTGGTGAACGCCGGGTCTATCTGCAGGATTGGAAGGCGAAGAGGGACTGGAGGGGTCATCTGGCAAGCTAGGGGGCGCCATCATTTCGCTCCCTCGACTGTCTACTGTGGAATTGATGAGGGAATGTTGGGGCTCGGGTGAGCGCAGGGCAGCTGGAGAGCTGCTGGGAAAGGTAGGCTCCATAGACTCCACCTTGACTATGCTTATGTCACTCTCTTCCACATCACACCTGGGCGGTGCGTCCGAAATCAGAGGAGGGGATTTGGGTTGTATAATGACATCCTCTTCATCATCGTCGTCATCATCGGTACTGATATCATCCTCTAAGAGCTCCGCCTTGTGGACAGTCTGCACCGGGCAGTTTTCTTGTTCTTTCAAAGCTTGCTCCCTGCTTGTCCTTCTTATCTCACTATCTTCCAGCCTGTGGGAAGTTTGTGGCTTGATGAATTTATTTAGTGCTTGAGTACACTGCTCAACAATGTGGCCCATTTGGAGGAAGCTGGCCACTGTCAGGTAATTCACCAGCTCTAGTTCAGGAAACTCAAGTTGGCCCGTGTAGCAGGACAGCAGCAGCTGCTGACCAACCTTTGCCTCCTGAATCATGGAGATCTGCACTTCATTGGAGTCCTGCTGAAGGATGAATTGGTCTCGAAGGAAAGATGAACCAGCGGCAAAAACCACTTTATGACCGGGAACTGTAAGCTGGTTGATGCGTACAGTGACGTCACAGAAGCGTTGCTGGTGTCGAAGGAGGTTCATCTTCTGTAGCATGGAGTCGCCAAACGTGGCAAAGTGAAACTGCAGGATCACCTGGTTCTGGGCCATAGTGAGCTACAGGCGGCGGCAATACACCTGTTGATGATAATAATTATGAACACCATCATTTATTTTATATGTAATAAAAAGTTCAGAGCGCAGTGTTTAATAAATTAGGTGTCATGTGACAGTGAGTGATCCACATAGCAGCCTCATTTCAAAATCGAATGGGTAGCATTTTGCAGAGAAAATATTACATTTTGGGATAAGGTTGTAACATAAAATGTGTAAAAGGTAGAATGAAGATGTACTGTAAAGTATATGGAAACAACAGCAGTGACTCAGCAAGCGTGAGAACACACAGTTCTCAGGATGGAATTGTTTTTTCCAAAAATTAGAAAATCATAGACACAAATACTTTGTTACTGCGTTACAGTAGATTTTTCAGGTATCGGCACTTGAGTATTTATTTTTCTGATGACTTAACTTTATTCCTTTCGCGTACTTTCCACTCCTTTGTCAAAAATAGGCTTGTAACTTATTTGTTGACAGCACAAGATAAAAAGACAAATTGAGGGAGGGAAAGTGAAATTCTGCCAAGATTTTTCTGACCGAGAGCCTATTGAAAGTTAATCTTCATGTTGTTCATTTTGTTTCAACTTTTACTTGCGTTAAGGAGTTGACTTTTCTAAAGAAGTAGCTGTACTTCCACTTTAGTGTAAACTGTATGTGTTTTGTTTTTGTTTTACTCATGAGTTATACGAATGAACATGAGTATTTAAAATTAGTCCGTTTACACGAAAACGATTGCACTACGGCAATGATTATGATGAATCAAATTACATCAAGGACATTTTTGAAATATAATGACGATTTGTTAAACAAATCATATGTATGTGCCCTGAATATAACGTTCTGGTTATACCCACATAACTTGTTCTTAAGAAAGATTTCTTGTATTATATAATTGCCGTTTTAACGAAGTTGGGCATGTGGGCAATGTGACATTATTCAAACAATATTTTTTTTTATTTCCCACTGACTAATATTTGGCTTGTTGAATGAAGTGATTCGTCATGAAAACCGCGAGCTGATGCTACGTGCTAACAATGAAAGATTGCCTGTCCTCTTGCGCTACTTGCACTATACCTCAGCATCACAACAGACGGCTTAGTGGCTGGCTAGCTATAATTGCATTGATCATTTAAAAACACTCACTGTGTTGTTTTAGGTTGTCGCCTCGTAAACAAATAGTAGTGAGCAGCTTCTTCCTGGCCTGTCGTCTCTGTTATGATGAAGCCCCCACAAACAAATTCCGTCGACGTCACACCGCCTCCCTCTGCATTGGAGTTTAATTGTAGTTTTCTTTTTCAAAAGAACAATTGGAGAACTGCATAGCATTTCATTCATTTGGTGCGCACATAGTTTTCACTATTTACCAAAATGATTTTTTGTTTTAATAATCACCCACAAACACAATGTCAAAACATAAACCACGTTTCGTGCTACTTTTATTATTAGTATCATATTTCTTGATTGTTTTGGATTTTGGACAGGAGTCACATCTTAAGAGTTTAATTGGATCATATTTAGCATATTAATACAATAATTTTCACGTCAGTAAGCTCTTGTCATTGTCTCTCCAAGATTTCTTTATTTAAATCGTCATCAATGAAATGAAATGCCTTTCCAAAAAAATACCTTAAGACTGTCACTGGTAAATGCGTATTTAAAATATACAGATTAAAGAAGTGCATGACAGACATTGAATTCTACGATAGACAATTAACAGTTGAAATCCACCGTCCTTGCATGCGAACATGGATGAAAAGCAACATCAATACAATGTTACAAGCGAATAAAAAAAATACATATTTTCTCTTGTTTTCAACATACTGAATAGCACTCCATTTATTGAAGTATTTATAGTCATTTTTTCTTGAAAAACCTGGAAAGGAATAAAGTAAAAGTTGATCAGCAAAACAAACAGGCACAAAAAAACAATCAAAACTAACACATAATTTATGTAATTACAACTCAGTGAATTCCAGAATTTGAAATGTGCTATTATGACACACAGGTCATAATTCTAGAAATACTTGCATAACCTGAAAACATCTCAAGACACACGCACACGCACGCACACACACACACACACACGCACACACACACTCTAGCGTTATAATTCTAGAAAAGCTTGCATAACCTGAAAACATCTTTCACCATCCTTACCAAATGTAGGTGTATCCAAGCAAAACTGCTAAAGCGATTACTCCTACTGAGGCAGCAGCACACAACGAGAAAATCTTCACAATGTAGGATGTGCCTATAAAAAATGGAACATGCTAAACATGTGGTTCCATTGCAACAAACTCTTATGGGCACCAAACACTAGTATAAGAGTTATTTAAAACAATTAAACTTACTACTGCTAATATAGCTATCATGGTGTATTTAGGTGCTTCCGTACTGAAGACACACTTTGAGTCTTTCGATGACAGTAATAGTGGCAGAGGACATAACAGTTTGGATTGATTTGAATAAAATTCAATTCAGATCTTTTTTGCAATTATTGAAGGGCAGGCAGGAATAATTTACTAGAAAAAAAATGATGTTAAATGTCTTCATTGCCATATTTTGCCAAAGTACCTGTAACTTTAGCCCAGGGGACACAGGAACTTTTTGAATCCTACAACACAGAAAATGAAACAATGCTCAGTCCTCAAGTCCCTGATTTTATTTTTGTACTGTTTTGCATTCACCTTTTTCCACTGACTGACAGCACGTAAGATGATGTAGTAGTTTCTGCCTTTCTCGAGGGGCGCATTGAAAAAGCCACCATAATAGTGACCGTCTCCCACAGTGAAATTAAACTCTGTTCCAACATCTCTACTACGCATTTCAGCTGCGATGTGTCCCTGTGAGGAACCACTTTTCTCTCCATCCACAGGCGAGGAACAGTCAAACACCATAACTCCTTCGATAGGAAGTACGAACACTTGGTAAAAACTGTCAAATGCAAAGAATGACAACATCTGTATCGTATTAGACATTTATCAATTATACTGCATGTTCACAGACCAGATCCAATATTACTGCTTACATAACCTAATGAGATCTAGCACAAGGTCGTTTTTATGTATTTCTTTAAAAGAAAAAAAGAATAATGTTAATTTGACAATATGTTAATTATTGGGGGGGTGATTTTTAATGGCTATTTCTTTATTTATTCATTTATTTATTTATTTACTTATCTAAGGATATCTGATATTTTGATCTTTCTTGTGTGCCTACTCTTATCTATCTATCTATCTATCTATCTATCTATCTATCTATCTATCTATCTATCTATCTATCTATCTATCTATCTATCTATCTATCTATCTATCTATCTATCTATCTATCTATCTATCTATCTATCTATCTATCTATCTATCTATCTATCTATCTATCTATCTATCTATCTATCTATCTATCTATCTATCTATCTATCTATCTATCTATCTATCTATCTATCTATCTATCTATCTATCTATCTATCTATCTATCTATCTATCTATCTATCTATCTATCTATCTATCTGTCTGTCTGTCTGTCTGTCTGTCTGTCTGTCTGTCTGTCTGTCTGTCTGTCTGTCTGTCTGTCTGTCTGTCTGTCTGTCTGTCTATCTATCTATCTATCTATCTATCTATCTATCTATCTATCTATCTATTTATCTATCTATCTGTCTATCCGTCCATCCGTCCATCCATCCATCCATCCATCCATCCATCCATCCATCCATCCATCCATCCATCCATCCATCCATCCATCCATCCATCCATCCATCCATCCATCTGTAGCTCAGGTCTCCCTGCTGTTTTTTTTTTTTTTACCTTATTGGGTCAAGAGTACTGGGTGATCTGTGAAGCTTCAGAGTTGGTACAGGAGTCTCATATTCTCTGTAATGGACATCTGGTACTGCAGGTCCTGTCAAATGGTGCCATGTGTATGAATATTATAAGGACCAATCCAATCCATTAAAAATCGCTAAACACCAGTACAGCAATTCCAGTTCCAAACTGATAACTCAATGTATAGATCGGATGCTGATAATTTAGTAGACGAGTGCAGGCCATAGGATCTTCCAGAAGGAGGATTGCACTGCTGTGGGAGTGATCGCTGCAAAGTTCAATCATGGCTAATCAAAGCTGCTCCTTTTATTCCTTTTAAATGTAGAGAGGCAGTCGTGCACTAGAGTCTCCACAAACAGAAGCAGAATCGACACCCTCAAGTGGATAAATGTAATCACTTCTTCATTTGAGGGAATACTAGAAGTCATTTGTGATGACATTTTCTTTGCAACGCTGCTGAAGAAATTGGCGGTAGGCTTGAGGGTGGTCCCTCTGAGGCCGCTTCGAACTTAGGTTGTTGCATTCTAATAATTGACCACTGAAAAGCACTACATTTGTCCCTTTAAACCAGTGATTGTCAACCGCTGGTCAGTGGCCCTCTAGCGGTTGGTGGCGGTATTGCAGATGGTCCGCAAAATTGAAAATGGAAAATAATTGTAACATTTCTAAAAATTAAATGAATTTATTATTTAGACTTGATTCATTTTCCAGCTAAATTTGTGAATCATTTACCCATCCAAATGATGTCAAATGTAGCTGAGAATCCCAAAATAGACATACAGATGCAAATAAATAGCCTGTATATGGCTATCCTCCTTTGGTGCAATATAAATATATATTATATATATATAAATATATATTAATAATAATATTAATAGTTTTAATTTCTAACTACTAATTTTATTAATATTAATTATTATATTATATAATATATTAATAATTAATATTGATAATTAATATTAATACAATTTAATGATATATATTAATATATACATATATAATATATATTAATAATTAATACTAATAATTAATATTAACAAAATTAATAATATAGTATTCCACTAAAGCAGTTATTCCCGAGTTGCTTCGTGGTTATAATGGTGGTCCCTTGGACAAAACCAGTAGAAAAAAAACCCTGCTTTAAACAATCCAAGTCACAAGACTAGTGTGTGTATGGAGCGCGATGGACATGAATTACAGGTAAGGTAAGCGCTACCTGTTAAACTGGTATTAATAGTGATGGTGGCCATGAATCCGACAGACAGTGCAGTGATAGAGATGCTGTAGTTTGTGGCTGGAAGCAGGCTGAGACAGACCTCCGGCCAGTCTGCCTTAGAACTCAGAAACCTTTTCCTTTTTTCAAAAAACGCCCTCTCATAGTCTCTGGATCCTATGTAGCTCACCTGAGAGTTAAAGGTAAGAATTGATTTGTTTTGGCAATGGTAGAGGTCATAGTTTTAAATTTACATTGTGGTGATGAATGCCTATGTTAATCTGAGATTACCAGATGATCAGGAGGGTCTAAATTGGTTTGGCATTACCTTGTACGTTTCTGTGTCTTCGTCATACTTCTCTGCTCTCCATTTCAGACATTTTTCATTTGAAACAAATAGGTGATGGATGGGTGGCTTGGTTTCTGTGAGCACAAATACATTTTTACTATATTTGCAGAATTTTGTCAGCTCCCTTCCCTTAGTAGAGAAACGGCTCACCTATGCATTTGAGCGTAGCGATCCGCCACACACCAGAACTGCTGCATGTGGAGACATTGCTGCCCCTCCAGCTGTGGTAGCCGTTCGCACAGCGATGGATCACTACACTTATGTTACGCAATACAACCTCTGAGTGGGCAAGGATGGGGATTGGACCACATTTTGCTGGGAAAACAATGGCGCTTATTAAATACACGGTGCAGCAAAACAATCTGGGCCACATACATATTGCATCTATGTGTGCAAGAACAGGAACACAGTAAAGTTCTATGCAGTGATTGTTTTAGGCTGGAAAATCATAATGAAAAGTGTTTTCCAATTTTTTAATTCTATTATACCTTTGCAATTTAATGATACATTCGCCCACTCGCCTGATGTTAGACATGTGGAAATATTATCTCCATTCTCCTGGTAATATCCTTCCATACATTCATATAGCGCAACGCTGCCAGGACTAACGGAACCATTCCACAGGAGGTTAGTATGGGGGAGGGTTTGTGGGGGCCCACATGTTATTTCTGCACAAAGACATGGATTAATGAGACAAAAGCAGATCAGGCAACAAGCTTCAACCCTCATGTCTAAAAAAAACAAAAAAAAAAAACTCGGACATAAATACCATAAACCACAGGTGTCAAACTCAAGGCCCGGGGGCCAAATACGGCCCACCTCATAATTTTAAGTGGCCTGCAAAGACAAATTGTGCATTAAAATCGTGTGTCATTACTAGAATTACAAATTGTCTTCACTTTTAATAATATCTTTTTTTGTGAATATTTGACCAGATTTTACTCGTCTGATCTGAAAACCAGTTATTTGACAGTTTGTTTTGTTGCTTTAACTGTATATAATATGAGGTTCTCATACATTTATTTGGGTTGACAGTCATAATGGCCCTCCGAAAGAAGCTATGACTATAATGCGACCCGTGAAAAAAACGAGTTTGACACCCCTGCCATAAACTAAACAGTACTTAATTGCGCCATTCTATCATTGTTAAACTCACAAAACTCAACACTAATAAATATTTGTATAGATTGAGCAAATACAATCTGATCTTCAAACGTTGCACCTTCACACCAAAGATCAATTTCTTCCCACAGTCCGTTCTGTCCACATATTGAGAAGTTCCTCACACTCCTTGTGTCATATCCTTCATCACATTGGTAAATAACCATACTGCCAACATGTGATGTGCCATTCCACAGCCTTTTACTGTGCGGTTTCAAAACAGGCTCCTGACATCTTATTTCTATAACAAAACAGATGGCAAATCATGACATATCAGGGATTAAGCCAAAACAGACATAGGAATTATGTCTTAATTTAGATTAGGAATCACTTTCTGCAACATTTTCACCTTGACAGTGCAGAGAGGGCTTGTCCCATTTCCCAGTGTCAGTACATACTGTTTGATTTATTTCTCCAACACTGTAATATCCAGATTGACACTGATAAGCAACCTGAGAGCCCACAGTGGAGATGTGATCCCATAACAGGAGTGAATGAGAGATGTCAGGAGGAGAGCCACAGTCAACTTCTACAGAGATGGACAATGATGTTACTTGATCGTGACATCACTTCTGTGTGCCAACATCAGAGTAGAAGACCAAATATCTGTCATTACCTTTGCATGAAATATTTGGCTTCGTCCATGTACCAGTAGATGAGCACAGTGATACTGCACTGCCCTCAATGTGAATATATCCTTGATTACAATAGTAGTTTACCATGCTTCCAGGGGTGGAAGTGCCATTCCACACATGTCCAGTGTGTGGCACTGTATGGGGTTTTCCACACGATATCTCTTGGAAGATTCAGGGAAGTTACACACTGTTACGCACAATTGTAATACATTTAGAAACATAACATGCCGTAATTTTGTATAGAGGTCCCACAAGATAGCGGAAGAGGACTACTTTTGTCTCAAATTTAAACCAGCATTTAGATGAAATAAAGGACCTCAACTTGAAACTCTCAGCAGCGAGATGCCACTGGGCGGCGCCAAAGCGATACAGAGAAATGGCCTTCAAGGACTTACACTTGCAGAAAAAGCATATTTTTAATTGTGAATGTCGAAACACATTAATGTGTTCGATTTACCGTACCCATTTGGACTTTTCCAGGGCTGAACTATTGCCAAATTGTGTCTGTCATTTTTTTTTTTTTTTAATCAAATTGGCCAATCCTCAAACGGTAAAAATCATATGCTGCAAATAAAAATGACTTCTGTGGGGAGAAAAAAAACCATTTAGCAGTGGCTCCAGACTTTAACACAATAAAGTACATCTTGTCTGAATCCTCTTTGCAAGGTGTGATGGGATGGTGAACTCATGATAATTTCTAGTTTTGCTTAGTGGTGCAGTCAGGAGTAGGTTTGTGACCTACCTAAATACAGAATCAAAGATAATAGAATTGGTGCCAGATTTTGAGCGCCTGCCCTATGCCTCACCTGCTACACACATTGAAACATGGTGACCACACTCAATTCCAAAGTTGTGATAGCCCGAGTTCATACAGAAACTCATGCAGTGCCCACCCTGGAACTCGTATTTCATAGCATGTGTGAGTGAGCGAAGGTGGGAGGAAAGCCATAATCAATCACTCAATCAATCACTGAGGCACGATAGTAGCGGCATGCAATCGCCATTAAAGTTAACTGATTAAATCAAAGCGTATCCATTATATTCCATAATCCAATATCATGGACAATGGATCTCACTGTCTAATGTACAGAAGATCATTGGAAATGATCATAACTGGATGAATTGATGATGAGTTAATTGTGGAGTTTGTATCAACATAGAGAAGAGGGTTGGGTCTTCCCCTCGCCTTTTGTTACCTTCACAGCTCATGTTGAGCCCACGCCAAAGTCCGTCAGCCCCACACAGCGAGGTATTCCTTCCGTTCCTCCAACGAAAGCCCTCGCCACACTCAAATGTAGCCACGCTGCCAAATGTCGTCCCTGTTGCTGACAGCAGTATCGTGTCCTCCTGCGATGTTGGCAGACCACAGTCCACCACTGAATTGGGAGACCAAAGCCATAGTAGGGAAAATCATAATTGACACTTTACAGGAATTGTTTGAAAACTGCAATTTGACCTTGACAGAAAGCCTTGTCTTTGTGAGGGTGAAAGTGTTCTGTCCCATTGCGGACTTGATATCCCAGCTGACAGCTGCAGTCAAAACTTCCATCCAGGTTCCAGCACTGACCTCCTTCTCCACAAATGCCCACCACGTTGCACTCATCTATGTCTGCCAATAGTAAGCAAGCATCTCACGCATGTTCACTTCCTGTTTTTTGGCAGTGAACTTACCCCGGCAATGGGTTCCATCATTTGGAATGAAGACTGGCATGTTATTGGAAGCCATGTATCCCGCCACACAGGTGCAGTAGTAGCTACCGTATGTATTGTGGCATTTTGTGTGCTGCCCACAGATCTTAGTGGCTCCTATCTGACACTCATCTTTATCTAGATGGAATAAAACCATAATGTTCATCAGTAGTCATTACAACTGCACAATTAGTGAGATTAATCAGCTAAAATGACTTCACTGATGTCATGAAGCTTCATTTTGATCAAATAGAATTTAAATGCATCAAACTGTCAAAAAACTCTTATTTTTGTTCCCCAGAACCTCATGATTGTCTTCTTTTTTCCCCACAAGACACTGATTTCAGATTTACAAATATGGTATGAATATGCTAAAATAATTCAATATCATACATTTGGTACTGTACACTGGATGTCAAAAATACAAATAAAAGTTGAAAACAATATAGACTTTTTACAATTTAATTTTTAGCTTATCGGAATATTCATATGTAAAACTCATTAAGTGATTGGAATGAACATTTAAAAATGGACTTGACTCCATGTTTGTTTGCACTACAGTATTTGCTCTTGTTTAAATGTACATTCTGACACTGCATGATTACTTATCATAAAATTCAACATTATTTAAAATCATATAAGCCAATAGAAATCTTTGCGAGGCAACCAAACTAGAAACTATAAGAAATATTTTTCATAATGCATATTTCCTACCTTGACAAAAGCTTCTTCCATTTCCTACAAAACCATACTTGCAGTTGCAAACTTTTCCCGAGTCATCAAGTTTGTCATCACATGTGGCGTTAATGTGGCAGCTCGCACACACATCCAGAGTGTTTGCGGCAGCTGACAGGGGAAAGAACATCCATCACTCGCTTTCTTTCTTGAATGGAGCGCATTACTTTGTACTGAACGTCAATCCTCAAAAACAACGATTTTCTATTAGTCTGCTCACCTGAAGCCACACCAAAAAGAAAAATCATGAGCGCAGTCGTGCTTTTCTTGCCCATCTTCTATTTAATGTCGCCTTGCTCTGACCTTATTTCAT
The DNA here is from genome assembly GCF_033458585.1 of Syngnathus typhle. Lineage (NCBI taxonomy): Eukaryota > Metazoa > Chordata > Actinopteri > Syngnathiformes > Syngnathidae > Syngnathus > Syngnathus typhle. The sequence continues at coordinate 6,962,279 of NC_083742.1, forward strand.
GTGAAAGTTATCCTCCTCGTTTTCACTTCTTCTTTCATTTTGAATCTTCGTATAGAGAGCGCCCTTACTATGTCACTGCGGAACCGAGATAAGGTTGAGAAAATTCAAAATTGCCAGCGGTATTTTTATAGCTGTTGGTTTTGTGGTTTCATCTGCTACGATATTCTGACACATTCAGTTACATTTCACAATTGATACAATCATGTCATCATGCACACTCCTCGTGTGGAAGTTGATAACAGACAAATTCTCACAGTGTGGTCATTTATTACAGCGTGCCAGAAAATATTACCCAACTGCTGCAGAATTGGTCAAACTTAAACCTTGAAAATGGGAAACCCATAAAACCGAGGTAGCTAAGAATAAGTATACCTGATAGTCTTTAAACTTGGGACTTAAAGATACCTCATGTAACTGTCCTTCATTGGACTTTTTAGTAAACCATCAAGCATTTGGGTTTGTCATGGTGACAGGGGTTTAGGAGGGGGTCCGTTCATGTGCAGTGGGAGGGGGAGATAAGTTGCAAGAAGTCTTATCTCCCCATTCAGTTGACTTTTCCTAATTGGTGTCTGTCACTCAAACCGGCAAGCTATTGCCTCACACCAGTGTTGCCTGCTCAGGACTGATTAAGCCCACAAAACTATAAGAATCCATAAATAACCACCAAACAACACTGATCAAGATATTGTAGGAGTTTGAATGAACAAAATCCATGCAATTGTGTAAATGTGCCCAACATTGCTTTCTTTTTTTTAAATAGTTCTTAACCAGTTTTCATTCACGGTGATGGGGAGCTGGATCCTAATTCTGGATGAAAGGTGGACTACACCCTTGACTGGTCACCAGAAAGTCTCATGGAATGATGGTAAGGATTCACTCAGTATTTTGCCTTCACAGTGTCACCGAGGGGAATTGAGCCCAAGCAACATGACACTATCAATGGCATCCATTTGAGTGGTTTTCTTTGGTGGCCCACCACATTTTGTACTAAATCGAGCCTATATCAAAAGGTCACAAGAAAAAATTGAAAGAGAGCACAATATTTTAGAAACAAACATTTCAAAAGTGGAATATTATAACATCTCACTTTTGAAAATAAATTCAATTCATAAGGTAAAAAAACATTATCTTGCATTTTTGACTATTATTTATTTATTTTTCTGTTCTTATTTATTTATGTTGTATGTATTTTTAAATACTGAAAGAGAGCACAATATTTTTAAAAACAAACATTTAAAAAGTTGAATATTATAACATCTCACTTTTGAAAATAAATCCAATTTATAAGGTAAAAAAACTTGATCTTGCATTTTTGTCTCTATTATTTATATATTTTTCTGTTATTTGTTTATTTTGTATGTATTTTATATTTTATATATATTTGCATGTTATATATATACAATATATATTGTTGGTAACCTGCCAGTAAATACAAATCAAACAGTAGTCACAGAAATAATTTGAATTTGACAAAAATGACAAGTAATGAAAGTTTAATGAAAAATACCTATAAAAATCTCTCGTTAAGTTTGAATTGTGGCTCAACAAAATGATTTATTCAAAAAAAACATGAAAGAGGCCTGGTTGGATGGATGAATGGTGGATGGTGAATTCACAGACTGATATGCAGATTCATAATTTTTTTGTAGTCCTTATTTGTGAAGACCACACATGTGAGAGTGTATTGTACACCCGAGCTTACTGCCTACACTTTTTCAACAATGCTGTAGGCCCTACAGCATTGTTGAAAAAAAAAAATCACTAAAACATACAATAATCAAATGACTGGTGAAGTAAAAATGTATGTCGATAATAGATGAGCAAAAGCAGGAATTGTGCTGTACAGATTCAAGGTTAACCTATTTTTTTCTGCTTCACCAAAACGTTATATTAGCAAGACAGTATCGCCCAGATACATTTACGCTATTGTCATATTTATACATACAGTACGCATATGTTATCACCGCCTGATGTGTGCTGACAAAATGTTGTTTGATGAACATGCACATTTTCAAAGTATCAAAGTTATACATGAGTTTACCTCTGTTTGCATTTGAAAATCCTTCCGCAAAATCTACAATGCAGATGTTACACCTTTTCACCCCACCAGAGAGATTCTGGCATAGATTCCTTGTGATTAAAACAATGATATCTTTATTCGGATTACATTAAAATTTTTGTGTGTTACAAAAAGTTGGGCTCTTGTTTTGTCAATTAGTAAATTTGTACCCGAGTGCTTCAGAACCACGGCACTAAGGATGACTTCACAGTGCAACTCCAGATCCTGTCATAAGATAGCGCAGGTGCAGCAGTGTTGATTTCCACGCGAAGGCCCGGGCTCAGGAAGCGGATCTTCCGGAGATGACAAGTCACCCTTACATTGAAATCCATAAACGCTGCAAGTGTTAACCAATCTCCCACACACCAAGTCTGCAGCTTTCCCATCCATGACAGTCAAGTTGTTTACTGTTTTCTCTCTCAGTGACATGTCTCCATCATCCTCATCATCTATAAGCACAAACTCTCTCAAGTAAACCATTGCCACCTCATGGAGAGTATGATTCTCTCCTTGACCCTCCAAGGTGTGCCCGTCAACAAAGTTCAGAGTGGAGGTCTCTGTCAAGGTCTCGGGTGGGTCTGTGGAATTGTCTTCTGGGCCTGAATAGGCCGATGTGCTGGAATTCACAGTCCACATGGAGATCTGTTGAGAGCCGGCATCCCTCATACATAATTTTTGCTCATTGCATGATGTATTGTCTTTGTTTGTGATCTGCTGCGTCGTGGCGGCAGAGCCATTGTCTTCAGCGTGGCCATTTTCATATTGCATTTTAAAAGCCACCTTCTGGTAGTCATGGTACACTTGCACAATGCTGCGCCCTGTTGGCGAAGACACGGGATTGCTGGGAGACGCACCTTTTCCGAGTGTCTTCATGTACTTTTTGAGCGACTTTAGGCTGCAAAAAGTCAGAAAATTAGTCAAATTAATAATAGCAATACCAAAAAGAAAAGGAACAGGAGATTTTTTTTTCATTAATGTAAACTTTTGTAACTTTCCAACATGTGCAACTGAGATATAAAAATAGTGTCAAACATCCTTTCACTCTAAAGATAATATTCGATGTGCCGCTACAGTTTAAAATAATCAAAATATCTGTATATGCAAAAGTTTGAGGTGGTAATATATTTTTAAAATGAGATTCATCCATTGTTAGTGCAAACAGATCTTAATAGTGCTGTTCTACTCTGACGCAAAGTCCAGAACATAATCACGTTTTAAATGGGTAACTCTTAAGTACAATAAAAACAATACAATAATAATAAGCGGCGCCTCAGAGGGGATCGGGCTTTTTCTGTTGCCGGTCCTTCCCTCTGAAATGACCTCCCCTTGGATGTTAGGCGAGCCCCCTCACTGTCCATTTTTTAAAACTCGTTCGATCTTTTTAGTCTTTGGCATTTGTGTTTCAATTAACTGTTTTCACCGTCATTGTGCTTGTCCCACTGATATATGTGATGCACTTTATTACAGCTGCAGCTATATGGATAAAGTATTATATTGTACTGGATTGTAATACAATACAATAATCATTTCTTGTGTTATTTTATGATTACAGTAGTCCTCACAAGGACCTTTTAAGCAGAAGAAACTGTCTTTTACAACTGGCCTCACTGAATAAATAAATGGTAGTAGTACTCTTAAGAGAAGCAAAAATAACATAGCTCCCTGAGGAGGACTTCTTTGAAAATGGAGACTCGAAAGAGCGAAATAATGGAGACAGTTGTTCCAGCCATAAAAGACAAACATTTTTTGCGGCTTACATTTAACAAAAGACCATTCCATTGAGTAGGCAAAAAGCATAGCAGTCTGTGACGTAGCACCACACACTGACCTTCTTTCACTTGACTGATTCATAACCATGACAGAATCAGGACTCTATGAATAAATAATAACAACCATGTACATGTTAAAGCCTGCCCATCTCTACCTTGTGGTTGGGGCTGAGCAACAATGGAGACAATAGCTAAAAGATAAAAAGGATTTCAATGCATTTGATAGAACACTTCATCAGTTTGAATTCACCAAGTCTGTTTTTGTTTTAGGGATGAATGCGAGAAGCTTTGCTAGCACCAAGGCATAAAATCTTCATTTCACAGTAGTGATATATCTAGCAAATTATATTATTTGCTATATTATATTATATATATATATATTATATTAATTATATCCATCACAACTTGGACAAAATCATTCATAAAGCAGCATTAGAACATGACTTCAATACAATTGCCATACGTAACGCAATTTGACAAACACAACAGATCAGATTTCAAATATTAGAAAGTTTTCAAATTAATTCAGGAAATTATGATCTTTTGAAATCTAGTTGTTTTTTTAATGCTAAATACATTTGTGAATAGCAACATAATAAAAACCCTCACATCTGTCCTTAAACACTTCCCAGCCGTAATTGTAGCCTCCTTTCAAAAAAATAAATCATAAATTCAAAAATAAGAAACTCACCTGGTTCAGCAGGGTGTGATGTGCAGCTCTTGCAGTGCAAATAATGAAAATCACTTTCTGGTCTCGGCAACAGAGATTGTCTGTACCCGCCCTCATTTGATCCAACATCACTTAGCATGGCTCCCTCACTATCATAGCAGGATGCTCCAATGGTTGACGGATGATCAGTCCCAATGCAAATAAAGGACAACTAGTGAATTAGAAACATTGTGGGATAAAATCAGAGTGAATATTGACATATCAAATAATTACCCACAACTATAGGAGCACTTTTCTTAGGGGGTTAAGCTGTTGGTATTTTCCAAGTTGTTGGAAGTGACTCCTATCTCTGTTGGATCCAGTGATGGCAACAATAAAAATTGTAGCTGTTCATGATTCAACCCTTTCTTTCAAACCTGGCAGAGAATTGCCTGTTGTTAGAAGACGCAGTTCTCATCTGTCACTGCCCCGCCCGAGTTAATCCTTCTTTCATCTGGTTCCTGTGTTGTTTTCAATATAATATTTGTGATACACTCTAGTAAATAATAATTTCAAGAAATGTTGGTACAGTGCAGGGAAGGATGAAAATCCATTTATTTCTGTTCTACTGAGTGAAGGTGTTTTACTAAATTATAAAGGACAACAGTCTCTTACATAGTACATGAAAAATTCAAGCAGCTTTATGAGATCAAATATTGAACTGCCTCCCATCTGACATGGAATGAGGCCTACAGTAGAGAAGTAGGCTGCAGTTTATGGTCAAATGTAAAAATATTTCGTGGAAAAAAATGGGACTGACACTGCCAATGAATAAATATTATAATTATGCTCATAGGTTTCCAAAGCTACGAATCAGACTGTTTTGGAAAATCTGTCGACCATGGTGAAGATGGTTGTTTTACTTTCATGATGCATCACACACTAAGGTAGGAGAGAAGAAAAGTCCCAACATATACTTGGGGATATGACTATTTCCTGTTTCAGTCAGGTCCTGAATATCATTCCCGCTAAGTGAATCTTGCTGCCTCCGTGTTGCTGCATTTGGAAGCTGAGGTCTTGGGTAGATGACTGACATCTCGTGAATGAAAGAGTCACTTTGCTTGGTGCCAACAAACGATCCTCAAAGTGGGCCATGATGTTCAGTGGAGATGTGATGACTCCAAACACTGGTGATGCAGAAAAAAAGCAAAGTAACAAATCCAACCTATAAATGCTACAAAGCCATTATAACTTCGAATTCAACCACAAACTCAGTTGATGTTAAGTTACCATTGTGCTTTTCTATTTCAGCCAAGCAGACAGACAACATCCATAGACTTGAAATGGTCCGCAACTTGAAGCCAAACAGACTGGCTGGCAGATAGAAGAACCAATAGTCCAAGAAGGACCAGGCACAAAGTGGACTAGCACTTAAGGGAACTCTGAGATCCACTTGTTTGACGTCCTGGAGCATAGCTTCATCCATTTGAGCGGCCATTGCAACTGCACACAAAAAGATTCCACTCAGGTTGCTGTGATTCGTGTCAGCATGTACTTGAGCCAAAAGAGAATTTACATATAGGTGTTTTTTTACACAAAAATACTTCTACACTATAAAAACAATGAGTCTGTTGAGGATCCGTGACATCACAACTAACTGTAGGACAATTAATTCCTGATGTAAATGGATGTAAAATTATTTCAGCTAAATTTTCATTAAAAATAGGGACATTAGAAAATTCATCTACAGTTTTTTTTAACAGTGATCCATGCATCTTTAGTATCTGCTATACTAGGCATCTCTTACTTAATTTTTTTTCCCAGCAAGGTCTGCAGAGATATGCTTTACAGTTCTAGGTGATGAAGCCAAGAGATCTTTCTGGATTTTGGGGTGGCTAGCAACAGAACCATAGTTCTGTATTTAGAGCTATCTGTACACAGTGCCAAGATGAATTTATAGAGCAGAACGTGGACCACCTTGGGCCATCGCCAGCCAATCATAGGGCGAGTGTCAAAACTTCATTAAGTGGGAGCCAATCCCTGTTGGCTTTGGGAGAGATGCGGTGGTACACCCTGGATTGATCGTCAAGTCAATTGTACTTTGATGCCTACACAGGATGGGCCATTTAGAGTCTTGACCCTTATGTTGTAATGTGCGAGGAAGTAGTCAGAGAAGACATTCATAACCCAAACCACAGAACTACGAGGAAGCTAAGCCACTAGTTTACCATGCTGCTTAAGGGAAGTTTCCAACATTGGAAAGTTTGAACGTGAAAACAAGACATTTACAAAAAACAGTGATGCTCACTCTCATTTTTGGCTTGTTGGTACTTGTTCTTGGACATCAGTGTTAAGATACTCTCCCACACAAGACTCTTGGAACGGGAAGTGGCAGAAAGCAAGACATCTACCTCCACACCGACATCCAAGGTTCTGTACACGAGGACTTGAACTTGCAACGTAAAGGGACCTTTCTTCAACTCATCAACTGGCTGATGGGTTTTAATGCTCTGGCGCACACAAACCAGACCTGGAAAAGTCATTCAGACAAATTACATTGGTAAAATATTAAACTTACAAAAGAAAACATTGCAGTGTCATAATAAAAGAGCTTTGGAATGTCCTACTCATAGATATCAGAGCTACAACCTCGGTAGAAGCATTCAAGAAACAATTCAAAACACATTTCTATGCTGCTGCCCGTAATTAACCTCCGCTGGCTGATTTGGATGCAGTTTGTGCTCTTTCTCATTTTTGTGTCAATTTTAGAATTGACACACAAATTTGATGCACAATTTTTCTTTGCTGGCTACATAAAATTACGCGGCGGGCCGTATCTGGCCCCTGGGTTTGACACCTGTGCATTACATGTAATCCTTACATTATCAGCAACTCAGCCGCACCCTAATACGGATAAAGATGATGGGGTTTTGCCACTTGGTTGATGTATTAATATTATATGTATTAAGATTACAGATGTTTTATTATTCATATTAATCAGAATAATATATTGTTTACAGTCGTGGGGAAGCATAGATGTATAAGTAAATTTGAAAAATACGCAAATATTTGCAACACGTGCAAATATTCTGTAGGAGTTCATCGGGGAATAATAAACTTACCAACTGGGCTCAGCCGGAAGTTGTGATCAGTAATGGCCATGAGCAAAAGTGTGCGGCACAGAACCTCAGGGAAGCACAGAGGAATGTCTCTGTATTCGCTGTCTGGATAGTCCCAACCATAACCTGTAGCATCGCAAAACCTCCTCAGAAGCGCTGTGTCCATTCTGAAAAACGATCAACTGTCTCATCCTACACAGAAGCATTGCGAAGACAGTATACGATCTTACCTGCAGTTGTAGACGGCGTAAAATACGTCACATCCCTTCTTTCGGCGTGGCTTGTACAAGCAGCCCTGTCTCCAAATAAGAGCTTTGGTCACATATTTCAGAAACAGGTAGGAAAGTTTTGGGAGTTTCTCCCAGCAGAGTGTACTTGTTTTCAGTAATTTATGAGAACAGTAGATGTGTACATAGACGAAATAAATGCAGGGTACAGATAGCGAGGCCAAAATATAATTCTGAAGGCTTCTCATCATTTTATTTTTTTTACATTCAGCAGAACAAATACAAAACCTTCAGTCCTGTTTGTTTGTAAGAGGAAGTTGTGGTCGGGCGACTGAAGTACGGCAGCCACAATAGGACAAGAGAACTAAAGGTCAAAAGGGAAATTCGAGATGGCGTCACATAAATTCTTTATTATGGAGCACGTATACAAGAATATAAAGGATTTCATATTTAATTTACATTAATCAAACCGAACCTTTTCGGTAATTGTGTTCATCTTAGAATGAAATTTACCACAGAAGAGCGTGTTAAACCACTGCAGAAAAAGCATGACATACCGACATAATTTTCGATCATTGTCACCCTATCGACATTAAATGTTCTGTTAAGTCCACAGCGTCCTGAGGTTGTGAAATTGGAGGTAAATGGGTTTGTCCATTAGTTCTCTTCATCCAAACAGCAGCAACAAAACGATACACACTGAATTCACTGCAATCAAAGGCACTGCGATGGCAAGAAAAATATGTGTCAATGGACTTGTGTTGATATGCACCCTTGAAAAGGTTTTCCTGGCAAAATGTGGCTCACCTCTCATGACGGTACGCACAGAGCGAATCAGCGTCATCATCTGAACTTTGATGCCTGGTTCATCACCAAATCCTCCAACGCCCTGGTCCACGCCCCATCCAACTACACACAACAAATGTTTTTTTTTCCTAGTTCAATCTTTTATTCCAACATAAACACATTAGGTATAATAAAACCATCAACGACAAGCCAACAAAAACAAAATAAGACAGCCACACAACACACAGTAACAACAATGTTGCACCTGTCATTCATTGAAGCGCAAACGTTCACGTAATGATTGTATGAATCTAAATTCAAAGTAGCTTGAATCGAGAAGAGAAAAACGTTTTAATAGTGAACGTTTCTTACTATCCCTTCACTGGAAAAGTTATGTCAACCTGGGTCAAGCAGTATTACTTCTTGCCGTTAGCAAGGTAGCTAACATTAACCGTACAACGACAAAACAATAACATTTCCGTATACTGAAGGCAATGTAGTTACCATTACTTACTTCTACTCAAAAATCGTTCTTCGTGCAGTACTGCTACAGCATTCACGCAGAGAATTGCTGCTTGGATCAGTGAGTAAAGAGTAAATGCCATGTTCCCTCAATGAACAATTAGCAAGAGCAATTTACGTCTAACGTCAGCTATGGCGGCCTGGGAGGGAAAAACTAAGCTTCGTTAGAGTTGTCCAAGTTACAATCTATGTACGGATTAATACAACTAGGGAGAAACAAAGCGGAGGTAGCTTTAAATTCTCTACAATACAGATTAATCATCAAAATAACTATGGGAATACGTTTATTGACTTTTAGGTATAAATATTTTTAAGTAGGTCCCACTAAAAATGCGATTTAAAAAAATCCTGAAAATTATTGTCCAAATTTGTTCGACCACAGAAAACCCAACATAAAACTATAAGTCAAAAACATGAGTCATGAAGATAAAAATCTTTATTATTATTGTTTTATTAAGTCTGCATAATATGCCCCACGCCTGAGAAGCTTATGGTCAAGGGGAAAAAAAGCTCTAATAATACCGCCCTCTACTGGTAAAATTGCAACATCTACTGTAATGACTGCTTTGCAAAAAGAAAACTGTTAAATACACACGTTCTACTATTGTGCGTCTGTACGCGTGGTCCACATCAGTTTCTGTAAGGTACGGTTTCACATTCATATTTTGGCGGCCAAAGACAAAACGATGTAACACTGGTCTCTCCTAAAACATGGTTAATTTCCCCAAATCCACTTCAAGTACAATCGCTAGTGGCTCAAAGTGAGCACATTTACATTAAGAGGGAAGGGCACATGTCAAACTTGCTCCAGCAACATACTTATAGACAATAAAGGAAGAGCAGATAAGTATTGTTTTACTATATTTTATAGACAGAACAAATACAATACACTTAACACCAACAGTCCCAGTGAGGGGGCACATTAGCACTTTTCTTTGGGAAGAAAGAAAAGCAATCTCCCATGTTCTGAGAACACTTCGAAAGCTAGCTGACAGTAAATCTTGATGAAGCACAAAAAGGTGGTTGTTGTAAAGAGATGAAGGAAGGGCCATTGCAAAGTAGCAAATACTTTTTTTCCACTGAAGCAAGGAGTCACAGATGGAAGGAAATTAATGTCAGCTGAACCTTTCAGGCCAAATAAAGGAATGATCCTCAGCCCCCAGGTTAGTTTTGCTGGCAGCTGTGTTTTTGAAAATATCACTCTATGAGAACATTTTACATAGATTTATATATAAAAATACATGAGAATACAAAGAAGTAGCAAAACAATTGGGATATAGGCTAAAACCAATGATGAATACTCATTGATAACTTCAATTGATCCTGATGTGACGATTAAATGCCTCTTGGAAAGTGAGACAAAAGAAGCTCTTGCTAATAGTTGATATTCTCTGGTCCCTGCCAAGTGCAACCCTCAAAGCCTCATTTGTAAACCAGGCTGGATGTTGGGATGAGAGTGAACTTCACCATGGACAAATACTGCCATATAATGACAAAGAAATTAACAAACACACTGAACTTTCAGTTTGTTTAGGGTTTGGGATTTTTAAACCAACATTCCTATTTGTCAGTTAAGTAGTATGTCTTATAACGACACGAGTTTAAAAAAGAAAAAAAAAAGGGGGGTAGGGGATTCAAGTCTAGCATACAGTGAGGTTGATTTCATTGTTTTTTTGTTTAAAAAAAAAAAAAAAAAAAGGTTCCACTCCATGGCTACCTTCAATAAGCTCCCTGAACCCTGACAAAACATGGGCAATATTTCTTTGAGAAATGAAAACATATGCTCAGAACAATACTTGAGAGAAGGTCCAGAGCAAATATCTTAGCACACAAGCCATGGAGTGAGAAATATTCTTACATTTTTGGTATTTCGCCTACTTCCTGGACAAGAATACTTTACAATGTATTTGTACCTCAAATAGATGTAATACACGATTTGGGAAGAAGCAGTTGAACAAGGTGCATGAAAGATGACTAACAAAGTGCCAAATTCTATTGAGCTCTGTGGAGAAGGGGAACAAATACTATGCAATGAACACAAATTGTTTTGCTGGGATTTGAAAGATGGGACTCAATTGAAATTTGATCTTTGTAACCATTTTCTTTCGAGGAGTGTGGCGTTTCATCCTTGTTTTAAGACATACTGGAGCAGCGTGCAGACGGGGAACCCATCTGGGTCAAGACCTTATCGAGCCACTGTAGAGGACCATTCAAATGTAACTCGATCCAGCACGGAGTGCTCGTAACCGTCTGCCTTCTGTGAACCAAACAAACAAATAAAAATAATGAATCAAACTATCGTGTGGATACTTGGGTTGAAACTTTTCACACATTTTCAGATATCAAACTAGAAAAACCGCATGGATACATCAGTATGGAAAAATATAGATTACCACATTGGGTCGACAAACAGTTAGAATTCTCTCAATGCGCTCCTTTCAACAGCTTCTATTGATGGACACGTAAAGTGATAGGATCACCTGTACTCTGCTCCCCAGCCTTTGACGAAGCTCATACGGATGGTGCACATCCGAGTGAGCTGGTACACCGCTTCAAAGCCCTGGTTCACAGACTGGGCTAGCAGAGCTGCAAATTCTTGATTGTTAAAGATTTTTAAATTACAACCTGAGTGGGGGGGGTAAAGAAGAGGTACAGAGGAAAGGTAAATGGACAAGTGTTTTTGACATTGGAAAACAAACACTTTTCTTTTGTGATTGATGACAAGAAACTAACTTATTAAAAGCAAGACTTGATTTACGAACAGTACATTTGTGAGAAAATTGAGATTTCGTTTTCTGTTACGCAATATGCATCTATCAAATCAATTACATTGTAATAGAATTAATGTGTTCCAGTGACCCTCAAAATCCATGGAAATATTTGGGGGTGTTTCAATTACAAAAGAAATCTCTGTGCTGTTTAAAAATGTAATAAGAATTGCAGAAGATCTAAGAAGACACAACGGTACGCAACTTTCGTTAAATGTCTTGCATTTTGACTAACATGGAAACTAAAGCACTTGCTAAAATGCTGCAAAGGATAATAGGACAGATAGCTTTGGCATGTTACCTGGCGGAATTTTACACACTGTTGCTGGATGCCATCCATACCGCTGATTGCAGTTTGGACTCTGGACAAAGATGGCACTATCACTCAGACACTCAGCAAACACTTCTCCGCCAATGTAGTAGAGTCTAACACCTCTTCCTGTATATAACACAACAAAACCACAATTCTCATAGAATCAGAAAATCATGATCCAAGTTTGTAAAACTGTTTTTCAAAAAAGGTCACATCCTTTGGAAGATTCTTACCTATATGCCTTCGCGTCATCTCTACAGTGGCATTTCTGTTGACATTAGACAGCAGACCTAAGCAGAATCGCTCAGAGTTGGATGGATCTGTAAATCCATCGACAGTCAACGAGGGCTGTGAGGCATGGAAGGTCTCCCCAACACGTTGGTTTAGCTCATAGTAGGCTATTGAGCACCAAAAAGCCGGTTCTGAGTAAGTCACTGGTTGCAGGTCTACAGAGATAGACAGTGTAATCCTCATTCAGACGATGTCTTGTGTATGCCTTGATAACCTCAGTTACAATGAATTGCTTTCTTACCCATACTGTGATTGACAGGTGACAGAGTGCTGGGAGACATCTCTGCTGGAGAACCTGGCAAAAGCACATCAAATTTAAAGATTGGTTTTACAAAAGCAACAACATGCGGCAGACAAGTAGTAAGATGTGTGATGAAAAAGACGAGACTGGAGTAAAAGAATCACAGAGAACTGCTAATAGAATAAAGCAACTAATGCACAATGACAATAAAAGACTCAGGTCAATGAGCTCCTATTTGGGCCACAAAACTTTCATAACTATTTTTGCCCCAACCAGGATTTTTTATTTTTATCTACCATCCAAATGGGGTGAAATAGATCAAGGAATACTTTTGAAAAAAGTTCTGGAGTCAAAATCAAAACTTTTTTTCTTAATGGAAGGGCGGAGTTAGTGCCAGGGGGACACGGACCTCAATTTTCTTGTGGAGAACCCATATTGGAAGTATACCAGCGTTTTTTGAAGGTTTCATCTGTACGTTTACAAAAATGTGCCCCATTTTCCCAATGCATTTCAATAGGGGGCAATTACTCAACAAATTAAAAAAATAAAGCAAAATAAATTGCAATGCAAATCTATCATGTGTACGCTTTTTAGGTCATATTTTTCTTTATATCTGCATAAAATGTTAAGGGACATGTGACGACATGTTTGGTAAGAAACTGCTGTTGACCTGTTATTCACAGACTTTTTCTATTCATGGACCAGAACATATTTAAAATAATTTCTTTCTCCTCCAATATATTCGGTCAGGAAATGTGGCCCCCTAGTAGTGAAGAACAAACAAACAAACAAACAAACCAAACGGTGTCTTAAGACCCTAGTTTGTGGTACCTGTATCCATGCTTTGATTGATCTGTTGATCACTGGCCTCTCCATCCTCACTGATGTAACCAGGCGGAGGCGTTTCTGTTCAATTAAGGGCATGGCAGAACAATGAAATGGTATCTAGCGTGACTCGGACCAGGAATGCACTTTTATTCATTCACATTTATTCACAAATTCATTTAAGTATTCATTTACTGACTTCCTTCAAGTTATACGACAGTAAGCGTACCTGGTATGTAGTTATTTGGAGGATCAATTCCTGCAGGAAAGTTTGTGTTCTCGGGTATGGAATGAGTGTAGTCATCCAGAGGTGGCAACTCTGTCAGAATTTCAGAGTGTCTTGGCACAAGAACTGGAGGCAGAACTGTGGAGAAATAGTCAAGTTCCGTAGTCTCAACTTAAAGCATCATCAAATTTGGCTTACATTTTAAAGATACAATTGTTATTAGTGGAAAAACACACCATCACTTGGCTCACACATTGTTTGCCTCACTCGGTGCTTCTGACCCACTGTTTGAGAAGGACTGCGAAGTAGTAACATTAAATTGGATCCAACTGTCCTTCATCATGTCACAAGGCATGTATAGGTTTAACACAACTTTGTATTTATTTGAAATAAACTCAGAGGACACATACAACACCTCTTCAGCCTGTGCATGAAATATAATTTGCTGGAGCTGTCCAAAAACACAGTTTTAGGTGCTGTGTTTGATTTGACCACACTTTGATTTTTAAAGTTGAAGTTTATACGTTTACATTCTCCACTTAAATGTGGCTCAGCTTTTCAAATTTTGCAAATAGTACCTTTTTGGGGAAAAGAAACTTGGTAAGAAATTTGGTAGCCCGACTTTTTACCAACACTACACACTGGAAAATCTTGTACAAAATGTATGTTGGCCTATCAATTTTTTTTTGCATTTGATGGGAATATATTCAGACAAAGGTGATTTTTTTTCCTTTCTATGCACTTGATCGTCTCGACCAGGTGTCTCCAACACAGTATCAGACCACTTTAAAAGTTGGCCAAGGAGTCAAAAATACGATTGCAGAAATTTAATATTAACTGCCCTCTCAAACAAAAGCATGTGGCTCACTCCCCCCTGAAATTTAAAAAAATATTTGTGAAATATTTGTCATTAGAGGGGGAGGAGAAAGCAGCTCCAACCAGGGAGAATTTAAAGATTGAACAAACAAGTTGTTTTATGCAAGTTTGAAGGGTTACAAATGAAAGCCATCTTACCTGGAGTCTCGACCCTCTGATAATGGTAGGGGTTGATGCAGACCTCATCCTTCTTGAGGTGAAAGGCATACTCACAGGCCTCGATTGCACGCAGTTCATGGTGGCTGTGGAGATCTGGCCACCGCCACAAACGGCAATAGATAACATGGGGAAGCCCCTTCCTGTGGGACCCCTGAAAGTGGCCATCAAGGGATCTTAACAGATGGCAGAGGGATGACAAAGGAACAAGATGGAAACAAGCGAGGACAGGAAATTAATAACAGATCAGACCGTGTCGTGATGATAATGAAATCATTTGTTGTAATAATTATCACATGACAATGAGGTAAACAATGTCGGTCATTGAGTGATGAGAATGTTCACCTTGTTTGGTCCGAATAGCTGTAAAGGCCTGATGTGTCCCACTGCTCTATCGTATTTGGTGAACTCAGTCCCCATATTTCTGAGCAATTGCTGCCCCACCCAAAAAAACAACCAGAAAAATGTCAATGATTTTTTTTTTTTTTTTATCTATTCATTTTAGCTTTATTTATCCGAGTCAGGCAATCAACAACTTTTCATTTGCATTTAAAACTTTGATGACAGAGAGCAAATTAACACAAATGAAAAACGTCACACATCGCACAAAAGAAATTCATCCACACTAAGGTAGCCACTGTACTTCGACAAAGACAACAGTAAGTGAGGTCTC
This sequence comes from Syngnathus typhle, assembly GCF_033458585.1. Classification (NCBI taxonomy): domain Eukaryota; kingdom Metazoa; phylum Chordata; class Actinopteri; order Syngnathiformes; family Syngnathidae; genus Syngnathus; species Syngnathus typhle. The sequence continues at coordinate 6,977,779 of NC_083742.1, forward strand.
GAACAATTCTCAGGCGATAACTGAGGTGTTATCTCGAGACATACAAACATCTGAAATGGTTTTTGCTAGCCTATCAGTGTTCCCACTGAACACCAGTCTGGTCATCAAGGTTGCAAGTTGACGCGAGGAAAAGCAGTAAACAAAAGTTTTACATTTTTCTTTTACAAATTCTTGAATGATGCCATCATACCTGGGGATGGTGACACACTTAGTGTTGCAGTTCTGCGTGGTTATAGCTTTCTCCAGCTCATCCAGCTGTCCTGTCTTCTTGAGCTTCTTCACTAAACTCTTTACAGCCTTTTCACACCATTTCTCCTCCTGGCCATTCTGTTCTCCGCCACCCGCTCCACCGGGTCCGTTGGTTGACTTCTTCCAGCCCAAAAGCCTCTTCACCACAGGAGGAGTAAATGGCAAGATGGAGGACATCTTGGCTGGACAACCCAGGAGTCTCCAGAGGACTCAGTAAACAAGATGAAGGTCCCTATTGCTACAGTTTGGGCCCCTGCTCAGTGGAGCCCCCCCTCAAAGGCCAAAATATCACGAGAAGCCAGGTCTATCTGGATAGAGGACACAAAAAGACGCATACTGTTAACGTAAAATATACATTGACGGAAAACTTGTCTATAAGCTTACGTTAAGTTGACCATTACGTTAAGTTAGGGAAACTACTAAGTTAGCTTGTTGAGTGTGCCTCCGTCACGATCCCTACTCAATTTAACACATTATTATCATGTACCCTGCAGGTGAGCGTTTAAAACTAACAACAACTAAAAACGTTTACGAGTTTTAACGACCGCTTCCAGAGCTAACACCGAATATAGGCCGACCGCTAGCTACCTGGTGGTGGTGGTAGGGGGGTAACCTGTTTGACTCCAAGCACGACATTGAACTCGCCGTTAGCACCAACTTTTAAAATGTTAAATACTGTACTCGAACACCCTTTGGTGCAAGAAAAAAAGAACAATAACCGTAGACTCAGCAAAGCCGTTCGTAAACTAGTTTGTGTAGCGATTGGCATCTGGCTAGGTGAGCTAATGTTAGCATAACTGTAGGCTAGCTGCCAGCTTGTTATCAAAAACCCTTTTGTTGTCATCCGCGAAAACAATATGCGCAACATTCCAGTATTCTCCTTGTAGTACCTTATGTCAATTTCTGAGCCAATGTATTATTGAAACGCACTTGTATAATATAAAATATCGTTTTAACGGCAAAACAATAAAGTTTTAACTCAGACTAGTCAATAATTGTTTGGGACTTTTGCTGGACTCGAGAAGCGGTCCCGAAATGGATTAGCATCCAAAACGAACTATTGCAAACTAGGCTTTTGGATCCTGCTGGCTAGCGGAGCTACAGCCCCCACACTAAACATCAACCCTTTAAAGTCGAGTTAACAGCTAAAACATTGCATCACTCACCGATCGTGAAACTCCAACGACCCGCAGTAGTAGTGAAACAACAGACGCTCCAATAAACAATTCTCTGCAATACAATGGCCAGGGAATATGATACCGCTAGTGAATTTGACAAAAGCTTGACGGCTTTCCTCAAATTGCTACCAGTGCTACTGGTGCGAGTTAGCCATGTTAGGTAGACCGGAAGAAGAAACCAGATTTGATTGGTAGACAAAACTCCCCACCTCAAACCCACTGAGTTGCGCGATTGGACGATTGCAGGATGACGTCGCCTTTTAAAAATATATAGAATGGGTCAAAACCAATTATCATTTTGAAAAATGATAATTCAAGCAGTTGTCAACAGAAAATATTAACTTTTTTTCATTAGTTTCGGATTAAATAGAGACAAACCAATAATGTGTATGTCAGACAGATTTATAGCAATAAATGGTTACATTTATGTAAATCAGTGGTTCTTAATCTATTTAACCTATTTATCGTGTAAATTCATGATGACGCATATCTGAACAGGTCTTGCAAAGGCAACAGCAGAAGTCGCACTGATTTGCTGGTATGTAATTTGTTGTGAGTTTATGCATGGTGTTGGTTTTATTCTTTGAACAAGGTGACGTTCATGCACGGTAGTGTTGGCTCGTGAGTGAACGATTTGTTCAAAATGAAGGACACGTTTCAGTGAACGAGAGTGAACGAATCACCTCCTAAATTGATTCGTTCTTTCTTTCCTTTCACATATAACTTCAACCAGTAAATGTCAGTAATGTTACCGTGGGATAGTGGGTATATATATATATATATAACATATATATATATAACATATATATATATGTTATATATATATATATATATATATATAGTTTGTAACAAGCTGTCAAACTCTTCCGCTGCATACCAACGTGTTGATTTCGGGTTGCGCCTTTAATGTGCAGGTTGCTGTCCCTGCAAGGTCCCCATCTTAGAGGTTGCTGCTGCAGAATGCAGACAGGGTCACCTTCCCTCTGCTATTCGTGAGAAGCTCATATATAAATGCATATATAATTTTGTTTGTTTGTTTATTTTCACATACAAAAACATTTCAAATGTACATCGATTAAATAAATGTGATGGAGAATGTCTAAAAAACCCTCCGGGGGCTGGCTGGTGAGTACTAGCCCAAGCGATATTACAATAGTTCATATTCGGATAGCTCATTGAATAGTATAGCATAGTGGCTGCCTCGGAGCAGATTAGATGACGGGTTTTACGTACAATACCAATACTCTTGGCCATTTTCGTGGAAATAGTCATGATATGAGATTTCCATGTAAAATCAACATATAGTGTCGTCGGCCTTTTGGTTCACAGTACAGGTTGAAAAAAAGAAATGAGAACACATAGCTTTAATGCATGTTTACTCTTTGTGATATTTTTTTTGCGCGACTTAAAAGGCTTGTCTGAAGTTTGAAATGACGTCACGCACGTCCTGTTGAATTTTTCAAAGTCAGACTCCACACAGGCATGTTCAGTTTCAAGTTCAGTTTCAACATCCATCCCCACCATGTCGCCGTCATTTGCTGCCAGGATCTTGATGACCTTCATACTGTGTCAGACCTGCACTGGTGAGCAATTATTTGATCGATGATATTGATATGTTATTTCAATAAGTGATTTGATCTCATCTTTCTTCATCTGATGTATTGTCTTCCATTTGGAAGTTTTGAACGTTTTCTCCTTTAATGGGACACTCATAAAATTGTTGGGTAAAAAAACAACCCAATTTGGGTGAAAAATTGGAACCTCAACTTCCTGGTCGGTCCAATTTTGAACCCAGCCATTTTAAATGAGCACGATCTATGTCATCGGCAAAACTCATTTGTAAATATTTTACGTACAATACCAATACTCTTGGCCATTTTCGTGGAAATAGTCATGATATGAGATTTCCATGTAGAATCAACATATAGTGTCGTCGGCCTTTTGGTTCACAGTACAGGTTGAAAAAAAGAAATGAGAACACATAGCTTTAATGCATGTTTACTCTTTGTGATATTTTTTTTGCGCGTCTTTAAAGGCTTGTCTGAAGTTTGAAATGACGTCACTGTCCAAAAACTGCTACAAAGTAAAGAAAGATCGCATGAAAGCTGTTTCTGCCTTGACTGCGCAGAAAGCACACAGAGAGAAGTGTTGAGGACATTGTTAGACGACAAGCCATGCACCCCACCTTTTCTTTTCGTCTTGCAAGCCAAGTGGTTGATCATGCGTGGCTTTCATCATGTTCTTGTTGTCGTTCCAGAGCTGTTCGGGTATCTGACCGGATGGCTGGGATGCAAGAAAGGCGGTTACTTCTTCGGGAATGACATGAAGACATGGTGGGACGCTAGGCTCAAGTGTGGGTTTAAACTAGGGGTGTCCTAGTGCTAGTGTGACGTCAAATCAAACCCTGCGCGTTCACTTCTCTTCCTTGCTAATCGGACGTCAAGCGCTTTGTGTGGCGGGCTCCATCTAGTGTGTAAACTGAGAAGTGCTCAAGCTGTTGTGCGGGCCACATTCAATTATGTTTTCAGAATTTGCTGCGGGCCAATAAAAAGCCGCAGTTTGGACACCCCTAGTTTAAACGAACTGATCGCGGTGGTGCCTTTACGGGCAGTCGGAGAAATCAACGCCAACAAAAAAAATACATCCAGCTTAGTTAAGACCATACCAAAGACTATAAAAATGGGACCCATTGCCTCCCTGCTTGCCACTCAGCATTAAGGGTTGGAATTGGGGGGTTAGATCACCAAATGATTCCAGAGCGCGGCGCCGCTGCTGCTCACTGCTCCCCTCTCCCCCAGGGGATGGATCAAAATCACACGGAGATGGGTCAAATGTAGAGGACAAATTTCACCGCACCCAGATGCGTGTGTGACGATCATTGGGACTTTTAAAAAAAAAAAAATTGGGTGCATGAGTACAGGCTTTTTTCCAGCATCGACATGCCATTTTTAGGGTGCGTATTATACATGGGGGCGCATTATACATGGAAAAATACGGTATTTGAGAAAAAAATTGACTGAAATAGTTAGCGCCAAAATGTTTTCTCTTGCAGGTTATGGCGGGACAGAGTGCCAAACAACATTGGTAGAAATGAACACCGCGTTCAAACGTTTCCCTGGGATCTTTGGATTGACTTCCCATGTGTCAATCCTAAGCCCTTAAACCTCTTAAAGCGTGAGTACAGATCTTGTTTTGTAACTGCAGCGTGTCACTACACTCCAAAAAATTAGGACTTGGAGATATTTACTTTCACATTTTGGCTACAACTTTTTGCTGGAAATAGTCCAAGTGGTGTGGCGTGCATGCGTGCGTGCGTGACAGCCAGCCTGGAGGAAAAAAAGGGGCTGACTCCCCGCTTGCAGAAGATGCTGCCACTTCCTGGCCAAATGGAGAAGGGCGTCATGTTCACCTCCGTGGCACCTTCTCACAACCGCCATTGGCCCCGCGCATCAAACCCAGTCTTGTCAAATTGATGCAGTATGAACATTGGTCCACTCTCCCTTTTGAACGATTCATGGTTTCATAATTGGCAATGTCTATCAAGAAACGATTACTTCTGTGTAGTTCCTTTTTTTTTTTTTTTTTTTTTTTTTGCATGAATACGTTCACCATTTAGTGAGTTTATTTAGTTCAAGGCATCTCTCAAAATTTGGCCACTGTTCTGTTGAACCCTTTGCGGGACCCAAGAGCAACATTTGAGTATCTTTTAATGTGTGCTCTCCTTTCAAATAGGTCCTGTCAGTCCCACCACCACTACAGGCAACCCTGTCACCTATCCTACTCTTCCTCCCTGCCCCACCACGACAGCCAAGCCTACCACCTGTCCTACTCCTGCTCCCTGCCCCACTACGACCAAGCTTGTCACCTGTCCTACTACTGCTCCCATTCCCATCAAGCCTGCCACCTGTCCTACTCCTGCTCCCTGCCCCACGACGATGGCCAAGCCTGCCACCAGTCCTGCCGGCCCTCCTCCGACCGATGGGGAGTTCGAGATGTGCGCAATCTCCACCAATGACAAGGCGTGTTCCTCCCACAACGTGACATGCTCGTGCCTGCTCGCCATGATTGCCAACCCGGTGAGTTAATGGCTGAGCTGTCTCCAAAGTGCATTGCCTGGTTGTCGTCGTTCTTTTTTGTTCGGCTGTGCGCAGATGGGCGGATTCCAAGCTGTGCTCGACGGTCTCAGTGTGGCCCGGAGCATTGTCATCAGAGGACAATCCGTGGCCGAAGCAAAGAGGTAATACATCCCCCTACACACACACACGCACGCACGCACGCACGCACACACACACACGCACACACACACACACACGCACACACACACACTCAAAGAAGGCAGCTAGCACAATGGCATTTGTGTGGCAGGCTGGTGGTCAACCTGGACGCGCGCGACACCAACGGCAAGAACGCTACCGCGGCGCTGCACCTGAATATTGACTTGGAGAGCCAAACCTTCACCCTCAACTCCGGAGTGGACCGCAAGTCGGGTGACAACCAGACCGGGGACCTTCCCCGCGGACGCCCCTTCGGAGCCGGTCTCCCCTTCAAGGTGATTGAAGATGCATGACTAATGTGTTTTGGGCGCCGCTTGACCGTAGTAGAAAGAGTCGGAGCGCTTACTGAGCCTGCCGCCATCTTGTCACTGTTCAGATTGTCATCAAGTGCGGCGGGATGGGCACTTTCCACTTGGACTTCAACGACGAGCTCCAGCTGGACTTTGCAGGTCTTCAACTTGATATCGGGAGCATCAACTGGTTGGAGGTGTGGCAAGTGATGCTGAGCAGCATCCAACTGATGTGATGACGCGCCCGTGTGACGCCGTTTCCTGTCAGGGTGTCAGCATGCCGACGGCAATCAGCTCCATTCTAATGTATTAGTTTCTTTTCGAGCTCGGTTGCCACCACTTATTTCCTTTTCAAACTAGATGTGTAAAATCTCACGGTACGAAATTTACACAGCAAGCGCCTGCTTGCCTGTTCGTGTGGAAAATCGAGTGTCAGTCGTAAGAAGACACTTAAATTGAAAACAAAGGTTCTGATACGTTTTTTTCGGAATCGTATATAAATGTCACTTTATTCAACTGATGTACACGTGTTTGAAGCAAAATAAAGACGTTGTCTTTCTCATGATTTCTTTCAGTCAAATCTGTAGCATCTTCAAATTGAACTGCCATGAGACTCTTATGAGGTTGGCCAAATAGATTTTCTGTTTATAGATGTGTGTGGTGAGAAACATAAGTGACCTCAGGTGTCTGGCAGCGTTGCAGAGATAAGCAGTAGCAGCCAAAGTCTTTGATGGCATCTTTACCCAGGCGAATGCTCTGTGCGCCGTACCCAGATGCAGCTGAGCAGGACAAACAAAAAAAAACCCGAACAAATAATCGGACACAATTTCCTTCATTAGATTTGATATGCTGCCAATGAATGCACATGGAATAGAATCTGTACTAGCACCTGTTGATGGGCTAAACGTGCGCGCGCACACACAAGGAATAAAATGTTTTACCACCCAGCATGAAACAAAAAATATGAACACAAATCAGGTCACGTCAGGTATTAAACCGGACGCAAATCGAAAAAAAATTAGACACTGCTGTGGCGACCCCTAACGGGAGCAGCGGAAGTCACATTCATTTCTGGCTTCATAATTCATATCCCGAGTTCAAACGTTAGTTTTTAAAGGCATAACTAATTAACAAGAATAATACTAAATTCATCACGCGCATCCTAATTTGATGAGGGGAACAATCGATGTCGCTAACAGTAACTAATAATCATAACACATTTCTCTTCTGTATTTTTCTTTTTCTCGTGGTATGTATGTATAGACGGCTCCACCGGGGTAGTTTTTCTCCGTGGCGAGTCATTATAGCGTTTAATCGGGTCCGTTTAAAAAAATTAGAAAATTCCGGGATGGTTGCAATGTTTGCAGCGCTAGCTTAGCTTGTATTCGGCTCGGATAACACGAGAAGTTCTACCGGCCGCCAACTGATAGTAAGAGATGACAGACACGGGCTGTGTTCAAATATATTCACTTATTAATCACAATAAAGGGTATATTTATACTGTGAACTCGACTGTTCACTTATACTCAGGAGAAAATGTGTTTTCCAGTGCTACTTGAGCGCGCACTTAATACGTCATTATGTCGCATTCAGATGTCGTGTATCACGGCTCATTTTGTGCACCAGTAAAAAACATTTCTGTCTTGAATTTGAAAAAAATAATTGTATTTTTCATTAAAGAGGGGTTTGGTGAATGCGCATATGAAACTGCTGGGGTTCGGTACCCCCAACAAGGTTAAGAACACTGATGTATATGTTGATAAAGTAGATCGAACTTGATCGTATCTCAAGTGAATATTTCTCACAATGAAAGGCTCGATGATCCATTAGCTCCGCCTATCACTCACGTGGTCAATTAGGATGCGTTAAACACACCTGAAGGACTATAAAGCGCTTCTGTGTTGTGAACAGCGTTGTCTGGTCCACTTTCTTTTAAATGTTGTGATGGCCGTATATTTGTATCTTTTTGCAGCGTTGTTGCCGTTAACAGCGCCTCTGCAAGCAGGTGAGATGTTTATATTGTGCATATATATCAAAGCTTTACATGAATTTTAATTCCCCACATTTCTGAATCCAAATATACTTTATGGTCGTATTTAAACTTGGAAGGAAGTCCAACAGTTTGGACATTTTAAATTGTTCTTCTGTTGGATGTTTCAGCTGAAAGCAGTCCTTTAAAGTGCAGCCGAGGCTCCATGCAATGCAAGGATGGTTCTCTGTGTGTGCTCTATAGTCATGTATGCGATGGGGAGCCTGACTGTCAAGATAAATCTGATGAAGAGAATTGCGAACTAACGTGTAACGATGGTAACTCAACATTTTCCTAACTATATTTCAAGCCTTCCCCTTTTATTAGAAGGATGTGCTCCAAAGTACAATTCAAAATATATTTCCTGTACTGATTTTTTAAAAATATATATTTTTAGAAATTGGATTAAATTACGTATTGGCTCTTGTTGTGGCTATTTCCTGTCAATTTCAGACCAATTTCAGTGTGCCCATGGAAAGAAGTGCATTGACAAAAATGAAGTGTGTGACGATGTACTCCAGTGTCAGGACGGGTCGGATGAATTGCATTGTTCAAAACGAGACGGCTGTGTTCACATGTGTGACAACAACAATCGGTGCTTATCCGCACCCTTGCTATGCGATGCAGAAAAGGACTGTTTAGATGGAACAGATGAGGAAAATTGTGGTAAGTTTTTAACTAAAAAAAGTCTGGAATTATTTCCGTATAACATTCTTGACTGTGACTCGTGCACACTGAAGCCATATGTTTATCGGTGTCATAAATTAGAGGGTGTGAATGAAAGGACCAGTTCAACCACCAGACAGCCGGTCAAGTTTGTATCTGAACCGATCAAGTGCTCTTTGGGTTCCAAACCCTGTAAAGACAACAGCGATTGTGTCCTCTTCAACCATGTCTGTGATGGAGAAGATGACTGCAATGATGGCTCAGATGAAGAGGAATGCTTAGCTACTTGTGGACAGGGTAATGCTGTTCATTTTCTCTTTGTACAGTTTCAGATATAATTTTTATTATTGAGGCTTTCTGCATCTGTAAGCACATTTTTCTTGACAATTGACGCTGGAGCAGTGCTGTTGAAATTGCGAAGGGCTGCACTGAAATTGCATCAACAAAAGCTCAAGGCATCTGCTGCCTTTGAACAAGCTAAAGAATAGGAAAGGGTTTTTTTTTTTTTTTTGTGTAACTCAATGAGCCACTGAATAGAGATTTTTGTTGATAAAGGAACTCCAACCTTCTGACTATACCTGGATTAATGTGAATCTGTTTTTTTTTTTTTATATCAGTGGTAGGTGGCCTAATGCTGTGACGTTGGTCAAGACCAGATAGTCGTTTGAGAAACTTGATGATTGCCTAACCTCTGTCCAAATTATACTGCAAATGAAATAGTAGTATAGTGACTTTTAGCACAAACTGCCAGTAATTGAGACTGATCCCTTTCTCCAGAGTTGTGCGCTTTGTTAAATTAAGGGATGTGTAACAATTTGCATTCTCTTTTACAGACCAGTTTCAGTGTGCCCATGGTAAAAAGTGCATTGAAAAGAATCAAGTGTGCGATGGTGTACCTCAGTGTCAGGACCGCTCTGACGAACAGAAATGTGCCAAACACATGGAGGGCTGCTCTCATCACTGTGATGGCGGGAGCCGCTGCATACCCGAAAGTTTCCTTTGTGATGGGGAGCGCGACTGTTTTGATGGCACTGATGAGACTGACTGTGGTATGTTGGAGAAAAAAAAATCAGCACCCCATTTTAGTAGCCTTGAAACCTCATTTCTTTAAACTGTTTTTTGTAGTTAAGGACTGCAGTGGAAGCGAGTTTAGGTGCAGCAGTGGTCAGTGTGTATCAGCTACACTGCATTGTGACGGCCACCCAGACTGTTGGGATCGCTCGGATGAAGAAAGATGCGTCAAAGCACCAGTCTGCATAACCAAGCATCATTGCCCTCAGAGCAAAGAGTGCCTGGTTCAGCAGTGGCTCTGCGATGGAGAACAGGACTGCAAAGATGGCACAGATGAAAAGGTCTCGTATGCAAACGTGGTGATACAACTTGTCAAAACATGAAACAACTCCACTTGCTTGGTTTCATTTCTATTGCAGGATTGTCCCGACATTGGTCCCCTGAGATGTGGTGATTATCAATGGTTATGCAAATCAAAGACTATGTGTATACCTGTGACCTGGAGGTGTGACGGCACAAAAGATTGTCCTGATGGAAGTGATGAAACAGAGTGTGAGTAGTAACTCAAAGAATTGTGTTCTGCGTAGTGTAAATACGACCTAAAATAATGTGTTGGAAAGGTTTTCTGGTATTTGCCTTTTACCAGGAGCAATGTGAACACTAAACAGTATTCACTTTAAACTCCAATGAGAGGAAATGGCTGGTCTGAAATCTAAGTGTTTTTGGAGAGCCTGCAAACTTCTGTTTGTGCATACTAGGTGGGTTGGTTGCATGTCTTCCTCACCTGTTCCAATGTGGCAGTCTGGAGTGTGTGGATCTCTCCCTGGTGTGCAATGGAATAAAAAATTGTGCAGATGGTTCCGATGAGGATGGGAGCTGTCAGATAAACTGTGCCGAAGCAGATATCAGTCGCTGCTCCCAGGGTTGTTTCAGCACACCACAGGGTCCGGTAAGAAACACTAAAGGCTTCTGAAAGTTTCCTCAGTTCTAGTCTCTGAAGTGAACTATTCCCCCCCTCTGTGCAGAAATGTCACTGTGCATTAGGCTACACACTCCTTGAAGATAAAATGACGTGTGCTGATGTTGATGAGTGCAAAGACCACCACTCAGATGTGTGCAGTCATCTGTGTATAAACACCCCGGGCTCCTACAAGTGTGACTGTCACGGAGGCTACATGATGGATGCCGATGGACGCACCTGCAAAATCAAGGGTAAACTAAGATGTTTAGTATTTCCGGTAAGGGAATGTGCACACGTGTTGAGTAGTCTGCCTTCAAACGTTGCCTTGTTTGCAAATTTATTATTTTAAAATCAAAGCTTTAAGTTGTTTGTCTTTGTCAACTGTTCGTTGTCACCATTTTGTCGAAGAATGCGGAATCCTGTCCATTGAGTAAAATTAATGGGTTTATATTTTGGTACTACTCCATGCTAATCACCAAATTAGTTCACACTTAGGAGTAATTTCATGGTCTAATGCACAAGTAATTTTGACCGGTTTAAGACATTACGCTTGTTTGTTCAATAACTGAAGGATTGTCCCGCAGGAGAACCCTTTCTGTTGTCGTCAGTCCAAACGGATATCTTCATGTATGGCTTGCGCAGTGGCAACTTAGATGTCTTGTCCTCCTCTGCCAAGAAGATAATTTTATCTTTAGACTACGACTGGCACGAAAGGGTGGCGTTTTGGGTCAGCCTAGACACGGATAGTATCAGATGGTCGTCTCTGGAGCAAAAGACCACAGGGATGTTAATAAAAGGTACAAAAGCTCTTCAAGGATAAGAAAATTACTTCTGATTTAGCTACTGATGCCACCACACCCTCTTTCACAGGAGTGCAAGCAGATTCTTTAGCTCTGGACTGGCTTGGGAGAAACCTGTACTGGATCGATGGTGAGAATAGTCAAATTGTTGCCATGAAGATGTCTGCAGGCAGTTCGTCATACAGCGTTATCCTGGACGAAGACCTGGATCAGCCACATTCTCTTGCACTATTACCAGAAAAGGGGTATTTGATTACTTCAATGACTAATCTTTTCACCAAACCCAAGATGTTTATATTTCTCCTTTTTTACCGCAGGCTGATGTTCTGGACTGACATTGGCAACATGGTCAAGATTGAAAGGGCTGGAATGGATGGCTCAGAGAGGCGAGCAGTGGTTAACTCCAGTTTAGGTTGGCCAGGTGGTGTGGCGCTAGACGCTCTTGCTGAAAGAGTCTACTGGACCGATAAAAGGCTAAAGGCAATCGGGTCTGCAACGCTTGATGGAGATGACATTAGGGTAAGATATTTGCAGGAAAACACTATAGATTATTTTAACAGCTAATGTCTCATCGTTGTACTCAAACCGACACCCCAATACATTTTAAAATTTTAGATCCTCCAGATGAAAGAAACGGCCAATCCTTTTGCCTTGGCCGTGTTCAATGATATGCTCTACTGGTCTGATGCCGAGAGACGAGTGGTACAGGCAGCCCATAAAATGACTGGCAAAAATGTTCGCGTTCTCTTGAAGAGACCAAGACAACCATTTGATATAAAGGCAAGTCAATGATTATCAAATCAGAGCTGGCTATTTTTTCCACACTGTACAATTTTGACAGGTCCGCATAGATTGAAATGAAATTTTAACAGGCGACCTCTCTAAATGTGTGTGGCTTTTTTCCCTCCCTACCCCCAAATTCCTGATCTTTAGATTATTCACCCCATATTACAGCAAAGAAGAAATAATCCTTGCAAGATAGGCTGTTCGCATTTGTGTGTTTTGGCCCCTGGGCTCAAAGCTGTATGCAAGTGTCCCTCCAATCTTGTACTTGCTGAAGATGGTCTGACTTGCACCAACTTGATTGACACGGCCTTCCTGTTGCTGTTATCTCCCTCAACTGTCACCAAGGTTTGCGCGTTTTTCCTTCTGTTTGCCGCTCCCACTTAATGTTTAATACCACAACGGTTTTTCACTGCATTCATATGGTGTAATGCATTTTGTGTGTAACAGATTTACCTGCAGACCCGACACACTTCACAGGAGCTAAAAGGCTGGCCTGAACACATAGCTATGCAGGTACCAAGTGTCAATGAAGCGGCAATAATGGACTACAGCCTCCATAAAAACACCCTCCTTTTGGCTGATGATGGGACAACCTCACTCCGCGCCTTCAAACTTGAGGACTTGAATTTGGTCTTTGAAGGTCAACTTCTTAAGCTTCGTAGTGACACAATCACCGCTATGGCCTTGGACTGGGTAACCTTCAATATCTATTGGAGCAGCAGCAAGCAACCTCGCTTGCATGTCAGCTCCAGCAGTGGAGTATATACAACTGTGTTGATAAAGGATGGGATCGGTGAGGTGCGGTCCATTGCCCTTAACCCACCGAGAGGCAGTGTGTGTTTCACCAATCAGGTTCTGCAAGATGCAAGCCCAGTAGCTACTGTAGAGTGCGCCAACATGGATGGTGCTGAGAGAAGAGTAGTGTGGAAAAATAGTGTCCAACCAAACTCTTTGGCCTTCTCCACTGATGGCGCAAGTATTCTCTGGGCTGACATAAGTAAGAATTGGGTTAATTTAAGGTGTGGGTGGTTTGTTCAGGCTCATCCTGGATGATAGTCATTTTAACCTAATCTACGGTGTAATCAAAAACATTTTTATTTTGAAGGTCTACATGTGATTGGGTCTGTTCACCTCGATGGGTCTGGGTACAAAGAAGTAAAGGTAGCTGATGGCTTGGCTGCTGTTGCTCTCAGTGAAGACATGCTTATCTGGATGACTGTCAGTGGTAATGACTGTTCCATAGCCCCTGAATTTCATTAGTACCTCAAAACAAACTATGTAAATGTTTAAAACTGCAGCTTTGACCCCCCCCCCCCCTCTCTCTCTCTCTGGCAATAGATAAAATCAGGCTCTGGTACAATGATGACCAGCAGCAGAACAAGTTGTGGTTTGAGGTTGGCACCAAAGTTATTAGCATGAAGGCTTTCAGCAAATCTAGTGAGACTGGTATGTAAAAGTTGCAACGATGGGGTTGAACCTGGCATGGTCTTTAAAGTTCTCCTACCTGTGACAGGCTCTAACCAGTGTGAAGTAAAGAATGGCAACTGCCAGCACCTGTGTCTGGCCACCCCAAACGGTCGAACATGCAAGTGCACCCATGACTACATTAGTGTGAACGCTACCCACTGTTCTCCCGAGCAGCGCTGTCCAGCCGGAAGCAAGTCTTGTCTAGATCAACTTTCCTGCCAGTTTGAGGAAAAGTTTTGTGATGGACATGTAGACTGCTCTGACCATTCGGATGAGAACTGTAAGTCATGGTTTTAAAGATTCATTATAAGCTTAAGTGCTGTTCATTGCATGCAGTGATGTTGAATGATCCAACAGTGTGTTAAATTTGTTTCCTGCAGGTGTCGACTTAAAACCCAAATCTGGAGCCACGGCACCTGTGCCCACCCAATCAACCACCTCCTGGACTGCGACATCACCTCAGCCTCTCTCTGGTTTTAGCACGGCCACAAATGGCAGCAAACCGCTTTTAAAGTTGAATGATCAAACGTGTAGCCAGATACGCTGCAGTGGAAAGGGGCGCTGTGTTGAGATCAGTGAAGAAACAACTTGTGTGTGTTCAATGGGCTACAGTGGTGATTCCTGTCAGGACAGAGCCCTGCCAGTTCCCATTGTCTTTGGAGTAGCTGGCCTCTGTGCAGTGGTGATCATTGCTGTGATTGCCGTCATGATAAAGTGGAAGAAGAGTGCCCGCTCCAGGTACCCCCCCCCCCTCCCACCACTCTCCTAAAACATGATTGTCATGGTGTCTGTGGCCTTTTGACATGTGTATCGTCTGTATGCTATACTTCAGGGGGGCTAATCCAGAAGCAGCGAAGGAAACTAGTATGACTGACCTAGATGGCAGAACTGCAGTGACTCCAACAGAGACTTCAGTATCAGACCATGAAAAAAAAGAGGTATCTCTATGGAAATGTGAACCAACGTCATAGTTTGTGCTGACTTGCATCATCTTCTCCCTTGCCTCCAGGAAGCTGTGTCTGGGAATTAATGTGGTGTACAAAGAATTTTAAATAAAGCTTGCATCTTCCTGTTGTCTGACTACAGTGTTTTACCTGTTTTGATTGTCAGGTCATCATGGGTCAGGATAAAACTTTATCAGAATGCTAAACAAATTCTGATCTACAAATGTTTTTATTGTACTTTCCCTTTTGGTTTATCTAACAAAAAACATGTGCAAAAATATAAAAAATGTTCCCACTATGCCAATAGCACATACAAAATCCCTTTTACAATTAACTCCTGCATATTCATTCATACTCAAATTTGAGCTATATATATTGTTTTACAATCGAGGGATGGTAGGGTGACATAAAAATCTGGCCAAGAATAGTTTTAGCTACTTCACTGTTGCATTCGACAGCGAGGTGATGAGCAATCTCAAGATCTTTAATATTAGATTCGGATTTAGATTGAAACAATGTGTTCAACATTTTAGAATGTCTGTGCACATCCTATGTAATGTTAAGACCAGTAGTCTAAACGCAATTGTTTTAACTATTCCAACTACGTAGTTGCATGACTAATACTAGTTGTGTACTCCACAAACATGGAATCATAACTGTTATTCTTGTGAGACTGCTGTCAAACCTCCTTGGCACCCTGCATTTCTTCTCTGCAGGTTTGTCATACTCTAACGAGAAAGTAGGATGTGAGCGTTGATCTGTGGATTTCTTTTTTTAAATAAAATGGAACACAAATATTCTGCGGTGTTTTTTTTTTCCTAAGTGAAGTTTTTTTTTTTCCAAGTTAAGCTTTATCAGCCTCATTCTTCTGGGTTCTGCATCTCATTTAACCCCAAAAAGTTGAAATACCCCAATACAACCTAGAAAATAGTCTTCGTACAAAACAAACAAGCAAACCCTGCTTTTTATTAATTTGAGTCAACTTAAATAACCTCAAAACTTGGAATGGTTCCTATGTGGCCCAATTAGGGTTATTTTTGAGCCAACTCCTTTTTGAGTGCTGATTTGACAAAAGTAAGGAATACAAAGTACATCTATTAGAGAAGTAAAATATGAATAGAAGTCTGAAAAATAAATTCTCATGGTACAGTAATAGATGAAAAAAAAAAGTCTGAAAAATAAATTCTCCAAGTAAGTACAGTAAAAGATGAAACAAAGTCTGAAAAATAAATTCTCAACATAATTACAGTAAAAGATGAAAAGAAGTCTGGAAAATGAATTCTCAAGGAAAGTGCAGTTATCCGAATAATTTATGTAATAAGTAGCCTAATAATTATTTATTCCTTCTTGTGTGTCTGCATGTGTGCGTTCATTTTTTTTACCACACTCTGAGCAGCTGAAGGGTTTCTCTCCTGTTTTCTTGAGTGGATGTTCAGATTTATCTTGCTCGTGTATCTTTTGACAAAAAGGAACAAGTGAAGGGTTTCTCCTCTGTGTGCCCTCACATGAGTGCAATCAAACTGTGCTTGGAAGTCCCACTTTTACTGCAAATTGAGCAAATGAAAGGTTTCCCCCCAGTGTGCTTCCTCATGTCTGACCATAAATTATTTTTGAGTGAGGCTTTTGCCACATTCAGAGCAACTGAATGTTTTTTTTCCAGTGCGTCCACGTGTGCGCATTCAAATGCTAACTCAAGGTCAAACGTTTCCCGCAAATTGTACAAGCGTGGTGTTTTTCTCCTGTCTTGTTGCATGTTTAAGCATGTATGTTTTTGAATGAAGCTTTTGTCACAAACAGACAAGGTGAAAGGTTTATCTCCTGTGTGGAACCGCATGTGGGCCTTCAAATTCTTTTTGTAAGAAAAACATTCACTGTAAATGGAGGAGGAGGAGGATACCAGCAAGATACCATTGACTGGTGTTCCTGTGAAGAGCTTAGATGAGTGTCAACATGAGTTGAGCAAAGGGGTGGAGCCTTTGTGTGGATTGACACTGACCTTGGTAGCAGTTGCAAGGAAGTTGCCTTGCTTGAATATCCCTACAGTCTGGAGCTAAAATAGAAGACCTTTACTTTGAGAGCAGTCATTGGCTTTGAACAAGGACTGGAAGATCTATAATGACCTGGGAAGTGGAGTGAAAGCAGCATCAGTAAATACTAAGATCTTCCCACATGCTGTGTTCTACACAGTGCAGTGATGCATTGTTTGAATTGTTGGAAAAAAATGTTGATTATGTTCCTTTTGACAAAGAAAGTTATTTTTTCACGTTTTCATGTTTCTTTTTCTGGCTGTCATCAACTTCACATACATGTATTAATTGTTGCATTAATTAATGTTTTGGAGCAGACATAGACTCATCAGGTATTTAGGTTGCGGTGAACCTTTTGCATGTCAGATGTAATTGAAAAAATGATCATATAGGCTTATTGAAAACAAGGAAATTAATCAATGAGCACGATACAAACATAATTACAGAAATATCATCGTACTAAAAGCCATTCCCCGCAGTGAAAATTTTCTGTAAAATAAAAAGAAAAGAAAAAAAAGGCTAAAAACATATTTACCTTGTATTTGTCCTGCATCCTTTTTTAGTTTTTGCAGCACAAACCAGCACAAACGAAAGACAAACGAACGGCACTATTTTGGGTCCATTTGGAAGTAAATAGGAGGCGGGGATACGTGACGTCATCGCTATAAAAGAAATGTTTAATATCTCCGAAACGGAAGCAGCACAATAGGGATGGGCGATACCAATGATTTTGGAATCGATCCGATACCAAGTATTTCCTACCCAAACTACCCGATATTCGATCCGATATCGATACCGGAAGTGTAATTTCCCGCCAAAAAAACAATTTAAATCAGTGCTTCTCAATTATTTTCTGTTACGCCCCCCCCCTAGCAAGAAGAAAACTATTCGCGCCCCCCCTCCCCACCGTGACTATCCTAACTTGTCTTGTAAGTCGTAAAATGTTGCACTGTCGCAAACGTGACAGAAGTAACAATGAGAGCGCCACTGCCCCCTGCTGTAGTAAACGCGCAATTACACTTTATTCTAGTACTGCCAAAAAAAAAGCCTGTTCCCCAGGGTCACACGCGCCCCCCCAGGAATAGCACCGCGCCCCCCAAGGGGGGCGCGCCCCACTATTTGAGAAGCACTGATTTAAATGCAGTGGCATTCTTGCTCTTGGAGAGTCATCTATTGAATTTTGTAGAAAAAAGTATTAGGTCATGTACATGAATTATTAACCTTTTTAGACATTAGTGCATTAGTGGAAGATGCATATTAATAGTATAACTTTAATAAAAAGGAGCTATTCTTTACTTTTTTCTCTCTCTCTGTTGTTGGGAAAATGTTTTGTCTTTTAGTATAATCTAAAAAGAGACATGGTACCAACAGAGATGCAGGGCTTAATCGTCATGAGCAGCAAAACTATCAATTTGTAAAGCCACTGGATACTTACATTTAATATTGTAATACTTTAGTGTTGTTTATAGGAAGTGGAGTTACAAATAAAACGTATGGCGTTCGACCACAAATTGAAAAGGGGAAAACTTTATTTATAAATGACTGACTAAAGCGTAGTAATTATTGCTTCAAATAGCACATCAACCACAAATGCTTACGATTTTTGGTTAGCACCTGATACCTGGATATGTCTTGCCTTTCTGAAACGCTGCTTCTAAGGTACTTTGGTACCTTAGCCTCGGTGTGGCTGCAGGGTTTTCCGTCGCTGCATTAGTGTCTGCGGCACGTTTCAACTGCAGCTCTTCATGAACCGTGGGGTGAATTTTGCTTAAATGTTTTGTCAAGTTTGTGGTGTTGCCACAATATTTAATTGTTTTGTGACATATTTCACATTTTGCCTCGTTGTTATTAAGTAAAATATAATATCCCCAAACCAGACTTCTCTTGCGTTCGGACTGGGCCGCCGCCGTGGCCATGCTTGTTTGTGTTTGTTTGGATTGGAACGGGGGCGGAGGAGGAGGGCTTGGCTTGTGAGAAAAGGGGGCGCGAGCAGAGCAGAGCAGGACACGCCGGTGCAGCAGGACACGCCGGTGCAGCAGGCGGAAGGAAAAGTAGTGCTAGCATGAGTGCAAGTCGTCAAATTGGAGCAGAAAAAAAATGAGGAAAAATATAATTAAATAATTGTAAGTATCGATATTTTAGCTAGGGAGATCGATACTCAAAAATGAGCAGCCTGGATCGATATATCGATATTTTTTATCGATCCTCCCATCCCTACAGCACAAACGAAAGTTTTTGCTGCACAAACCTGCACTAGCGAAGCACAAACGAACGGTACCATTTTGGCTCCATTTGGAGAGAAATAGGGGGCTGGGTGACGTCATCGCTACAAAATAAATGTGTAATATCTACGAAACGGAAGCAGCACAAACGAATTTTTTTGCTGCACAAACCAGCACTAACAAAGCACAAACGAACGGTACCATTTTGGGTTCATTTTGAGCAGATGGGGGTCTGGGTGAACTCTGGATGATCTATAAAAGAATCGTTTATAACTAAAAAAAACATAGCAGCACAAAAACAATTTTTGCTGCACAAACGAAACACACTATTTTGCTTAAATTTTGCATGGGGTGGGGGGGCCAGCTTCACGCAGGTCGCAAAAGCGGCTGAAAGAGTTCTGGTTAATTATCTCTAGTGTTAAACAACACACAGAGGACCAAACGCACGCTAGTATGCTATTAAAATCTGGTCGAGTTTTGTGTGTGTGTGTGTGTGTGTGTGTGTGTGTGTGTGTGTGTGTGTGTGTGTGTGTGTGTGTGTGTGTGTGTGTGTGTGTGTGTGTGTGGAAAACTTCGACTTTTTTTTTGCACGCCACCTTGGTTTGTTAGTTTGCTGGGCAACAACATTAAACGTCCCACGGTCCTTTGCTAGAGGGCAGCAGGGACCTCACTCAAATGACATCATCATTACGTAACAGGAAGTAAAGCGACGACAACAAAACCTCGCCTTCCATTCGGCTGCATCAGATAAACACGGAACTTATGTGGTGAATCAGTAGGATCAGTTACACGACGACCGCAACGACGAAAGAGGTAAGTTACGACAATGGACCTAAGTTATCATGTTTGCAGCCTTATTTGTTGTACTGCTTGGTTGCAGTACATAAGTGCGGGTCGCTTTTATTAACATGGTACTTAGAACAGTCCTAACTTTATGATATCTAACTTGCTTATCCTCGACGAATGTTCGATCTCAAATGAGCCATCATCACGTGCTGGTTCTTGCCTCTACCAAGAGTAATACTGTACTGTGGAAAAAGACTCAACAACAGCTTCATACTCCAGGCTGTTAGGATACTAAACTCGCTTCCCCGTTCTGCGAAGCGTCCTGTACTTTTGCGCTATGCTTGCTGGCTCCGTTTTGCTCCTCTTATTTTTGTGTTATCTGTTTATTTATTATTTATTCATCACTCTTATTATTTATTGTTTGTACCTTCTTGTTTTATATTGTGTCGCTTACTTGTATGTCTATCGTGTAATATGTCTCGTCACCGTGGGATAGAGAAAACGTAATTTCGGTTTCTTTGTGTGTTTATGACATGTGAAGAGACTGACAATAAAGCTGACTTTGACTTTGAACTCAAAGTCGAGGATTAGCAGTGATGCTTGCAGGCAGGCATGCTCCCGATTTTAAATCTCAATGCCACCAGATGGTAACGCGTAAGCACGTTTGCTAAAACAGGTCCGATGTGTCGTTTTGTGTAGTCAAAGTCAAAGTCTGCTTTATTGTCAACTTCTTCACATGCCGAGACACACAAAGAGATCAAAATTACGTTTTCTCTATCCCACGGTGATAAAGACATATTACACGATAGACATACAAGTAAACGACGCAATATAAAAAACAAGAAGGCACAAACAATAAATAATAAGAGTAATAATAAATAATAAATAAACAGATAACACAACAAATAAGAGCCAGTGTGCATACAGACAGTAAAAGTACAGGACGCTACGCAGAACGGGGAAGCGAGTTCAGGATCCTAACAGCCTGGAGTATGAAGCTGTTTGAGAGTCTGGTGGTGCGGGAGCGCAGGCTTCTGTACCTCTTCCCAGAGGGCAGAAGCTCGAACAAAGAGTAAGCGGGGTGACTCACATCACAATCGTGGTCGCCTTGCGGGTGAGATGGGAGGTGTAAATGTCCTTCAAGGAGGGGAGCGAAGCACCAATAATCTTACCTGCCGTGTTTACTATGCGCTGCAGGGCCTTCAAGTTGTAGTCAGTGCAGCCGCCACCCCAAACAGCAATACAGCTGGAGAGGACGCTCTCAATGGTGCCGCGGTAAAATGTAGTCATGACGGCCGGCGGAGCGCTCGCTCGCCTGAGTTTCCGCAGGAAGTACAGGCGGCGCTGGGCTTTCTTTGCCAGTGATGCGGTGTTGGTGGACCAGGAGAGATCCTCACTGATGTGCACCCCCAGGAACTTGGCGCTGCTCACTCTCTCCACCACAGCACCGTCGATGGTCAGCGGCAGGTGTTGGTTGTGACCCTTCCGGAAGTCCACAACAATCTCCTTGGTCTTGTCAACGTTCAGCAGGAGGTTGTTGTCCCTGCACCACGTGGTCAGAAGGTCAACCTCCAGCCTGTATTGAGTCTCGTCTCCCTTGGTGATGAGACCCACCAGAGTCGTGTCGTCAGCAAACTTCACTATACGGTTGTCGCTGTAGGTAGCAGTGCAGTCATGCGTCAGGAGGGTGAAGAGCAGCGGACTGAGCACGCAGCCTTGGGGGGCCCCCGTGCTCAGCGTGATGCTGGCGGAGATTTTGTCGCCAACACGTACTACCTGTGGCCTCTGACAGAGGAAGTCCAGTAGCCAGTTGCAGAGGTAGGTACTGAGGCCCAGCGTGTCAAGTTTGCTGATGAGGCGTTGTGGCACAATGGTATTGAAGGCAGAACTGAAGTCCACAAACAGCAATCTCACATACGAGTCCCTTCTCTCCAGGTGGGTGAGGGCCGAGTGGAGGGCAGAGCAGATGGCATCCTCAGAGGACCGTTTGGCTCGGTACGCAAACTGGAAGGGATCAATGGTGGGGGGAGAACGGATCGGATGTGCTCCATGACAAGCCGCTCAAAGCACTTCATGATGATGGGCGTAAGTGCCACGGGGCGGTAGTCATTGAAGCAGGACGGAGCGGGTTTCTTCGGCACAGGTACGATGGTGGCAGCTTTGAAACACGACGGGACGATGGCCTGCTGCAGGGAAGTGTTAAAGATGTCTGTGAAGACATCCGTCAGCTCACCAGCGCAGTCCTTCAGCGCTCGACCCGGGATGTTGTCAGGGCCCGCCGCCTTACGGATGTTGATAGCGCCCTCCTCTATCAACATCCGTAAGGCGGCGGGCCCTGACAACATCCCGGGTTAGTTTAAGTTCACGTTGTAAACAAAACAAGTTGAAGTTGACATCTGCTGCGTGTTGGTTGAGATGTCCGTCGATGAACAAACAAAGATGTGGGGTTACAGTTGGTTCGTTATTGGCAAGATCTTGGGTTGTTTAATGGCGGTCAGTACACGTGGTACTACAGCTGATGAAACAACAACGCCCACTCTCCAGGTAACAAAGTTTTGTACTGTCCAGAAAAGGCGGGAAAGCAAAAGTCGACCATGTGTGGCCCACAATGTGAAATGAGTTTGGCACCTCTGATCTAACAAAACACAAAATACTATTGCAAAAATACGGGATAACCTATATTCAATTACTTCAACTAATGGCTCGCTCGCCGCTACCCTAGAGACACTTTTATTAGCCAACCATCATTGAACAAGTGTTGTGATTGCAGTGTGAAAATGTCTGCAAGGACCACAGGAAAGTACGTGAAGAAAAAGGACCGTAGTTGTCGACGACTGGAAAATCTTTGGCTGCAGCCTTATGTTGTGTTGCGCAGAGCAGGTTAGTACACGTCTAGTTTCTGTTATGAATCCTCTTCCAGCATTTATTTTGAGTAGAATTCGATCAAAATCATGCGTGACGGGCAGAGTGAAAATGTCCTAGGATAGGTTTGACCAGATTATCTTCAACTGTAACTTTCTTATGCGTTTGTCTTGTTTTGCAGACATCAGTGAAGCTATTTGTACGAAGCGGCAGGAGCCAGAGCGCACTCGCATTAAAGAGGAAGATGTGGGCAAAGAGGTCCATCACTTCAATGAACAAATGGAGCAGAAGTTTCTTTGCATAATAAAAGAGGAGGAAGAGCCGGAGCGGCCTTGTAGTAAAGAGGAGGGAGAGGAGTCCTGCGACATTAAAGAGGAGGAGGAGGAGGATACCTGCAAGATACCATTGACTGGTGTTCCTGTGAAGAGTTTTGATGAGGGTCAACAGGAGGTGAGCAAAGGGGCGGAGCCTCCAAGCTGCAGCTCAAGTCAAACAATGACCAGAGAAGGTGATGGAGATCACTGTGGAGGATCACGAGCAGCTCCACCATTAGATAGATTAGATGTGTCAGATAGTCATGACGTGTTGTCACATATTCCTGCTGCTGCTGAGTCTCAAAACAAACACAGGCAATGTTCTCAGTGTGGGAAATGTTATGCTAATAACAGTGTTTTGAACCGACACATGAAAATGCACACTGGCGAGAAACCTTTTTCCTGCTCAGTTTGTGGCCAAAGATTCTCTTACAAGAACGTTTTAAAAAGCCACACAAGAATCCACACTGGCAAGAAACCTTTTTCCTGCTCAGTTTGTGGCAAAAAATTTTCAATGAAGGGAGCTCTGAATTTGCATTCAAAAATCCACACTGACGAGAAACATTTTTCATGCTCAGTTTGTGGCCATAAATTCTGGCAAAAGGAACACTTAAAAAGTCACATGAGAATCCACACTGGTGAGAAACCTTTTTCATGCTCAGTTTGTGGCCAAAAATTATCTCAGAAGGGAAACTTAAAAAGTCACACAAGAATCCACACTGGTGAGAAACCTTTTTCATGCTCAGTTTGTGGCCAAAAATTCTCTCAGAAGGGAAACTTAAAAAGACACACAAGAATCCACACTGGCGAGAAACCTTTTTCCTGCTCAGTTTGTGGCCAAAAATTCTCTAACAAGATAAGCTTAATCAAGCACACAGTAGCCCACACCTAATGTTAGAATAATTAGGAACCGTTGGTCTCATACTTGTGGCCAAAAATTCACTCAGAAGCGAAGTGTAACATTTCATACAAGAACCCACACTGGTGAGAAACCTTTTTCATGCTCAGTTTGTGGCCAAAAATTCTCTCAGAAGGCAAACTTGAAAAGTCACACAAGAATCCACACTGGCGAGAAACCTTTTTCATACTCAGTTTGTGGCCAAAAATTCAGTTACAGGAAAAGCGTAGAAAGGCACACAAGAAACGACAGTGGTGAGAAACCTTTTTCATGCTCAGTTTGTGGCTAAAGATTTTCAGTGAAGGGAGCTCTAACACTTCATACAAGAATCCACCCTGGCGAGAAACCTTTTTCCTGCTCAGTTTGTGGCCAAAAATTCAGACAGAGGGTAGGTAAGCTGAATCAATTAATTTATTAATTTTGGTTTTGGTTGTGGTTTTTAACAGTAAATACAATTAATTCATATTTGAGGCAAGTTGCTTAGTTTTTATCAGTGTAAACATTGGGTTTAGTTTTGTTCAGCATTTCATGATCACTTTTATGATTTTGCCCCGTATTTGTCAAGACTTATTAGGAAGAACAATAAGAAGCAAGCAAGACATTTTTTTTTCTTCATGTGGTTGTGTGGCGATTCAGCCCTGCCCTCTGCACCGGAAAAAGCTAACCAATCAAAAAGCGGCCTGACACGGCATGTTCAGGCTGCACAATGATTTAAATTCTCCTCCAAATGTGAGGCCAATTCCCATCATTTTGCAGTAAAAATAGATGAAGCAATTTGTGTAGAAATGCTGAATGACAAAATACAAAAGCATGTGGAATGCCATGGAATCATTAGATAAAATCAGTGAATTATACGGAATGACAATTCCGCAATTTGTGTCGAAATTCTGAATGACAAAATATGAATGTGGAATCATGTGAAGTATTGAATCATATGGAATTATGTGGTATGATATTAAACGATGACGAATGACGACACGCATTATGTGTATTCTTAAGGCTTAAGAAATGGAGATCCAGGAGATGAGTAATTCCCAACATCTTTTGACACAGGTAAGGTAAGTATCAAACAGCAGCATGTCAAAGTCTGCTTTATTGTCAATCCCTTCATATGTCACCGAAATTCCGTTTCCTCTATCCCACGGTGACGAGACACAGCACACGATAGACACACAAGTAGACGACACAAAATAAAAACAAGAAGGCACAAACAATAAATAATGAGTGATGAATAAATAATAAACAAATAACCCAATAAATAAGAGGAGCAAAACTGAGCCAGTGTGCATACAGCAGACAGTAAGATAGCGCAAAGTACAGGACGCTACGCAGAAAGGGGGAGAGAGTTCAGGATCCTAACAGCCTGGAGTATGAAGCTGTTGGTGAGTCTGGTGGTGCGGGAGCGCAGGCTCCTGTACCTCTTTCCAGAGGGCAGAAGCTCAAACAAAGAGTGAGCGGGGTGACTCACATCACAATCGTGGTCGCCTTGCGGGTGAGATGGGAGATGTAAATGTCTTTCAAGGAGGGGAGTGAAGCACCAATAATCTTACCAGCCGTGTTCACTATACGCTGCAGGGCCTTCAAGTTGTAGTCAGTGCAGCTGCCACCCCAAACAGCAGAGGACGCTCTCAATTGTGCCACGGTAAAATGTAGTCATGACGCCCGGAGGAGCGCTCGCTCGCCTGAGTTTCCGCAGGAAGTACAGCCGGCGCTGGGCCTTCTTGGCCAGTGATGCGGTGTTGGTGGACCAGGAGAGATCCTCACTGATGTGCACCCCCAGGAACCTGGCCTTCAGCAGGCAAGTGCTGTTCTGAGCGTCGAAGCGAGCAAAGAAGCGGTTAAGGTCATTGAGCAGACGGACGTCGCCCTCACAGCTCTGCGGCGCGGGCTTGTAGTCCGTGATTGTCTGAATGCCCTGCCAAAGGCTCCGTGCGTCCCTGCTGTCCTTGAAGTGGGCGGTAATTTTGCAAGAGAACGCCCTCTTCGCTTCTTTGACTGCCCTCGCAGTCCTCAAGCCAGCCTCATCCCCCCGCTCTAAAGGCTTTGTCCCTGGCCCTCAGCAGCCTGAAGACAGCCCCTGTCAGCCATGGCTTCCGGTTAGCCCGAGTGACGATGGATTTTGAGTGAGTCACATCATCAATGCACTTCTTGATGTAGGAGGAAACAGAGTCAGTATACTCATATTAGTCAGTATAGTCATATTATTAGTTCATTTGATACGATGACATTAACCTCAAAATTATCAAACATCACATATACAAATACCAAACCTAATTTTGACCATGAAGGCTTTGGCCATCAGTGTGCGTATGAAATCTCACAAGGTTAACTTTCTGTGAAGCACGTGGATGGAAAGCTTCAAGGCTTCATCTACGATGTGTCCTTTCTGCATCCATTGCAGCCTTGACATCCTGGAAGAGGGATCCTGCCATCTGTGGTCTCTTCTCAAGGTTTCTCATTTCCCCTAAAATTAGTTTTGAGTTTTCCTTGCCCTCCTGGGAATTTAAGATCAGGGGGTGTTGGAGAATATTTTTAAATTTTCGCAATTGTCCTGTGTGTTGTTAAATGTTGAACAGAGGCTGACATGTACCGAAGTCAAATTCCTTATTTGGCATTCTCAAACATGACTAATAAAAAAGTCTTGAATCTGGCATCAATGACGCACAAGCGGCTGAAAGAGTTCGGGTAAGTTAACGCTAGTGTTAAACAACACACATACGACAAACGCACAAATTGCTATTGCTATTGTATTTGTATTGTATTGTAATGTATATGCTATTAAAAGCTATTCGCGTTGTGGATGTGTGTGTGTGCGTGTGTGTGTGTGTGTGTGTGTGTGTGTAAAACGTCGACTTTTTTTTTTTGCACGCCATTTTTGTTTGTTAGTTTGCTGGGCAACAACAACATTAAACGTCCCACGGTCCTTCGCTAGAGGGCGACAGGGACCTCATTCAAATGACATCATCATTACGTGACAGGAAGTAAAGCGACGACAACAAAACCGCGCTTGGTATAAAAACTCAAATGGAAGCGTGTCGCCTTCCATTCGGCTGCATCAGATAAACACGCAACTTATGTGGTGAATCAGTAGGATCAGTTACACGACGACCGCAACGACGAAAGAGGTAAGTTACGACAATGGACCTAAGTTATCATGTTTCCAGCGTTATTTGTTGTACTGCTTGGTTGGAGTACAGAAGTGCGGCCGTCTTTCATTATCATGATACTTAAGAACAGTGCTAACTTTATTATATCTAACTTGATTATCCTCGACGAATGTTCGATCTCAAATGAGCCATAGTCACGCACTGGTTCTTGCCTGTACCAAGAGTAATACTGTACTGTGAAAAAACTCAAAGTCGAGGATTAGCAGTGATGGTTGCAGGCAGGCATGTTCCCGATTTTAAATCTCAATGCCACCAGATGGTAACGCGTAAGCACGTTTGCTAAAACAGGTCCGATGTGTCGTTTTGTATATTGAGTTAGTTTAAGTTCACGTTGTAAACAAAACAAGTTGAAGTTGACATCTGTTGCGTGTTGTTTGAGATGTCCGTCGATGAACAAACAAAGATGCAGAGTTACAGTTGGTTCGTTATTGGCAAGATCTTGGGTTGTTTAATGGCGGTCAGTACACGTGGTACTACAGCTGATGAAACAACAACGCCCACTCTCCAGGTAACAAAGTTTTGTACTGTCCAGAAAAGGCAGGAAAGCAAAAGTTGACCGAGGCCATGTGTGGCCCACAATGTGAAATGTGTTTGGCACCTCTGATCTAACAAAACACAAAATACTATTGCAAAAATACGGGATAATCTATATTCAATTACTTCAACAAATGGCTCGCTCGCTGCTGCCCTAGAGACACTTTTATTAGCCAACCATCATTGAACAAGTGTTGTGATTGCAGTGTGAAAATGTCTGCAAGGACCACAGCAAAGTACATGAAGGAAAAGGACCGTAGTTGTCGACGACTGCAACATCTTTGGCTGCAGCCTTATGTTGTGTTGCGCAGAGAAGGTTAGTACACGTCTAGTTTCTGTTATGAATCCTCTTCCAGTATTTATTTTGAGTAGAATTTGATCAAAATCATGTGTGATAGGCATATTGAAAAAGTCCTTGTATCCAGTATTTATTTTTAGTAGAACTCGATTAAAATCATGTGTGATAGGCAGATTGAAAAAGTCCTTGTATAGATTTCAGCAGAGTTTTCAGCTCAGTGGCCTAGTGGTAGAGTGTTCGCCCTGAGACTGGAAGGTTGTGGGTTCAAACCCCGGGTCATACCAAAGACTATAAATAAAAATGGGACCCATTGCCTCCCTGCTTGGCACTCAGGATTAAGGGGTTGGAATTGGGGCGTTAGATCACAAAATGATTCCCGAACGCATCACCACCACCACTGCTGCTCACTCTCCCCCAGGGAATGGCTCAAGATCACACGGTTATAGGGTAATTTCACCACACCCAGATGTGTGTGTGTGACAAAACATTCAGACTTTAACTTGATTTTAACCAGTTTCTCTTCAACTGTAACTTTCATATGTGTTTGTCTTGTTTTGCAGACATCAGTGAAGCTATTCGTCCGGAGCGCACTTGCATTAAAGAGGAAGATGTAGGCAAAGAGGTCCATCACTTTAATAAACAAATGGAGCCGAAGTTTCTTTGCATCATAAAAGAGGAGGAAGAGCCTGAGCGGCCTTGTAGTAAAGGGGAGGGAGAGGAGTCCTGCAACATTAAAGAGGAGGAGGATACCTGCAAGATACCATTGACTGGTGTTCCTGTGAAGAGTTTTGATGAGGGTCAACAGGAGGTGAGCAAAGGGGCGGAGCCTCCAAGCTGCAGCTCAAGTCAACCAATGACCAGAGAAGGTGATGGAGACCACTGTGGAGGATCACAAGCAGCTCCACCATCAGATAGTGATGACGCGGCGTCACATGCTGCTGATGATGAGTCTCAAAACAAACACAGGCAATGTTCTCAGTGTGGGAAGTGTTTTGCTAATAACAGTGTTTTGAAACAACACATGAAAATGCACACAAGAGAGAAAAACTTTTCCTGCTCAGTGTGTGGCCGAAAATTCTCTTGGAGGCAAAATTTAAGTAGGCACACAAGAATCCACACTGGTGAGAAACCTTTTTCATGCTCAGTTTGTGGCCAGAAATTCTCAGAGAAGGGAACCTTAAAAAGGCACACAAGAATCCATACTGGCGAAAAACCTTTTTCATGCTCAGTTTGTCGCCAGAAATTCAGTCACAAGGGAAACTTAAAAAGTCACACAAGAATCCACACTGGCGAGAAACCTTTTTCATGCTCGGTTTGTGGCCAAAAATTCAGTCAGAAGGAAACCTTAGAAAGGCACACAAGAACCCACACTGGCGAGAAACCTTTTTCATGCTCAGTTTGTGGACAAAAATTCTCTCAGAATGGAAGTCTAACATTTCATACAAGAACCCACACCGGCGAAAACCCTTTTTCATGCTCAGTTTGTGGCCAAAAATTCAGAAAGAGTGCAAATTTAAAAATGCACACAAGAATCCACACTGGTGAGAAACCTTTTTCATGCTCAGTTTGTGGCCAAAAATTCAGAAAGAGGACACATTTAAAAAGGCACACAAGAATCCACACTGGTGAGAAACCTTTTTCATGCTCAGTTTGTGGCCAAAAATTCTCTCAGAAGGCAAACTTAAACAGTCACACAAGAATCCACACTGGCAAGAAACCTTTTTCCTGCTCAGTTTGTGGCCAAAAATTCTCTCACAAGATAAGCTTAATCAAGCACACAGTAGCCCACACCTAATGTTAGAATAATTAGGAACCGTTGGTCTCATATCTACGCTCAAGCCAACATATCTGTCTAGCTTTAAGGAGTTCTTATACTCCCTTCCTTTTCTTAGCTGTGAGAGGCCCTCACTAGTTATGAACAGAACACTTTTGTTCTTTGTATAGTTCAATAAAAGTTATTTCTCTTTTATACCTTGTAGTTTCTATTCATGAATTGTTGTTGACCGGGACCGTTTTTAAGTTATCCCTGCCTTTTTGTTCCACGACTTTGTCGGTCAGTCCTGTTGTTGGTTTTGTTGTACCATGATTTTCTTAAAAAAAAAAAAAAAAATTGTACCCATGTATAATGCGCACCCCAGATTTTAGGACAATAAATTAGTTAAATTTTGCGCATTATACACGGAAAAAAACGGTATATTGATTCTATTAGAATTAATTTAACTCGAGTGGTCAGAGACGGATGAGGGCCTTTACCCCGGCTTGTCGAACCCTTTAATGGGAAGCCGGTCACTTTGATAAAAAGTGCACGTTTGACACCGTATTCCCATGGTCAAGCCACTTCTGAAACGTCTGACATGGGCTATCGAAAAGAAGCAGTAGACAGTTGCAGAGTGGTCCAAAGTCCTCTTTTCAGACGAAAGCAAGTTTTGTGTTTTATTCGGAAATCAAGGCGCCAAATTCTGGAGAAAGGCCGGAGAGGAGCAAAAGCCAAGTTGCTTGAAGTCCAGTGTAAAGTTTCTACAGTTGGCGATGGTTTGGGGAGCCATGTCAACTGCTGGTGGTGGTCCACTGTGTTTCATCAAGTCTCAAGTAAATGCAGAGATTTTAGAGTACTACATGTTTCCGTCGGCTGAAAAGCTCTATGGAGATGATGATGTCATTTTCCAGCATGATCTGGCGCCAGCCTACAGTGCCAAAACCACCAGCAAATGCTGTACTGACAGTAGCATTACTGTCCTCGATTGGCCTGCCAATTCCCCTAACCTGAACCCCATAGAGAACTTGTGAGGTATTGGGACGAAGAAGCTCAAAGACACCAGACCCAACAATGCAAATGAGCAAAAGGCTGCTATTGAAGCATCCTGGGCATCCATGACACCTCAGCCATGCCAAAGGCTAATTGCCTCCATGCCACGCCGCACTGATGCAGTAATCCGTGCAAAAGGATTGCCAACCAAGTACTGAGTGCATTGATGGACATTTTTAAATGTTTGATTTTGTTTAGTGGTTATAAATGGTTTTATTTTTACTTGGTCTGAGGACATATTCTAATATTCTGAGATGGGATATTTGAGTTTTCTTAAGCTGTATGCCATAATCAGCAATATTAAAATAATGCTTGCAATATTTCAGTTGATTTGTAATGAATCCAGAATGTATGACATTTTGGTTTTCTTAATTGCATTACAGAAAATAAAGAACTTTATCACAATATTCTAATTTTCTGAGACAGTCCTGTATGCCTCCTATTTTCATTTTGTTAGAAATTCCTTGGTACATAGGTGTTTTGGAACAATGCAACTACGTAGACTGTCTTTTGCTAAGTTTATTTTCTTGCCAAACCATTTAGCACAACACAAAATACTATTGCGTGAATAAGGGATAACCTATATTCAATTACTTCAACAAATAGCTCGCTCACCGCTGCCCAAAAGACACTTTTATTAGCCGACCATTGTTGAACATGTGTTGTGATTGCAGTGTGAAAATGTCTGCAAGGACCTCAGTAAAGTACGTGAAGGAAAAGGACCGTAGTCGTCCACAACAAGAACATCTTTGGCTGCAGCCTTATGTTGTGTTGCGCAGAGCAGGTTAGTACACGTCTAGTTTCTGTTATGAATCCTCTTCCAGCATTTATTTTGAGTAGATTTTTTTTATGCTGCCACAAAGCAAATAATCATTGAAGATTTGGAAATAAAACCACACTATTCATGGACGACAGATTTATGCACAAGTAGGGCATCAGAGTCTTACATGGCAGTAACCGTGCAATTAACAAGCCAGTGCTGGGAAATGAAGAGCTTGTGTCTTGGGTGTGCTGGATTCCACTCAGACCACACAGGAGAAAACATGACAGAGGCTTTGGAGGAAATAATCCAGAATTCTACTCAAAATATTTCCGTTTTTTTCTTTTAATAATGCCGTGTTCAAAACATGTTCTTAAAATGTGTGCTTGAGGATGTATCTTTATTTAATTCTGCAGTTTGCACTTAAATATTGTGCTTGAGATAGTTGAATGTTTACAATTCCCAGGTGGCATTTTAAAATTGTGTTAAATATTTGAATGTTTACAATTCTCAGTTTGTACAAGGTAGTTTAATGTATTTTGTATGTATTGCATTAGTATGTATTATTTTGCACTCAAGTGTATTGCAATAGTTGATTTTTGAACATTCAAATAAAAGAAGTGGATTGGTGGATTTTTTTTTTCACCATGGTATCGAAAAAGGTTTCCTTTAGAATCGAAATGGCGTTTGGCCAAAATCAAAATGCTGTGTTCCAACAGCTAAACTGTTGCTGTTAATTTACAGTCAACAGGGATATGTTGCAACCACCGGAGGCTTTAAGGGAATATAGTATTTGCGCAGCTCAAGCACGTAGTGTTTTGCAGGCGGAGGAAAGAAGTCGTATTTGACCGACTGTTAAGCGGGCTGAAATCTGCCAGGCTTTGTGCTTTGTTAAATTTACAGGACATCCATTTTCACTGACTCATATTTTTCAACGATTGCAGACATTTTTTATTTCACAACAAAATGAACAACTACAATTTCATCTCTCCGGTGTGTTTCCGCATGTGTGCAGTCAAACCGTGCTTATACGAAAAGCTTCTAGCACAAACTGAGCACGTGAAAGGTTTTTGTCCCGTGTGCGTTGCTGAGTGCGCAATCAACGTGATCTTCTGAGCAAATTTCTCACCGCAAACTGTACAAGTGAAAGGTTTTTCTCCCGTGTGTTTCCACATGTGTACGTTCAAATTTGGCCGCGTTATAAAACCTTTGCCACAAACTGAGCA
Organism: Syngnathus typhle; assembly: GCF_033458585.1. Taxonomy (NCBI): domain Eukaryota; kingdom Metazoa; phylum Chordata; class Actinopteri; order Syngnathiformes; family Syngnathidae; genus Syngnathus; species Syngnathus typhle. The sequence continues at coordinate 7,010,334 of NC_083742.1, forward strand.
GCTAAAGGGTTTTTCTCCTGTGTGTGTCCTTGTGTGCCTTTTTAAATCACCCTTGTAAGAAAAACCTTTATCACAAATGGAGCATGTGAAAGGTTTTTCTCTCGTGTGTGTTTTCACGTGTGTTTCCAACATGGCCTCATCAGGGAATATTTGGCCACACACAGAGCATTTCAAATTATTTTCTTCCCTGTGTGTTTGCATGTGTGCAGTCCAATTTTCCTTTTGGTTAAAAAACCTACCGCAGACTGGACAACTATACGCTTTTTCTCCCCTGTGCTTCTTCATGTGTACGTTCAAATTGTACTGGTAAGTGTAGCTTTCGCCACACAGGGAACACGAAAAGGATTTTTCTCCCGTGTGTTTCAGCTTGTGTATTTTCAAAGTACTCTCATAAAAAAATCCTTGACCACAAACGGAGCAGCGGAAACGTTCGTTGTGAGCACAAGATGTTTCGCCTGTTTGAGGATTTTTCTCGTCAGGAGTCGTCTCTTTTTCACCCTCGCTGTCTGTATCAACTGTAGCTTGCATGTCGTCACAGTGTGACAGCGCTGCCATGAGCTGCTCTGCCGGCGCTCCTCCACGGTGCTCTTTACTTGGACCATGATGAGGAAGCCATGAGCCTTCGGCCACGTCGTTGTCATTGCTGTCGCTCTCCATAGCTAGAACGGTGAGAGAAACGTCAGCTTGTTCCTTTTCTCCTTCTTTCAAACGTGGGGGCTGTGCATTGTCCTCTTCCTCCTTGAAGGTGGAAGGCTCTGGATCTGCCTTTTCCTCCTTGACATGATGGGGCTGTGGATGCTCCAGAGAAGAGCTTCCCCACCAAGGTTGTGGGGCAAAGTCTTCTCCGTGACCAATCAGCTGCCAAACATCTGTAAGACACAAGCCAAAAAAAAAAAAGGAGGGGGGGGGGGTGTTCAGAAAATATTTTTCAAAAACGCTGTGGAAAATTGGTTTGGAGGATTATTATGAAGAAAGAGGAATGAAAATAATCTTGGATCTTAATTTGAAACAAATAAATTCATTCATTCATGAGGTTTTTAAGAGCAGTTTAACATAGCGTGCGCCTTTACTCCCATTACATATAAAATACATTTCTAGTGCATTTGCAGTGCATTGCAGATAAACAAAGAAGAAATAAGCATCCATTTGGCGTCAATGAGGCGATTTGCTTGACCAGAACTGAATGGAGTTTGTTTAAAGCGGTGAACTCGACGTTTAGCGAGCAAACCTTGGTTGTGAAGTGTCGTTTGAGACTTGCAAATATCTTCCATTTGTCGTCGTTGCTGCTCGTTCTCCTCTCTCGCACGAGCGAGTTGCTCTTCGTACGACACGATGGTTTTTTCAAACAGGCCATAGATTTCATCAGCAGCAGCAATGAGCCGCTCCCTCAACATTTCCTGCAACATTTTTGAAGAGATGTCTTGCTATTTCAGCACGTCACCTTCAAGCTTTTCTGCTGTGTGCTTGCTTGCTTGTCTTGCCACTTTTGCGTTTTTCCTCTTCGATGGTGTTTACAGGCTATTTTATGGTCGGTGGGACCCCGCTGCTGCCACCCTGTGGCGGTATTCAAGACTGCTGAGCAAAATTCGCAATGGTCATGTAATCTCAGTTTATCGTGCTCATTGCACATCATGAGAGCAACAAAAATAGGGAAGAGCTACAAAGAAATGAGTCAAAGATGCATGAATTATTTTTATAATTAATTTAACAATTTTTTTTTTGTAAATTATTTTTGTAATTATTCATTGTTTCATATCTTCTTGTAATACTCAGACTACCGTTGTGATGATCAGATTTCCAAAACCACACGGTGGCATGTTGAAAACTGCGCAACTATCTTGATACTGCACACTGTCCAACTACTAATTGTGTCAGCCATCATGACCCTCGAGGTTATGGGAATGACAATCTCAGTGCAAGAGGTTTTCGTCTGGAATATCAAGTGAGGAAATGCCAGATGAAGTAAAGCAGCCCCAGAACATAACAGAACGCCCTACAGGTTTTACAGTAGGGACAATTTTTGTTTCCTTGATATGCTTATTTTTTGCATCTATGAACGCATACCATGTCACTAAGCAACACAGTGACCATGATAACCCTTAAATCAGTCGATTGACTGCTTACAACTTTGAAGACATCCGCAATGCTAATTAGAGAACACCTTGGCTGACCAATCTCATATGTTAAATGATGAGGATTATTATCATTATTATTTCATCAAATTGGAAGTCAAGTTAAAAAAATACATGTTCTATGCGACATATTGATATTGTAAATGTTGAGTGAATGTCATCCAATAAGTGTGGTGTCTCTTGACCATGTTCATGAGAAACTATATAAGAAGCATGGAGTATGTGCTTGTAAGAGGATGATAGTAGCAGCCAACAGTTACTTTTCACATCTTGCTGAGTCACTGTCAACCCAGTCACCGCCCCACCTCTTCAGCTGGCGTTTGTGTCACCAGCACACACTGCAAAGAGCCGAGGAACAACCCTGCATACTGTCTGGTTGTTATAACCTTTGCTGTATTCTACAATTCTTCTATTATAAATCTTAACTTAAATATCTGTTCATATTATGGCCACATAATATCAACAGCCTCTCAAATGGATGTATCCAACATCGAAGTAAAAATACTCCAACATGTTGACTGTATGAGTGTGAAGATTATTTAGGGGATATGGAGCAACAATATTTAGATACCTCCCAGTGGATAACATTTGTATAGGATAAAATATACAAATATTAAAAAGTTGGATGGTGGCAGAATTCAGAATCCAAATATGGTATTTTGGGAATGTTTCCCAAAAGTTGTGTACAGTGAATTTATGTCAGAAAACCTTCTTTATATTGCAAAAAAAGTGGCTAGGCTGCAGGCAGTGAGTGGGTGCATACGTGTATGTGCGTGCGTGTGCGTGTGTGTGTGTGCAGGGGTGTGGTCTAAACTCCAGATCAGCTTGGATCAGGACCAAGGCCAGAGACACATCTAGACATCACTTCAATGTCGCATGATGACTGAATATTATTGGCACTGTGACCTTGGGACTACAGGAAAGAATAAAGAATGCATTTGTAAAGCTTCATGTTGTAGGCATTTGTTGCACTTATAATACTGCGAGAAATGTTTGTTGACTTTAATTAGTAATCAAGTAAGAATCAAGTGCTTGTCCGTACACTGCATCTCACCTTAAATAGAAAAACACGCGTGTTTCCAGGGGAGTGTGAGAGCATATCACAAAAGTGTTAGTCTCAATGCAGAGGTGGGCATAGGAAGGGGCGGGGTAAGACTGCGGTACCAAAACGCACCCCCGTGTACAACTGTGATCCCATTCCTGCAAGGACAGCAGAAAAAAAGTCCACTGGCAGTCCGGGAATATCAAGTGTCCTGGTGGAAATAATACAATCCTTTATCGTTTCTTTTTCATGCTTGTATATAATGACATCTTATTAGCAATCTGCCACTCCAGGGCTTCATCACGTTAAAAGTGAATTATATGTTGCTTGTCATGGGTTTTGATTTTTGGGTCGATGTCCTGACATGTCGATACTTGCGTGACTCGACAGCAAAAAGGTGCTGAACGAGTGAATTTTTGTTTCCCTAAAGGGTGGAGGTTCTGTATGGGGTAGAAGGTCCCCTCCCCCTCCACGGCCCCCGCATCGATCCATCCCAGTCCGTTCTGCGTCAGATGATGCGCAGGCGCCCCTTGCTATAAAAGTACCTGCGCAGAACTCTGTCACTGCATGCACACCGCGCTTGAGCTCACGTTGTGTCTGACACTCTCTTGCACTCCACTTTCGCGGCTCACCAGCAAGTGGCTGAATAAGTATGAGTTACTCCAGTGATATGTATAGCAGCAGTTCCTATCGGAAGATTTTCGGCGATGCTCCTCGTGCCGGCCGTGCAGGGATGGGCAGCAGCAGCCCGTCCCGCGTGCACTCCTCGGGGTACCGCAGCCGCATCTACGGCGCCCCCACGGTGATCTCATCCAGCAGCTACCGCAGGACCGCCGCACCCGGTCGCGTCTTCTCCTCCTCCGTGCAGGACTCCATGATGGACTTCAGCCAGTCCACAGCGGTCACTAATGAGCTTAAGATCGTCCGAACGAACGAGAAGGAACAACTGCAGGGGCTCAACGACCGCTTCGTGTCCTTCATTGAGAAGGTGCACAACCTGGAGCAACAGAACAAAGTTCTCGAGGCGGAGGTGACGTTGCTGCGGCAACGCCACAACGAGCCATCGCGCCTCCACGAGCTCTACGAGCAGGAGATCCGCGAGCTCCGCGCGCGCGTCGAGGAGCTGACCCACGAGAAGAGCCAGATGCACCTGGACTGCGTGCAGATGAATGAGGCTCTCGAGCGCCTGCGGGAGAAGCTCGAGGAAGAGACCCGGCTGCGGGAGGAGGCGGAGAACACCTTGAAGGGCTACCGCAAGGACGTGGACGACGCCACCTTGGCGCGCCTGGAGCTCGAGAAGAAAGTGGAGTCACTCCTGGATGAGATCGCCTTCCTCAGGAAAGTTCATGAGGAGGAGCTGCAAGACATGCAGTCATCCCTGCAGGCCACGCAGGTACGCGTCGCCTTACGTATACATACGTGCACCACCACTTTTTATTAGCTGCCTTTGCAAACTTTACGAGCTCGATTTTGCTTGTATCATAACGGCACTGCATCATATTACCTTAGGCTACATTATAGCAACATGCTGGGATGTAAATAAAACTACCCACGTATTCCTTATTGATTTGACGCAATTTGACTGCATTCGGTCTTATTGAAGTCATGCCAAATTGCTACTTCAGAACCACGCGTGGTCCCACCCTTTTGCAGCAAGCTGTTAGGACCGGTGACAACTTTCAAACAGACACTCACAGTATCCGATACAAGATATTTTTTGTTTCTTTTGCAAAGTCCATATGATGAATCATATAGAGGTGAATGAAATATTATTGGGCAATACCGACGCACATTTTAAACCGCGATTGTGCAGTATTTACCAGTGAGCATCATTTGAGAGGAGGGGAGGGGAGTTAGAAAGGGGAGGGGAGTTGAAAAATGCGCAGAAATAGCGCATCATCTAAAGGGTGTGGTCACCCCAAACCGCAGTAGGTAGGACAAGCCACCTGCCTTGCACTGCACTTTCTGAATAAAAGGCTAAATTAAAAGCAGCATAGTAACAAACAAAAAACAAAGTTTTACAGCAACAATATTTATTTACATTTCCACTCCAATACTGTATGCAATGACATTTTTGAACAAACAAGGACTATTTAAAACTGGTAGTGTTACAGTGGAATCAAGATATAGTGAGATGGTTGCCAGGTAGATTTCTCCACGGTATTGCTACTTCCCTTCAAGCAATTTTTCTGCCATGTAAGCTATTGACGGGACAGCAGAAGGTTGAGTAAGCACCCCATCAGTTGGCCGCGCTCCAACTCAGCTCAGCACATTGCTCAAATGTACAGTTTGCATTTAGACGCATCCTGATTATCTTGAGAAACCAATGACACCACCCAAATTACAACGATAAAATCGGCACTTAAAACCCTCGATCCCTCTTTTGTCCAGGTGTCAGTGGAGATGGACATGAGCAAACCGGACCTGGCGGCAGCCCTGAAGGACATCAGGGCCCAATATGAGAACCTGTCATGCAGGAACCAGGCCCAGGCAGAGGAATGGTATCGTTCCAAGTTTGCGACGGTGACCGAGGCCGCAGCTCGCAACCAGGATGCCATCAAGCACTCCAAGGAGGAGCTGACCGAGTATCGCAGGCAGGTGCAAGCCCGCAGCCTGGAGATTGAGGCCCTCAGGGGCCACAATGAGGCCCTGGAGCGGCAGATTGCTGAGATGGAGGATCGCCATAACAATGAAATTGGTGACATGCAGGTATGTGGAATAAGGACAAAATTGAAAGCTCGGATTGCAATTAAATTGTACCGAAATACTAAAACTGTACAGGCCAGCTGAATACAAGTCTCAGCCCCTGTCTGGATGACTGCAACTTAATTGAGATGTGAATCCATTTGTTTACAGGACACCATCCAGCAGCTGGAGGCTGCACTGCGCAGCACCAAAGGAGAAATGTCCCGTCACCTGCGGGAATATCAGGATCTGCTCAATGTCAAAATGGCACTTGACATTGAAATAGCTGCTTACAGGTTTGCAACATTCCAAACAAGTCACTTGTTGTGCAACAATCAATTCAGTTTGAAACAATGCAAAGACATAGTTGACCAATCTACACTGTTGAAGAACACAACTTGTACACTTGGGGAAGTTGGAACAACTCTAAAATACAAATAGTTGACATTTATGTCAACGATGCTAACGAGCACAAGAAAACCAGCACATCAAAACAATTAGCTGATTTTTTTTTTTTTTACAAGTTAGGGGATATTACAAGGGACAATTAACTCTGTAAACTATTTTTTAAACTTCAAGTGTAGTGTATGTATTTTGTGTAGCGCTTGGTAAATTAAAAAAACAATTTTTAATTTTTTTTGGCATGCAACAGTAATTTTAAGAGGACATTTATGACTCACACTTATGGCAACAATGTATTGAAATCTTTAAGTTGGGATTCAATCAAAGAGGAAAGCCAACTTTCACAGCAGGCCATGTGAAAATATGCATATTTATGATCAGAAGAGATGTTGAGTTATGTTTTTTTTTTTACATGAATCTTGCAACATGACAATTTCACAGTAATTCAATTTTTTGAGATAGTGGCAAAGGTGCTGATATTAATCCATTGCACTGGTACTCGGGCGTGTAGGAAACTGCTGGAAGGCGAGGAGTGCCGCCTCAGCTCCGTCGGTGGTGCCATGGTGCAGTCCGGCTACCCCGGCTTCTCCTATATGTCTTCCTCCCGCACCTACTCCCTGGGAAGCTACAGGAAGTCCAAGCCAGAGGAAGAGGAAGAGGAGGGAGAAGAAGAGGACAAGGAGGATGAAGACGAGGAGAACGAGGAAGAGGGAGAGGATGAAGATGAGGGAGATGACCAGGAGTCAGGTGATGCTGAGGAGGAGAAGCCAAAAGAGAAGGACGAGAAAGAGAAGAAGAAGGAAAGCCCCGCTGAGAAGACCAGCAAGCATTAAACTCCTTGTGTACTTTTTCCATCATCAACATCATTTGTCATTGTTCCTGCTTATAAGATATAGTGACCACACTTACACACACAACAGCCACACGCGCACACACATGTAGGGGTTTGATACTTGTCAACGATGATTTTCTCTATGAAAGCAACAAATGTGCCAATCATGATCAAGAAGAATAATCAGACCCTGAAAATAACAAACTGCACATACTAGCAAGGCTTCAAGACAAAATGCACAAAGTATGACACAAACAGCCAGTCCGACTTTTCCGGTGCTATTCAATTTTGTCAGATAAAAGTTGGCTGACATTCCTTTTGGAAATCATAACAGCACCAGCTCACTGCGTAACATCAGCTTGTCATCCGAGGCTGTAAAGCAGAATGAATTGCTTCTGTTTGAGTCCAACCTTGTGTGTGCCACAGTGTGTGAATAATCTTCTTCCCTGTCATCGGTGTCCCGTCCCCATCACATTCTATCCCAAGAAAAAAGAAGTCAGCATTCCCCATTAACCATTTTTATTTTTGCACTGCAATGTCAAAACACAGCAATAATCGCAACACATGAAGTATACGTAGATGCAAGTGTTGGCGCAATGTTTTTATTTGCTCGAATGAAGAAACTGATAATGCTGAGCTCTTTCTGTGTGTGCATATTACCAGACGAAACTGGCCAAAAGTGCATATGATTTATCAGGATGTTATTTTGATTCATTTATTTGCTTCCTTCACTTTTTTTTCCTTGTCAAACCAACATGGCCGTATTTTTGTTGAACGTGGTAGGCAGCTGACAGTGACACTGACAGCCCTCCACCCAGACTGTAAGTGGCAGATGGCTCATGGTTCTATGGTAGCACAAGGGCTATTTTCACCTCAGCTCCATATTGTTATACTACTTTCTGTTTTACTCCTAAGTGTTTGTAACGGCACCGTCCATCATGTCCTACACCTTCACCCTACGTTCTCCTTGACAAATGAATGAAATTATAGGCACAAATGCATGGCCTGACTCTCAGAGCTTAAATCCTGTACTCGTGGTTGGAAATCATGATTTGCTTGTTGTGTGTTCAATTCAACTTGCCTTAACCAAACATTGAAACGCTAAAATACGACACCTCCTACCCGCGTCATACCAAACGCTGGGATGGATAGCAGAGGAGTATAGATACTTCCCCAATTGACCTGTTAGGACATAACAGTGACTGTACATGCTGCTAGCTTATGCAGTTTTATTTCTCTCAAAGCCAAATAAAGTCATTTATTATCCAAACATGTATTGTGACAGTTTGTCTTCTGTTATATATATATAACAACAGTTCCCATTCTCCAAGACTGCTTTTTAACTCAGTTGTTAATCCACGCCTTGCTGGACACACAGTGGTGATTGCTAAGCGATCGCCTCCAAGAGGAGGGCGGCCCTGCCTGCCTGCGTCACCCTGAGGCAGCAATCCATGCATCTTTGTTTATGGGGCCAAGCAGAATGATGGCTACTGGGTGTTAGCGTCAAGCGGCACCCCATCTCAGTGTCTGCCTGCCTGTTTTCTCTCTGAACTGAGAAATGAGCCTGCCTCAGATGGATTGCAGTTGCAGCTGCCACCAACAACACCATTGGTGTGTGTGTGTGCGTGTGTGCACGTGTGTGTGTGTGTGTGTGTGCGTGTGTAGCGAATAAGCAGGAACAACCGGTGTGTGTAAATATTGTTAAGTGAGGGAAAGGGTGGAAAGTCATTAGAAAGTGCTTAGAATTATTAATAAGAAGACACTCCAGTTTCAGTAGCATAGTAGGAAATTGAAAAGGCAATGTCTTGATTTACCAGATTTACGTGATGCAAGGAATTGCCCGTGTTTAATTAAATTATTGTAAATAAAATAAAATGTAGCTAATCTTACCTCACTGGTGCTTGTGTCTGCCATTTGGGCAAGCCAAAGCTAGCAACTTGAGACTAACCTTGATTCATGGCCATTTTATCCAGTCAAGCGTATTTTCACATCTTTTTGTTTTTTTGCATCATCAAAACAGTTGAGATTTTCCACATTTACAACCAAAGTCACTTAAGGCCATTTTATTGAAAGTCTCTAAAAGATGATCTGAGCGATTATCCTGTGGTGTCGATTGTGTGTAGAGTGATTTTATCATTTCTTAAGTAAGTACATATATACAGTAAATAACCGTCAGAGCTGAACCGGTTCAATATTTCTGATTGCTAATCCTGACGTGTGTGGTCAACACCAAGTTCAGCAAAACCATGGACACTGTGATTGTGAAATTCAAGCTCAGCTCGCCAATGATGCTCAGTTAATTTAGTGTCTTCTAGTTTTACTTTTTTGTATTTTCTGTAATTCAGTTTTACTGTGGAAATTAATTAAGCAATTAATTATAATTGATTAATTGCTTAATTGACTAATTGAGTAATTATTTCCACAGTTAATTATTTAAGGACTTGATATAGATATAATATATAAGATATATAAGATATATAAGATATATAAGATATATAAGATATATAAGATATATAAGATATATAAGATATATAAGATATATAAGATATATAAGATATATAAGATATATAAGATATATAAGATATATAATTTATATAATTTATATCTACCTATATATACACATATATATAATTAATATAATACTATAAACAATATGATCACTTTAAATTGTAACAGACCGTGTGGTTTGCTAGCCTTTCCTCACTTTTTCCAAATTTAAAGAGTGCGTTTATCATTTTCAGGTAGTATTTCCAAGACATTCAAAAGTCGGCAAAGATTTTATGTTCAATGCTTCCCAATCTCTGCTATCGGTGCACCATGTTTATATGGCAGAATTAATGCGTGTAAATTAAAAAAGACACAAGTCCAGGTTACACTTTTTGCATAGGCATCCACTTTTAGTTGTCATTACGTTTTATTGTATTAGTTTTAATGACGTAATTTGGTATTTTTCGAAGTTGTCATGAATGCAGACCATTAGAGTTTCATCTATTTTGAGACAGCGCTAAATCTTCCAAGTTCCTATTTCAGAATGATGAATGTTCCACCTTCCTTGCTTGACACATCAGGAGGTGAGGATATAGACATGGACAGTGTCAGGGAGCAGATTTATTGCAAATTCAGGGTCCGATTAATGCCATGACGTAGGCATGTCGTGCGTTGCTTGCTGAGGCATCGCCCTTGATCTGGTGCTACTGTTGGTGTGCTACAGTCAGCAGATTTGTTGTGGGGATGCATTTGCAATTGTCCTCTTTGATATCTTGAGATTCTTTCGGATTAAACAGTACTGTACAGTAAACGGTACTGGATTAAACAGTACATAACAGACTGTACAATTTAATAACATGCCTCCTTTTATTTTTACTGATTACATGTTCATATAGTAAATGACTGAAACTTCTACCAAAGACAAATGTCACAAGTGACCTTGTGGTCTGTGCTGATTTATAAATGGGTGCCTGTCTTTAGAACATTCTACAGGAAATCTTTACAGCATTTTTCTAAAAACAAACAAAATCAAACAAAAACAAACTTAAAGTTATCGTTTTGTTAATAGTAGCTTATTATTCTATTTAAGTGTCATCTCCCATCTCTGCCCCAACACCCCTTCATCCTTCTGTGTGTCTCCCTCGCTCTCGCCTTCTACCTCTACTGCTATATATAGATTTCTGCATTGCAGATATCCCATGGCCCTGAAGAATTAGAGGAGCTTATAAAGAGCCCCCGTCAAAAATGTACTGTTTTTGTAACCCATTGTGCAAAGGTAGGATATCACTCGTCCGGGGTGCACAGAAGACTGAGTATGACTCTGCAGTTTGTATGCTGCTCACTGCCCACTACGTCACACTGCAGTGAGGATGAGGTTCCACACACCCACTGCAGTTGTAATCAAAGTGTGTGTGTGCGTGTGTCTGTGTGTGTGTGTACTTTGGCGACTGAATAGCTTTGATTGGATGGGGGAAAGTTTTTACTTTTAACATTAATAATATGTATTTATATATATTATTATGTATATAATATGTATTAATATATATGATGTACAATTTTTTCCCCCTTTTTAAGTCATAATTCACAACTGAAATTATTCATGTTAGTAATGTTTGTAGTCGCCCACGCCCTGGATAGCTATCATCACACAGACTACAAACCAAGTTAACACCCTGCTTTGGGATGTCAGATAATATCGAACCGTCGGATCTACGGTGTCCCCCTTCCCATTTCTGTCTTAACGAGCAATTAAGTATTTATGACTGCTGACACATATCTGGAAACACCACAACACAAACGCTTGCGGCACTCAATGGACTGTTACTGCCACTTGGTGGTTGAGGTCAAAACTACATTAGGACACATTGTTTTAATCATTCAAACCACTACCTACCAACCTACCTACCTACCAACCTACCTACCTACCAACCTACCTACCTACCTACCAACCTACCTACCTACCTACCAACCTACCTACCTACCAACCTACCTACCTACCTACCTACCTACCTACCTACCTACCTACCTACCTACCTACCTACCTACCTACCTACCTACCTACCTACCTACCTACCTACCTACCTACCTACCTACCTACCTACCTACCTACCTACCTACCTACATGCCGCAAAACATCTTACCCTGTAAAATTGATTATAAATAAGTTGCAACCATGGGCAACATAATGTATACACTACTACAGTAGTGCATTATGTCTTCTGTGCGATCACTCACAGGCGCTATTATCAAGTTAGCGACATCGTGGCATATGTACGGTTTTCTGTGTTTCACATTCACACTTGTGAAACAAACCGTTTTTAATCGATTTAGCATTCATGTTTTTTAATAAGGGAAGAGATTCAAACCAACTGCATAACTGTGAGACAGATTAGCCAACCCTACCAAAGTGTCCAGCAAGAATTATTTTACTTTTAAAATTAAATATTTCATATTTCATCTACGGATCGTCTGAAACATTTCCCAAAAGGTCTTGGCCCACAATAACAGAATCAGACATTTATTTTGAAAAGCGGAATTGATATTCCATTTCCCCTCCCACTTAACTCGGCGGGGTTTTAATGTAAACTAAAACCGTGTAGAATTTTAATCAGAGAAGAGCCAAGTGTCACCGAACCACAGGACCTTCGCTGTTATCGTTCGTCCGTGGTTTGCAAAGATGACAGAACTAAGGCAGCGTGGAGCCAAAGACACCGAGGCGACGTTACAACATCAACCGTCCGAGGACAAGGTAACGTTAGCTTGGAAAAGCTCCTGCCATTTCAATGTGATGCTAACGCGACTTAGCCATCCAGCTAATTCATTAAGGATTGCTCACGTTTCTACAGAAATATGTGTGTAAATCAATGATCCCTTAAAATGTGACGAGGGTGTTTTTCTGAAATTAATATTTATCTCCAGGCACTGTTGCTTTTTTTAGAAGAAGGGGGGGGGGGGGGCTGATCTTGAGCATATTTATTATTCTGTTTTCGTCATCCAACAACAGACTGCAAATTCCTAAGCCAAAACATTACACATTAACAACAAAGTGATCAGAGAAACTATGCATGGTCTACTGCATGTTAGATGTTCGCCCGTCATGCATAAAGGTGGTGGTGATGTTTTTCTTGGGTGTATTTTAAATTTTGCGTCCACTGGAACGTTAAATGAATTATTACGAGACGCTCGAGGAGGGCGCTGATAGGTTTGCCTTCCAATCGTAGATTGACTGCTGCGACAGAACGTTGTAATTCAGCTCGTGTTCTTGTACACAGGAAGGAAATGGGTTTTGCTGTTGCTGTTGTTGATGCTGGAGGGGGCGTGGTGCAGCGATGGAGCTCAGCGACTATAGCCTGTCAAATGTTTATGTGAATACTCAGCCAAGAGTCACGGGTGTCTTGGAGCATATCCAAGCAGTCAAATTCTGATAAAAGCATACTATGAAATATGTTTTTTTGGAAAACGTAGATTGCATAGACTAATATCGCAATATCAATATATTGTGCAGCCCTACTGACATCTTTGTTTGCCATCTCACCTTGGTGACATCTTGATGTGGAAAGTTTGCACTAATGTGCTAACGTCTGCCAAAAATCTGTGACTCATGCTCCGACAGATTAACTACGAATATGTGGGATGATCCTGATATTTCAATAAACACTGGTGTGAAGCGGACCCACTTGTATTTTCTGTGGAGTATGTTTAACCAGGTGTTATTCCTAATGTTGAAACAATGCTGCTAGATTTTAAGGGAATTTAGAGAAGCTAAATACAGAATAGTATGAGTACTATGACTCTGTCCTAGTAATTATTGAGTATTACATTTTCAAGTGGATAAACTGTTTTGATTCATTGTATCTGAATCATTGTAAATCTCATTGCGAAGGTAGCTGTGATAGATTTAGTTGGGGTTAAATGTCATACTGACTCTGGAGAATCTTGGTCAGTCATGAATTGTAATTTTTGATTGATTTGAAGTATGTGGTCAACATATTTTCATTTCAAATAAGATGATATCACATTTTTAATAGCGGATACATTCTCAACTTAAAACTGAATCACAAGCCTAATTTCCAATTGTTTCATTTATGAAGGGCCTACGGTATGTTGGTTTTGCATCTAAGAGATTGCATCAGTAAATAATGTTTTTTTTTTATCTTGGGTAGTAAATTTGACATTTTTTAAACAGGAGTTCCTTGTGGTCTAATCATGGAGCAGGACTACTGGGGGATGTTTATGTGAGACGGGAGGCTATTTTTAACTCAAGCATCCTGAAAAGAATATTGTCTCCATGGAAACAACCAGCTGTGCAGTGGTTGCTTATATGTGTGTGTGTGTGTGTGTGTGTGTGTGTGTGTGTGTGTAATTCTCCATATTGAGAGAATTTATCATTATTAATTTCATTCAAATTCTATCAATGTGATGTAAATGGGTGTTGGGTTTTCCGACATTAGTTCTCTTGCCTTCTGTGTTGCTAGTTATGCAGCATACTGTCATTCGACCATCTGCTCCGTCGGTACGACTTCAAGCCTAATTTGGTCACCGCAGCAGAGGGGTTAGTCAGAGTGTGAACTCTGTGTCACACATGATTGTTCAACTGGAGAGCGAGCATGATCAGTGAGTTTAGAAGGCCTTCCTGAGCAGCTTGCTCAAACGTAGTATGTAGTTCTAGTTTCTTTTCCAAACTAAATAGTCACAAAAGTGGATACACATCAATAATATACTTTCTACCATTTCATAGAAGATTATTTATTTGTTCTGTGTCACTATAAGTTGCTGGCATAGATAGATTTATTTGTGATAACTAAATTAGGCGAGCTTCACACTGCAGGGTTTGATGCACAATTATTATTTTTGTTGTTGTTGCTAAATGTGATCTTTTTATGTACTTTTTCACATTGCAAATATAAAAGCGACTTCTTATGTGAATGCAACGTGTCGGTGACGTGACATGCATGTGCAGAAAACACGGCGTTGCGTGACGTGCCTCCCCGTCCCAAAAGACATCATGTGACACAGTGTTAACGGGAGTGTAGGTGATTATTTTATCATCTCATAGAGGAGGAGGTAGAAATAATTTCGCTTTTGCTAATTTTGCTTTATTTGACTTTTTTTTTTTATATATATATAATTTTAGTACTGCGTAGCAGTAATATTGGGGCAATGCTGCTACCCCGCATTTGTCAGTCAACTCACAACTTAGTGAAACAATAATTCAAATTTGGAGGTTCAGCAGGCTATGTCACCGTTTAATTGCTTTTTTGCATGTTTGCATTTTAGGCTTCAGACAATGAGCTGAGGTCAGAAAAAGATGGTGGAACAGACAGCGACACCAAAATGGACTCAGGGGACATGGGGGTTCCTGAGGTACCAGTGCCACCTGATGACACACCAGAAGTGTTGAATAAAGCCTTGTCCGGACTGTCCTCAAGGTGAATCTTTTTGTTTGTATCTACCGTGTGGGCCATTTATACGGATACATCTTAATAAAATGGGAATGGTTGGTAATATTAACAACAGTAATAACAAATAACAATAAAAAAACAAACGTTGGGTCCAAAATGGCTGACTTCAAAATAACCGCCATGGTCACCACCCATCTTGAAAAGCCCCCCCCCCATCCAAGCAGAGCCTATAGGAGAAGGCTCAAATCTCTTCCATCGTTACTTCAGGGAGCAAAATAGTATTAACGTTTTTATCTCCTGTAGATGGAAAAACTGGTGGGTTCGAGGGATCCTTACACTCGCCATGATTTCCTTCTTCTTCTTCATCATCTACCTAGGCCCCATGGTGCTAATGATGATTGTGAGTATGGCCAGCAGCAAGTGGCATGGCAATAACACCATGGGAGCTCCTGTATCATGTGTTTCTTTGGCTACTGTGGTCTTTGTTGTTTTAATAACCATTTCTGCATCACGTTTTTTTCGTACATCAAACAGCAATATAATTGCAACACTTTTTGCACCCAATTTTGGTGAGCTGGACTCAAAGATCTTAAACTTTGTCTACATACACAAAAGGAAATTACCCTCAATTTTTGTTAGAAAATCCGTCTAAATCTGTGTGAGTGAGCATTTCGTCTTCGTCCAGATAATCCATCCCATCCTCACCAAAAATGGGAGTATAAATAAGCACTACGGTTTTATATATTTTTTTCCAGTTACATGCTTATGATTGGACAAGTTTACAGATGACTGGCTGGATTTACGCAATTGGTTTAGTTCCCATTAATTCCATTTGAAATGGCTATATCCAGTTTTAGACTTTAAACAATTTTTAATGCTTCATTAACGTAGGTTTGCTTGCTCCTCCTCCCTTGTAATGGCATGTTTTCTTGCATAGGTCCTGTGTGTTCAGATCAAATGCTTCCAGGAAATCATCACCATTGGTTACAGCGTTTATCACTCGTATCATCTGCCGTGGTTCAGGACACTGAGTTGGTGAGGACCTACACGTATCCAATGAAACATTTCATATCATGAAAATGAAATATATTTTCTTATCATGTTGTTTCATATTTTGTTTATTTTATTGCAGATTTGCTGAGGTTTGTTGTCCGAACAGTCCAAACCTCTTAGAGTAGGGATAGATTTGAAATGATTCTAGACTGTACTATAATACGTCCGATTTGTAGTCTGTGATGTTCATCCTTTGAGTCATAGGAGATATTAGTCCTTGTCATTTTGTGAGCAATGCAAATTACTTACATTAGCATAGAAAAATAATTCATACCCCTTGACCCTTTTATGAGCTTAGAAACTTGAATGTGATTTCTTGAGATTTCATGTAGCCAAGACAAAATAGTGTAGAGTCAAAATGATCGACCATTTTCTAAATTGCTATTCGTATGGTGGAAAATGTGCACCGCTCATGAACCTCAACACAGAATTCCCAGCATCGTGGAAGCTGTTCAGAGTTGATGAATGAAATGAAATGATAAATTGAGGTGAACAATTTTGAAAGAAAAAATGTTACAAAAGACTGGCAAAGAGTTTTATTTAATCTTAAAGAGATTAACTAATTGACTGGTTTAGAGTTTAGGGTTTTTGCAGAGGAATTAACCAACAGCAAATTGGTGAAGGTTTTCCAATGACATCTTTCCCCCCCTGAATCCCAACGTTCTTACTTCTGCAGGCATGACAATTTGTTGTGTCTTTTCCCGGACAAAGTCATTGCATGTTGCTGTCATGAAAGTGTGGGAGATTAGTGTGACAACACTCTTCCCGACAGGTACTTCCTGCTCTGCGTTAATTACTTCTTCTATGGTGAGACCGTCACAGATTACTTCTTCACACTTGTGCAAAGGGAAGAGCCACTTCGCATCCTCAGCAAATATCACCGCTTTATATCTTTTGCCCTCTACCTCACAGGTACAACACTTGACACACACACATATCATTTACAGTACCTACTCAAGATATTTGACTAATCCTTTTTGTTGCCGTGCTGGTGATCCACATACCGTGATGATTTAGGTCCGCCCGGTTTTGTATTTAGTTATCGCCAACAGACAAGTATAGTTTTGGACTCTAATTTGCTGTTCTTTTTTTTCTTATAGTTTTGTAAAGTATAGTGTGAAGAAGGTACCACATAGACCATAGATTCCAATTTTAAAGCATGCCCAAAAGTGTTGGATAAATTGTAAAGTCTTGGGTTTGTTTTCACTTCAGATATAAACACTTTGAGGCTAAGAAAGAAACAGAACCATAGAAGCAAGGCGATTTTTAATAAGAGCTGATAACAGACAAGTGATTAGTAGTTCCGATTTATGACTGATTACAAGGTCACAGTCTCCTCTGTCGTGCAGACTATCAAGTGAAAGTAGCTACTTTGAGACACTCTGCTGCATAGCAACATTATTTTTTAGCCAAGGTCAGACTAGAATTCATCCAATTGTCGAGACAACCGTGATTCTAGCTCTAATTGACAACTATGTTCTCACTTCAGGTTTCTGCATGTTTGTGCTGAGTTTGGTAAAGAAGCACTACCGCCTTCAGTTCTACATGGTAAGTAGCATCCGGACTCTTTTTAGCCTGCATCTACCCTTGAGGGCCGCTGAGTTATTAATGAGAAGCAATCAATTTCTCTAGCTGCGGCCTAGAAATTATTGGCCGGTTGTCATCTCGGCTGAAAACAAAACTGCCTATCCTCAGCAACACTGTTAAGCTGTTTCCATCATTTCTTGAGATAGTTGATGTGGAACGTCAACCGCCGTCTCTCTAGCTCTTGCACTTTGGTGAAACAATCCAGCTCAGTAGCCTAGTGGTAGAGTGTCCGCCCTGAGACTGGAAGGTTGTGGGTTCAAACCCCGGCCGGGTCATACCAAAGACTATAAAAATGGGACCCATTGCCTCCCTGCTTGGCACTCAGCATTAAGGGTTGGAATTGGGGGGTTAGATCACCAACTGATTCCCGAGCGCGGCACCGCTGCTGCTCACTGCTCCCCTCTCCCCCAGGGGATGGATTAAAATCACACGGGGATGGGTTAAATGCAGAGGACAAATTTCACCACACCCAGGTGTGTGTGTGACGATCATTGGGACTTTAATCTTAATCTTTAATCAACAACACTTCCAGCTGTCCATTCTTGATTTTACATGAAACTATTTTTCTTTATCTTGCTGAAATCGTCGTGTATGTCCAATAACATGGCTGTCATACGTTTTCTGATGTATGACAGCTGTTCTGAATGATTCTATCAAATATTTAAACTACCGTAATTTTCGGACTATAAGTCGCGGTTTTTTTTCATAGTTTGGGGGCGACTTATACTCAGGAGCGACTTATATACATATATATGTTTTTTTTTCACTTTTTTGGTAATTTTATGGCTGGTGCGACTTATACTCCGGTGCGACTTATAGTCAGAAAATTACGGTAGTATTGGATTCCCTGCGGCCGTCAGCCTGCATTCATCCAACGTTCACTCTACTGTTTGATTTCTTTATCCCCGCCCCTCGACTCCCCCCCTCATCCAGTCTTAAATCACACGCTGTTACCGTCGTGACCTCGGAGAGAGTCCGAAAATAGAGACATCCTGTTCGAAATAACTGCAGCCTTGCAACAATACTCGATTATTTTGCACATCACTCAACACACTCTGAGAATTGTTTGTTTAGAGCAGGGGTGTCAAACTCATTTTTCTCGACGGCCACATTGTAGTCATAGCTTCTTTCAGAGAGCCATTATGACTGTCAACCCAAATAAATGAATGAGCACCTCATATTACATACAGTAAAAGCTACAAAACAAACTGACAAATAACTCGTTTTGAATTCATACAAGTCAAAACTGGTCAAATATAAAAAAAAAAAAAAGAAGATATTATTAAAAGTGAAAACAATTTGCAATTCTAGTAATGACACACGAATTTGATGCACAATTTGTCTTCGCGGCCCACATAAAATGATGTGGTGGGCCGCATTTGGCCCCCGGGCCTTGAGTTTGACACCAGTGGTTTAGAGAGTTGAAAATATAGCAGGATAATTTTATTTGAGAACCCTTAATGCATACATTACTAAAAAAATCAACTCTGGGTTGGAGGCAGTTCATCACATTAAACTATATTGTGCAGTATTTTTCTTATAATTTGGACATATTGTAGAACCAATATAAATCTAATATATAATGTCTTGAAAAATGAGTGTTGTGCACATTTTGTCAAACACAGATACTATACTATACTATACTATACTATACTATACTATACTATACTATACTATACTATACTATACTATACTATACTATACTATACTATACTATACTATACTATACTATACTATACTATACTATACTATACTGATTGTCACAAATCTCTTCATCTTCCGTTTCCCTTAGTTTGGGTGGACTCACGTGACTTTGCTGATTGTAGTGACGCAGTCTCACCTCATCATTCACAACTTGTTTGAAGGGATGATCTGGTATGTAAGCACTAGCAGACTGCCTGTACTATACAAGTTTTGGGAAACTAGCTGAAAATGTAACACTGGAAGATGTTTGTTTTGAATGTGCATCAATCAGAATTACAATAACATGTAGACATGGGGAACAAAACTGTTTGCATGATTTAAACCAAAATTTATTTTCCTGCATTTTTTTTTTTGTCAATAGGTTTATTGTTCCAATATCCTGTGTGATCTGTAATGATATTATGGCCTACATGTTTGGGTTCTTCTTTGGCCGCACCCCTCTCATTAAGGTTGGTCCATTTAGCACATTATAAATCCCTTCTTTTCTATACCAATTTTACATGTGAGCTTTTCTACATGTCCCATACAGCTGTCACCAAAGAAGACGTGGGAGGGATTCATTGGTGGATTCTTCGCTACCATTTTGTTTGGCATCATGGTGACTTTTTTTAGACTGGAAATAACCGTCTAATTCTTGTGTGTGTGTGTGTGTCTGTGCAAAGTCAAACAAATTGCATCTATTATTCTCAGGAATTCCTATCGAGAAAGTATTAATTTTCCAGAAAGCAGGCCCACAATGACTGATCCAAATTAGCACCACACATGAAATAGTTTTAATGGGTCGGAGAATGGCTGCTTTTTCAAATCATCCAAAGTGAAAACACAGTTTCACATTGTAACAAAGTAACCTGGAACTTTGATTTCCTTTGCAGCTCTCCTATGTGATGGCTGGCTACCGCTACTTTGTATGTCCAGTTGAGTTCAACAACGATTCCAACAGTTTCCAAGTAGACTGCGAGCCGCCGGAGCTTTTCCAGCTTCAGGACTACACCCTTCCGAGCATCCTGGAGTCTGTCACTGGATGGGTGAGTCCACAACAAATCACATGGGTAATTGAACAGAGTCAAAAGTTTCAAGCAGCATACCCTCTAACTTGGATGGGCAAGTTTTGATACAAAAGCACCGCAGCACTTTGACGACTTGATTTTATGTGCCCTGACTTCCAAATTTCTCTTAATTATGACCTGTCAGTTTGATTGCTTTGCATTGTGATCATCAGGTACGCGCACACTCAAGTCAGGTGGAAAAAACAGAGTGATTAAAAGGCAACGTAATGCCGTCACTTGTAGGCAAGTAGAGACTATGTACTTTCAGCCAATTATCGAATAGGGCAAGCGGTGAAACACGCAGATCCAACATTTGAAGCTGCTGTAAGTCCACATCCCACGCCCAAATGCTTACACTCATACTAACCCACCTAAGACCTGGTACACACACACACACACACACAAAGAGTGGACTGCTTTTATCCTGATTTTGCTTCTTCCCAACCAAGAATGACAAATGCCAGACTACCTTTGGATTATACTTTGGTCTGAGATGTGTTAAGAGTGAATTTGTCCCAAGAATAGTGTTCAAAATGTGTCAGCCAACAAACTTAAATGTGTTCAATGTGCTGGGAGAGCTCATTACTCTTTATTCTAATGTGAATGGATTGTAGCCAATTAAAGAAGCCTATTTTTTCTTCGCATTTTATTGTTCTAATTTAAAAAAAATAATAATAATTAAGAACGTAACAAAAATGTTGGTGCATTTTCAGATGCTGGAAATGGGCTACAAGCATATCAGTTTGTCCCCAATGAAGAAAGATGATTTGATGTAGGAGTACATTGTGTTAGTCACAAAACGGATAGTCTTTGGGGTTGTCGCCTCGCTGACTGTTTCCATCTAATCTTGTCCCACTTGTGTCTGCAGACCACAGTTCGTCTCTATCCATTCCAGATTCACAGCATCGCTCTGTCCACTTTTGCCTCCATTGTCGGACCCTTTGGTGGCTTCTTTGCCAGCGGCTTTAAGAGGGCCTTTAAGATAAAGGTACGGGACTACGTTTGCATGGCCTGGGCCTGGCTCTCAATATATTCATCAAATATTCTGCTGACATTTTAGTTGCACATGCAACTTGTGGACACTATTGTGCCAAAGCAGAGTGCAATATTAAATGCCTTTTTTTCCAGGATTTTGCCAACACTATTCCAGGACACGGTGGCATAATGGACCGATTCGACTGCCAGTACCTCATGGCCACATTTGTCAATGTCTACATTGCTAGTTTTATCAGGTAAATATAATAAACTATTTGTCCGGAACTGAGGTGGTGAAAAATATGATGATTGCACGTGTCAATCACAAAGTGTTTGTTTTTCATTGGAATGATCCTACTTTGTCTCAGGGGCCCCAACCCTACCAAGGTGATTCAGCAGCTTCTGGCCCTTCGTGCCGACCAGCAGCTCTTCATCTTCAGTTCTCTGAAGGCTCACCTAACAGAGAAGGGCTTACTTTCCGCGGTGGAGGAGGCGGCCGCCTAGAGTGTTGGTTTGCGGCAAAGGGAGGCATCCGGAGGCGGTCCTGCTGTGGGAGACTCACAGTGCTTTTCTGTGAGCATAAAAAAAGGAAAATCAAAAAAGAGAAAAAGTCGCCTTGGGGGTCATTCCATTTCATTTGGGTATGAGTTACGTGCGCTTCCATGCTGTACGCGAATCACAGCACATGAGTATTTCTAGGTTCAAGTACTGACCACCTTTCCATTTAAGCCTTTCAGTCTGTCTGTTCTACTTTTGCACCTATACACGATACTCTCTATTTACCCTAATTTTGTGTGGGTATTTTACTGTTTATTTTTTTAATGCACTGCTTTCAAATGTGCAACTCACTGTATTGTTACCCTTCCTGATGAGTTGTTTTGGAGTGATATAGTTATTTATAGTTTTTTTTAATATAGCAGTCCTGTTGAACTACACTGAAAAGAAAAATGGTGTGTTGAATTTACACAATTTTATTTTGGTGGTTGCACAAAATAAAATCATCCAGATATATTTCCTTCTCCTTCCACTCAGTCCCTTTGAACGTGTAAACACCTGAGAAATCTCAGTTAATAATAGATTATTATTTTACTTTTCTTGCTCACAAATTTTAATATTTCATATAAAATATATTTAGGTTGAAAAGGTTATGTGTTTAAAAACTATATCGGAATCCACATATTTTTATTTTGTGCAACCACTTGACCACATAAAATTGTGTAAATTAGAGGAAAACTTTTTGTGGAGTACAAACCCCAATTCCAATGAAGTCTACTTGTTCAAAATGTAAATAAAAACAAAATACAATGATTTGCAAATAAATTTCACCCTATTTTGAGCATGAGCCCATCTTTGGGTGTTGTTAGACAACCATGCTGGTTTTGAATGTGGTGCCACCTGAGCGGCTGAAGTTCACAATGTTGCTTTTCGGCCTTGCTGCTTACGTACGGAGATTTGTCAGAACTGTTGGCCTATTTGCTCACACAGTTTTGAGCATCTGACCCTTTTGGTATTGTAAAAAAAATATATACATATTATTCATATAGTTTATTATTAAACATCAAATATGTTGCTTTTGAAGTATATACAATTGAATATAACATTTAAAAAATGATTTGCAAATCATTGTATTCGTTTTATCCCCCAACTTCATCGGAAACTATATTAACCGGATGAACGCAACCATCTTGTTTTTTGGTTTTTTTTGTTACACATTCAAGGTTTGTTGTGCTGGTTATTTTATCTGTGAAGTCAACATGATGTTACACTTACTGCCACATGTAATACTGATGATTCCTCACAATGACACAAAAGGAACATTCTCTGTGTCTTTTCATCACTGCCATTGGCTGCTTTTGCCTGTTACGAGCAATTTGCTGCGAACTCCAGCGCAGATATCGAGAACTTGACACTAGTGAAGGTTTTCATCAACTTTTAATCGGTGCGATACACAAGGAGTCAAGGTTCATGACCATTCAATAAAAGCTGAACGGTGAAAGAATTATGTTGAACGTTAAAACTGAGTATTATTTTACAGTTTTAAACATTCCCCCACAGTTTTATATGTTGGGGTTCTTACTGCCACTCTAATTATGTTTGCGGAAAAATAGAATAATTTTATACTTGCTATCTTTCTGAGATTTGACCATTGATAAAGCATTGTGCCGAATAACTCAAAAAATACAATCTAATTGGACACAGTTAAAGTCACAAACCTAGTATGGTACTCAGTTTAGGTCATTTGATTCATCCAGCAAAAAGTTATATAAAGTAATTGTGTTTATAATACTTTATTGATCTTTAGAGAGGTTCTGTACATAAGTGTGGGTTAAGGTCCACAAGTGGATTTCACATTATATCAGACCATCTCATATATTAATGTAGATGGTAGTGAGTTGTGTTCAGGCTTTAATGACATTCCATGTCAAAGTAATGAATCAGTGGTGGTGCAGCAATTGACAGGCAATGTTCAACATGATCATGTTCATCGATGAAGCTGAAGATGAACCTTTCCAGTTCTTATCACACTCAATTATGTTTGTCTATTTATTCTCGACATGCTGTGTTTAAGAACACTTGCTGAGGTAGACTTATGCTGAATCGGTTTATTCACTTTGTACCAGATAGAAATGTAGCAGGAACATGCAGGTCACTTTTTAGTCCCGTTTTCCTTATGCCACTCAATGACCATCTCATTGTGCAGTCAATCTTTTCAGCACATGACCCAGACAAAAATAATAATCAGTCACATCCTTAATGTGATGTTCTCCAAACATGTTTGTATTTCAAAGACATGCTTTAAATTCAGGCTCAAGTATTTTATTTCTCTTGTGATACATTGAAACTAGGCAGGATAAATATTTTTTAGTTCTTGAAATGTAAGTCAGTAATGAGACATGTCATTCATAATTTCCATTGGACAACCACCTATCTGTAAATGTAAGTTAATCCATAAAGTATTTATTTGCGCAAATCAGCTCACCTCAAAATTATATTATCCCTATAAGATTTTAAAGCTATTTTTGGTGTGCTTTAGTATTTTGTAAGGGAATATTTCAAGCTGTTCTTTACTTAAGGAATGGATATTGCGATAGCAGAGAAGCTGGCTTTCTTGCGATGAGCTGTTTGTTGACTTGGCTCTTCTGTGCTCTTGTTGTTGCAATGCAGTTAGAAACTACATAAATACTACTGATGTGTCCTTTCATCGGTACTTTAAGATTATAGTTACTATTTATTATTAGTAGTCCTGTACAACATTTGTGTCTCTGTAATGTTTTTTTTTCTCAAGCTCTGTCTTTGTTAGAGGCGGCCACTAGAGGGAGAAAGGACTTAAGTGCCGAAGTTTAGAAGAACCATTTGACTAAACAATGACAATTAAATAGTTATACAGACTTATAAAGACTTTAATATAACTAGATCCCATTAGGATAAATTATTCGTGTGGCATCAAAAAGCCATTGTGGACCATAATAATCATTCTGCCAAACAGGACCTTTTCAAGAATGTATTAAAAGAGGTGCAACATTTTTTAACCTCAGTTTGTTCACTCGCCTTTGAGGAAATTCTATTTTGTGGTTCTCCTATAAATCAGTTATCAGAGTTATATTACTCTTAGATGGTGGGGTGCTTTGTGTTGTATATTTGTCTATAGAAAGAAATGTACTCTTTATGCTAAAATGTACTTTCCCTTGTCGGAAAATAAAGAGAAACAAAAACTATTGGCCATCCGGTTTTTCTTCTTTTGTGTACTCACTTCCCTGCCGGATTATACAGCATTGTATCTGATGATAATTGATATTGCAATGTTGAATTGCATCTTATTGATGAGTCACTCGTGTTCTGATTCTGATACAGTATGACGTGTGCAGCAGCATGATAAATGTAGGACTCAAAGCCTCAAAAAATTACAATTTTAAATACTTCTATTATTTGTCATTTAAAAATCCCTGAGCATTTTTATGCATCACCGTGAAAGAACTTTTTACAAAACAAGTCTGTACATGGAAACAAAGTCTGATGAAATGTAAGCGTTTGAAATGGTGAAAAAAAAAAAATGAACACAGGAAGCAGGAAGTGTGATTTGCGATATCTGCCTTGTGTGTGCATGTCTGTGTGTGTGTGTGTGTGTGTCTAAAATTAAACTGACTTGCGCTATAAATTGTGGACTACAGTATGTCTTTGAAACTACCTCGCAACTGGGATTTCAGCACCTTCAAAATTGAGACAGCTCGCATTGGTAAGCGGGTGGCCGTGCTGCCTTCACTGACAGCAGGACATCATCCTTCATTATCATTTGAACGTCTCGCTGTGCTAAAACTAACTTCTTGAAGATCCACCTGGTGGGTCAAATGCATTACAATTGTCTCGGAGATAGGACTGCATTATTGGTCATAGGAATGTGATGCTAACAACCTTTATCGTTTTACTATTTGCTTTTCTCTTTTCCACGTGTAAATGTGTTCTTATGTATTTTGACGATCATCCTCAATTGGATTAAGAGTTAGGCCTACTATGATGGGGTTTAGGGTTAGGGTTTTGCGTTAGTGGGATCACTACAATAACACACCTTGTTTCCTGGGGTGTACTACTTCTCTATTTTTGAGCCACAAGGCCCAGTGAATTAAAACATTACTCAATTACTGGACTTGGGTGTGAGCCCTGACCTCATTTCTCCAAGAGCGTTTGAAAGTATGGCACCAAAAACATCACACACTTACACAGAAGATGTTAAAAGTTAACTTTGATTTAACTTCTGAATAAGTATGTCACTTTTTGCTACTGCACGGTTCTATACAGCTGACCTTTCTTGTGTATTGTCCAAATGCAATAATATTGCCACAAAACCATGACAGCTCTGTGTAGGCAACCCAACAGGAACTTGGTTGGCACAAAGAAGCAGTTTCTATTCATGTGTAAGCATAGAACAGAAATGGCCTCTCCACCCTTTGAGGCTGGTGCACTTTCACCGCAAAAAGAGGAAGAACTTTGCAGCAGTCAAGGAGTGTGAACGTTTCTGGTACTTTTGTGACATGAAAATTCATCTTGCCATCCTTCATCTATTTCCTTTGTTCAGCGCGTTCTAAGAGCTTACTAACCGGTGAGGGGAGTTCAGGTCCAACTCCAGGCTCACAACGCTCCTTCAAGTCCATGGAGAGGCCTTTGAAATCTGGCTGGCTCAAGAAACAGCAGAAGTCTCTCGTGAAGAACTGGCACCAGCGCTACTTTGTGCTGAGGGGGAGCACTTTGACCTACCACAAAGATGACCGTGAAACGACCATCCTGGTAAGAAATGAGTGTTTTTCACTTTTTCTTTGCTCTATTTAAAGCTGTAAGTCACCAAAGGTGTTTGGACACATCAGTATTGCTCTGACGCACGCCTCGCACTATCAGCGTACATTTAAACGCCGTACTCCCGTCACTTATGAACCCGTGAAGTAACGCAGTCGCGAAAGGTGCAACGCAAAGTGGCAAGGGATCATTGTACATCTGAGTAGGAAGTTCTACCTATATGGCCCCAGAGTAAGCTACCATTGATAATATTTTGCCGACCCCTCCAGCATTTAAGTTGCTCTAGATGAGGGGTGTGTCAATCTCCAGTCTGCTCTTGATGTTAATAAATGATGTTTTTATAGACGGCTGATATAGACCATAGAAACATTATTTGAGACGTTTCCATATTGTAAAGATATTGGTCTATTATTTTTGTTTGTCAACAACAGCAGATATGTTGTTTTTGCCTGTTTGATACAGCTAAGCACATCTCAAAAAAATTAAAATACCATGGAAAGATTCATTTCATTTAAGACTCTGAAACTTGTGTGATACTATAACAGTTATAGTCTCTTCAAACAATGTTAATCCATATTTTAAAATCATTTTGATTGTATTAGCTGACAAAATATCCTAATTCACCACGGTAAGAAATTTTATATAGCTTATCTATATAAACCAATCACATTAATTTTAAAATGTAGAAATTATGTCAGAATTTACTACTGAATTTAATTAATTTATGTATATATGTATTTATATTGGATATATGGATATATATTATATATATATAATATATTGGATTAATATTCGAGTTTTTTTGCACAAAATTCTCCAGTCATTATACAGTCTTTATCCATGCCCTTGTTTTTTACAGTTTATTTTTGTTTTGTTTCTAGGGTTTTATCCAGCTTCAGTTCAGCAAGGTCAATGAACTCCCCTCAAACTCAGATGAGCCTGGAAAGTTCATCTTTGAAATCATACCAGGTAAGATTTGTATTAAAGAAATACTTGGTAGTTAATGCAATCAAAAGTTATATTCCAATCAGTGACCTTTATCTCCTTTTTTGCATCTATGCATATAAAAGGGTCGTGTAACTAACTCCACACAGACATGCGGACAGATGGATCAATTATTTTACCTAATTCATGGATTTAATATTCAGTCAATCTCTGTTTCCGCCAGGTACAAGTGCAGATAAAGAGCGATGTCCTCACGTGTTCATGGCCAACTCACAAACTGATATGGATGAGTGGGTCCGAACCCTGCGCAGAGTCATCGGTGTTCAAAGTGGAGGTTCGGTAGCATCAAATTACTTAACAGTCCTGTTGGAAAAAAAAGTATATTAATCCACAAATCCTCATGGGTAATAAAATAAAGCTTTGCTTCAGCAATAGCAAAATGAAGCAAGTCAGTTTTTTAATAAGCTGTTGTTTGCTTACTTTAACTAGCTAGCTTGTCTATCAAGATGTTAAATATTTTCTTTGTCCCTGTAGTGTTTGGAAAAAGTCTGAAGGACACAGCAATGTATGAGCAACGTTTTGGACCGCAGATGGTGCCCATACTGGTGCAGAAGTGTGTGGAGTTTATCAAAGAACATGGTCTAAATGAAGAGGGCATCTTCCGCCTCCCTGGTCAAGACAACAGCGTCAAACAATTCAGAGACGCCTTTGACGCAGGAGAAAGGCCATCCTTCCCCAGGTCAGCCATCTCCTCTGTGTCACTCCAATATCTCCATCCCAGAGGTGTTACTAGTATGTGATTTTTGGGTGGGCAACAACAAAAACCTTCTTTTTCCTAAACTCTGTATGCAAACAAACCGTGGATTAATTTTGAGAAAAGTGGCCAGACAATGGTGTGGACAAGTTGAAAAAAAGAGATCATTTCCTCATTCAGCAGGCGGTAACAAGGTGGTAAAAGACTAAACCAACAGTTGTTGTATAAAAAGGCAGCGACACATATGAGACCTTCAGAGAAACTTGAGGGGCAGATGACACCACATCCTGTTCTGGCTGAGTATGAAAGAGGATGCGTGCATGTGTTACACAATATGATAAGCTTTGTTTTTCCACACAGCTTTAGGCAGTCTGTGGTTAAGTGTAACGCCGTGACTGGTAACTGTGCAGTCATCATTGGCCACTATATTGGGTCAACAATCAGAAATTTTTGGCTAAAAGATAAAGGAGACAGAAGACGGGCATACATATTTTTGACCATTTTAAAACACTTGTCGGGGGTTTTAATAACAACTTCTCTCGCGTGCTTTCAACAAAATACCACGAGAATCAGTCCTATTAGGGATCAGTTCTATACGTCCATACGTCCCTTTTCAAAGAGCAGATAACATAATCAAGATATAAACTAGTTTTGTGTGTGTGCGCTTTCCCTCACAGTGACACAGATGTCCACACAGTGGCGTCACTGCTCAAGTTGTACTTGCGTGAGCTGCCCGAGCCGGTGGTGCCATGGACTCAGTATCAAGACTTTTTGGACTGCATCAGCGCGCTGGATTCTACCAACGAAGAAGTATGTTTGACCTCTGGAAAGTGACAGAAAAGAAAGATTACCGTAATTTTCGGACTATAAATCGCGTTTTTTTTCATAGTTTGGGTGGGGGGGCGACTTATACTCAGGAGCGACTTATATACATATATATGTTTTTTTTTTCACTTTTTTGGGCATTTTATGGCTGGTGCGACTTATACTCCGGTGCGACTTATAGTCCGAAAATTACGGTACTATTTATCAAGATGTTAAATATTTTCTGTGCACATCCATCGATTTTGTGACTATGACATTCCCAGCTTGTGTGTCCTCCTGTAACAAAACGTGTCCTTTCAGGTTACGAAAAAGTTAGAGAAACAGATTTCCCTTCTCCCTAGACTCAACTACAACCTGCTAAGTTATGTCTGCCGGTGAGCTGACACATGATGACACCCACAATTCAATCTGTCAAAACAGCAAGTGCAACACAGTACCTGATTGTTCTGCAGGTTCTTATTTGAGGTTCAGCTGAACTCTAAAGTCAACAAAATGAATGTGGAGAACCTGGCCACAGTGATGGGGATCAACCTGCTCAAACCACAGTTAGAAGACCCCATCTCAGTCATGGAGGGTATGATCATCTCCATCCATTTGCTTTCGTTGCCCCATACAGGTAGTCCTCAAATTACATACTCAACAGGTTCCGAGATGCTGTTTGTTTTTCTAACGAAATAATTGTTGAATTTAAACATCTGAAATAAATTAAATTCTAAATACTTTTTAGACATATCCTGTCTCAATATAAATAATAAAAAACAATAATTCAATGTTTATAAATACAATAATGGATATCTCAAAGGTCCGCAAAACAAACAAAAACTTATTGACAAATCCCTCAAATTCTTTAAAAAACTCTGATAAAGAGTTGATATATATTCCCCAGAACGGGCAGGAGAAATGTGGGGAAAAACATTCCGGAAAGATTGGAAAATACCCAAAAGTCAATTATCTGGCCTGGCACCTGGCACCTTTATCTACTCCTGGAAGTTTAGAGCTGTCGTTCAGGAAAAGGAAATACCAAGTCTTGTCCACCGTGCGACGGCACTGACATGCTAAGCTTGATTTTGTTTCTAAACTATCGTATATTTAGAGAACTCAGAACTTGGATGGAAAATAGTACCTGCCTCAATCTGTTAGATTCTCATTGTCTGGAATTTCCCCGTGTCGGACGAATAAAGGAATCTTTTTTACCCAGGTGGTCACGAGTAGGTGGCTGCACAAATACAATAACAAAACAAATCTTAAAATGAACGAAGACACATGTCCACCCATGAGAAAATAACTTTATGAAAAAAAGATGAGCCCTCAATGATCTGGGTTTATTTTCTTCTCAGCAACTCCTCACATCCAGAAGTTGATGACGGTGATGATCCGACAACACGAGACTTTGTTTCCACTATGTAACGACGTGCCTCCCTCCCCTCCTTCCAACAAAGCCGAGAACCAGAAGAACTCGCCTCGCAACTTTGTTGGCTGGGGATCTACTGAGGTCTGAAAATACTTTTTTTCCCCTCAAGGAATTCTCTGGTTAAATGCAATTGAGCTATTATTCAAAGTAAACCATTCAGATTTCAAATTTGATCTCACAAGGACAACAAGCTGTCGAACTTGTTGCAGCCAAGCTTGATTCGCAAAACACGAATTTGGCTCTAATGAATACATTTTAAATATAGGTACCCTGTGTGAGTATGCTGTATTTTTATTTTATTATGTTTTTGACAAGTAATTAGATAAATATGTACCCTGAACTGCTCCAGACAATATGCATGGCACAGTTGTGCACTGACTCTGTTATAATTCATTTCTGTCCAGTTTAAAAGAGCATACATACAAAACCATTTCATTTCATAATTCTTATTTTTATTCTAGATGGGCGAAACTTCATTCTCTGAGTCTCCCAATGTGGAAGAAAATGACAGTCATGCTCCTCTGAGAGGAAACTGCAGTGCTCCTGAGATCCTGCAAGATTCCATGTCGTGTTCTGACAACTGGTCTGGCAGCCCCCGCAAACGCACCCAAACTCTGCCTACTTTCAACTGCCCCCTCACGGGGATGGCGGCAAGGGCTGGTGCCATCAATCACTGGAGTCGCCTGCATGAACGAGTGCAAGACAAGAGTGGGACGTTGTCAGAGGACATCTTTAAGATTCTAGATCTCCGCACTTCAGGATCTTTTCTAAAAGGCTTACCAACCAGAATCAAGGAGGGAGACGTAAAGTCCCGAGCGCAAGACGAAACGTATAACACTGCTTCCACTACTTCTAACTCCAAAACAATTGACAGTGACCCACAGCCTGCTCAGACCCAAACAAGTGTTGAGCGCTTGGAACAGAGTCCTTTAAGTCAGGAGGTCAACAATAGGACTGAAGAGACGAGAGACAACCAGCAGTGTCTTGACAGGTGGCAATTAACATTACATTTTTGTTATAATCAATATCACAATTTTATATCAATACAGCAAAGTGGTTACTTGGCCTCACAGTTGAGAGGTTCCAGGCTCAAACTTCCACTGTTTTTCCACAAAGTAAAATATAAATAGGTAGAATCAAGGGACATTGAGCTTTAGGCTTGAACCATGAATGGACGGCTACATTTCTAACCGATGGGTATTAGAAAGCTGATTTTAAAAAGCAGACCTCCAAAAGGGTATTGCGCAGCATAGTTCTAGATGCTTTGAAGCATTATGGTTTTAGTTTTGTTTTTGGACATATATCTGAGCCACTGATTCTTATTGTGTCTTTCAGTATGCAGCAGGAGATGAAGGAGCTAAGGGCCACTGTGATTGAACTTCAGTCTACTCTGGAGGCAGAGCGTCGCCGTGTGGAAGCTTTGGAAATATGCCTCAGAAATGCAGAACGAAGCCGAGATGAAGCTCAGAGACGAAATGAAGAACTGCAACGGGATATTCAGCAATTTCTCAGTCGAAAACCCCAAACTCCCACTTAACGGTTGGGAAATGTTATTGTTTTATAATTGATCATTATAGGTAATTATTTCCAAATGTTAAAGGAGATGTAACAGGCTGTTAGCTTTTTCAGATGTCTTGACCCATTGAATCGTCTGCTTGGATAAACGAGTATCTCAAACCAATGCCTCATTTCACCTTGCCAACATCATAACAGGTGCCTTTGCATTTACCATGGCTGATTGCCCCATGTTTCACTGACCACAACACACAGAGCAGATGTCGTCTCTGCCATGCTAAAATTTATTGTCGAATTGAGACAATGTGCTACTTTCCAGAATAAAATAATTATAGATTAGAAAACCAAGAAAAATGCAAGAAATCCTAGATATGATATGCGATATGCCACTGGAGCACAAGTAGTTTTCATTAAAAGAGACTGGAAGTGGAAGATCTACTCTTTTGTGAACCATATAGAGCAGGGGTGTCAAACTCATTTTTGTCGCGGACCGCATTGTAGTCATAGTTTCCTTCGGCGGGCCATTATGACTGTCAATGCCTTCTGTTATATACATTGTAGGCTACACAACAAACTGATGAATAACTCGTTTTGAAATCACAGACTAGTAAAAACTGTTCAAATAGTTTAAAAAGGTGAATGTAATATACATTTCTCTATTTTCTAAAAGTGAAGACAATTCGGAATTTTGTTGTTGATTGACACATGAAGTCTATGCACAATTTGCCTTTGCGGGCCACATAAAATGATGTGGCGGGCCATATCTGGCCCCCGGGCCTTGAGTTTGACACCTATGATATAGAGCCTATAATGGAATACGGTATACCGTTCTGTGATAAAAATGGCCATTTAACACATTTGCACATTATGTACGAGAATCCATACATTTTCTGTAGCCCTTATTCTCATTAGGGCTGTAGTTGAGCTGGAGCCCATCCCAGCTGACTTTGGGCAACAGGCTTTGCACATCATGCAATGATCACCAGTCGATTTCAATAGAATATCAATATTTCGTGGAAAACAAGGTACAATGACCATGTTTTGTACTGCAGCTTCAAAATCTGTAATCTGCTTCATGTAGTACTCCAGTTTCTAGTTTAATGGCAGTTAAACAATCGGGTTGTGCCATTCTGGGACGAATAACAGGTTTTCATTGACACCGTTTTAGCGAACGATTTCACAGCACTTTGTGAAAATGAGCAGTATATTCTCTTTGTATTTGCTAAATGTTGTCCTGTGTCATCATTGTCATCATTCCATCAAGCACAACAAAGAGTCAAAGTATACGTAGTAGCTCCTTACACCAACAAACGTCTCACCCCTCTGTTCAAATGCCAGGCCTACATAATTAAACAAAAAAAAATAATGGCCCCAATCATTCCCTTTTGCGTCAGTCCATGTCAGATGAGCTCAGGCCTGGAAAAGCTGGCCACGGCTGTTGCTGTTATATGACTTTCGCTTTACATGGTTGAGTTTTAACTTGCATTTGTTGATGTAGCGATTAAGGGCGTCAATTGACAATGTTGTTCCTGAGCCCTCATGGCAATATCCTTGGTTAGTGATGCCCGAGGAATGAAAGGTCTCAGCATTCAGTGTTTGTTTTCAGATTTGGCACTTGCAGCGACGCATTCAGAATCTTTTATCTTTTTATGTTATTTTGAAGTGGAAATGATGAAATCTCATGCACTTGCACGTTAACAAACGTTCCTAATCCGTTGGACTATTTGTTTACGCAGGTGTGGTACCTGCATACCAGCATAGTCAGAGTTGCAAAGAGTAAATGGAGTGCATTGTTATAGTGCTTTATCAAAACCATATAAACTCTCAGTGGGCGCCTCCTTGATATTAACAACCAGCTCTTATGCAAAAGAAGTTGGATGTATCCCCCAATACTTTCTGAACTACTACTTCCATTCAAGTAATTGACATTACTGATATATGAATATGTGACTGTCAGTGGGAAAAAACAGCCGACTGAGTCTGATTCTGCAGAAATGGACATGGATTTTGATCGGGTTCAGGGGGACCCTGGTGGGATTAAGGAGGTGGTCTTTTATTTTAGTTGGTAAGGGAGCAAGTATATATAGATGTATGGAATGTACGTATGGCATCTATATAAAAACTCTTGTTGAATTTCTTGAATTGTTTTTGTCTTCTGGAAAATTTCAGGAACAATACTCATAGTGTGTGTGTGTGTTTGTGTGTGCAGCAGGCTACTATCAAACCTTCAATGGGTCATCAGGAAGGTGCAATGTCAGTAGCAACAGCAGTTTAAGAGTGCAACAGATAAAGAGTACGTCTGTCATGTGTCATCGTGGCAGATGAATGGCAGACGCGGGAAATGCTGCATTGCTTCCCATCTGGGTGACGCACTGAGTGTATCTCCGGGTCAGGCAAAGAAGCTCTGGAATGAGAGCGACAGTTGCGAGTTCAGGTGGTGAGCAGGAATGTTCTTCCCAATGGCACGCAGGCCATTTTATTATCACGGCAGGAAACAGTGAGGGCACGGTGAGCTATACACACATGTACACGTTGAATCATTGCGTCTCACTCAGATATTAAAATCTGCCAGTGAAGGACTGTCCACATGAAATTTTGACATGCCATTAATATCCAATTTTTATTCCTATAGACTTTACAGTATAGTGCAATGTGCAACACACACATCTCTATTGTACTCATCAGGAAATGAAGTGAAAAGATTTGAGCATCCTTCATTTTTGGTCATTGGGACTCACAGCTCATTACATTTCAATTTCATTTGGACAAGTGTTTTAATGTCCTCTAATATGCCATGGCATTGCCACACTGGTGTACTTTGTCAAAAAGAAATGCTCAATGGCGCATCAACAACGGCGTGCAGAACTCTGCCATTTACAAACCAAATAAACAAATGAAAAAAAATCAACTCTGGTGCACCCACCCAAACAAAATAGCGCTTCCACAAGGAAGAGGCTACAGGATAGTGTTTACAAAATCCTCATTAAGGAAGTTGTGAGATAACACATGCTCAGCATCACACAAAGTGGAGGGCACGCACACACACACACACACACGCACACACACACACAGACACGGACACACACGCACGCACAGAGCAAAGCAAAGCCTACCATATCGTAGATAAGAGACTGAGAGAAAAAGCTGGGAAGGGAGCGTAAAGCATAGAAAGAAAGTACAAGACAACAGAGATGACAAGGTGGACCTCTGTCACACTGCCACTGGACCTGTAGCTCAATAGCTGTGCCCAAGACTAAATGCTGTGCCAACAGCAAAGCTGCAAAAGGCTTACTGCAGGCACTATACATTGTCACAGCAAAGGTCAACAACGCTTTTTATTGACCGTGACAACAAGACACTAACTGCAATTTTTTTCTCCATGGCGAGAATTTGGGTTTCTCTTCTGGGAACTTTTTGCAGCACTGAGACTTTGCTTTTGCTATTCTCTCTACTGTTGCTCCGAGGCCCTCTTTGTGGCGAGAGCAACCCGATTTCCAACACTGACCGGAGGCTTCGACCCACTCCGGGGCTGGGAGACGGACTGGGAAGGGCGGTGGACTTTTCCCAAGCGGAGCAGGACAACAATCTGATCATGCAGGGTGTGCTGGCGAGCCTGAAAGAGCAGTTCCTGCAGACCTTCAACCTGTCTGGCTTGGGTCCACCTCCACTGCCACCTGGAAGCATACGAGAAGAGCCACCGGAGTACATGATGGAGCTCTACAACCGCTTTGCCAATGACCGCTCCTCTGCGCCCAGTGCCAGCATCATCCGCAGCTTCATAAATGAGGGTACGGCAACCTTTGTTGATGACTTTCAAATTTGACTTTACATAAGCGCATATATTGCCACTTCTCCACTAATAAATACAATACAAGAACTTTATTGACGTAGTACAAAAACCTCATAAGTTACATTTTGGTGGATCTCAAAATCTTTCAAAACTGCATACTATGAGCTGACAAATTATTGACCAATCTAAAGTACTGAAAAAAACTAGATGATGTTATTGATGATGGAATGCTAATTTTTTTGTGATGCTAATCATTAATTACTGATAACTCATCCAAATTACAAAATACACACTATGCAAGAGATTAGATGAGGTTTTAAAATAAACACTTAGTAACCAGATTCAACAGGCGGCAGTTGGAAATGTATAGAATTGAGAAGATGAGGTTTGCATGGGATGAGAGTAAAAGAGGTCCAGGGGGGAATGGACAGCATACAAGATCTTAAGTAGATCAGAGTAGTCAAGACTAAAATATTATAGAATGTGAGGGTGCTTACTGTCCCCCCTGCCCCCCTTTTTATCAGATTCGACAGTGCGGTCTATTCATTGTGTGCTAAATGAAAACAACAATAAAACCTTAAGTGAAAAATAGTGAATTAATTCATTGTGACTTTTTCTAAGTTCCATTGGATTTGACTACAAAACACTTAGTTTATGTAAAACTGATGACCAGTATATTTTCATATACGTTGGCATATCCTTCTAATATACCCCCATGTAATTCATTCTTAATGTTTTTTGTTTTATTCCCCAGATTCCTCTTCAAGCACGGTTGGTATTGGGGGAGTAAGGCGCCACCCACTCCTCTTCAACGTGTCAGTCCCCCATCACGAACACATCACGGCAGCCGAGCTCCGCCTCTACACGCTCATCCAGTCTGATCGCCACCTGTTTGCCGGCGTCGACCGCAAAGTGACTATTTACGAAGTGGTACGTCATGACGAAGATGACAACAGCACAGAGGAGAATTTCGCAAGAGGAGATGACTTTGAGGTTGAAATGGATCGTTTGGAACTGGTGGAGTTGGCTTCAAGACAAGTGTATGGCACTGACAATGGCTGGGAAGCATTTAACCTCACTGCTTCGGTGCAACGGTGGCGTAAGTCTGAGCACGGAACCACACATCGTTTAGAGGTGCGCATTGCCAGCGTGGCCGGTGAAGATGACACGCAACGTGTCACACACCAAAGCAAAAACGGGAAAACTGAAGGGGACATGAAGATTGACACAAACGTGAAGGACAAACACAAGCCTCTGTTGATTGTCTTCTCCAACGATGAAAGCAGTGACCATCGAGACAACAAGCACGAGCTGGAAGAGATGATTGACCACGAAACCTCCAACATGATCCTGCAAAATGACTTGGAGAATGACTTGTGGGGCGATCTGGACGGCCACGGCGAGTCAGAGCCAAATGAGGGCGACCTTCTCCAAATGCGCTCCAATCTGATCTACGACACAAGCTCACGCATCCGTCGGAACGCCAAGGGAAACCACTGCAGGAGACAACCTCTTCACGTAGAGTTCAAGGATATTGGATGGGATAGTTGGATCCTGGCGCCCACCAGTTATGATGCCTACGAGTGCTCCGGGACTTGCTCATTCCCGCTAACAAAGCATGTCACGCCCACGAAACACGCCATCGTCCAAACGCTGGTCAACATCCACAGTCCTCAGAAAACAGCGCGAGCATGTTGCGTGCCCACCAAGCTGGATCCCATCTCACTCCTGTACCTGGACGAGACAGGCGTGGTCACGTACAAGCACAAGTACGAAGGCATGGCTGTGGCCGAGTGTGGCTGTAGATAGCTGGACTCTTGAGGAAAGACATTCAATGAGGCTGAGAATGTTTTCAAGAACAACAACAAGGACTCTACTCAAAAGGAAGTACATCTAATCACTATTTATAAAGTCCTGTGAGGCTGCGCGGATTTTGTCCGTCGAGACAGAAAAGACGATATTCTCGTGAATGGTAGCTGCCAACACAGTGAGACAGTAGAGATCAGGTCACGCTGCAAGAGTGACGTTCGGGTGTCTTTTTGCCAGCGTGACTCAAAGTTACAAGAAGTTCCGAAAGGATCTAACTCAGCACATTCTGCAGTGTCTGTGGGAACCAGTGGGCCGGAGGGTCCCCCTCCTGCTCCATCCCCCTGACATGTGTTTTCCTCTCCACTTATCTCCGCCCCCCCCCCCCCCCCCCCACTTGATGCAAACACTAATCAGCACTTCATGCTCCCCGTTGCAGTGAAATGACCTCCTGGAGGCAACCTGACAAGACTTGAACTCTCCAGGCTCGCCTCCTGCAGGATCCTGATACGTAGGCACCACGCAAGGGTCCGACGAACGGGGTTATCTATCCCTACCCAGTTTCCCCACTTCACATGCTCCCCCACACACATAAACACCCAAGCTGCAGAGATAGCAAGGTGTTTGACATGGAGAAACGTATTCCACCGATCAAACATGGACGTCATTCTCGACAACGTTTGAGGTGGCAGCATGACGGATTGAGACAAAACATGGATTGAGCACATTCCTAGACTAGGTAACTCATTATGTTCACTGTCTCAACTTGGTGACCTGGCACCTCCTGTTTCTCATTTGGATCATCACTCACTTTTATGGTAAATTGCCTTTCTGGAAGGGAATATTTATCATATGTGGACCAAAGTCAGGGAAAAACAAAAAGAAGCTAGGTTCTCTAGGTAATACTCAAAAGAAAATTGTGTTTTGTTTTTGTTATAGGGCTATTGATTGATACCTTTGCTGCTTGTAATAAATACACTTATTTATTGCTCTAATTTATTGTGTTTTTTTTTTAAAGGAAACATATCGATAGTGGGGATCTTTCAGCTTAAAATGACTCAAGAAAGCGGCAGAGGGTCAAACACTAAATGTAAATTGTCATATAGCTGTATTTCCAATGAAGATGAGGCTGGCCTTGATTGTTACGAATCATTTGGCCTGCTTCTTCTCCGTTGCTTTCTTCATCCAATGGTATCAGCACATAGGTCAGAGTTCACCCATGGCTTCCAAACAAAGAAGCATGGGAATGTGATTAGAGTGACTGTTAATGAAGAAAATGGATAGTGTGCTGCTGACTCTGACTGTGATGGAAAACCTGTTGATGAGGCTGAACACTGATAAAATGATTAGAATGATGATGACTTGGCTGTCAAATTGTAGGATCCTGAAAATGGATTGAGATATTGTCTCACTCTTTTCATGTACCAACGCACAATGAGATTGTAAATAAAGGATGTGATCCAATTCATTCTCTCAAATGCGTAATGTCATTTATCGTCATGCAGTGGATCAGTTATTGAGTCTGCTTGGGAGATGAATCAATTCACATTTAATCCTAATGTTCCAATGTATTTTCTTCTTTGATTATTGTTGATTTCAAATCAATGACTATTGGAGGAATCAACAATAACCACTCATAAATTCACTTTTCAAGTTTTGTGATTATGAATAACGTTTCTTTTTTCCCTTCTTTGTTGGCGTCACAAGAAATGTCAATGAACATTCTGCTTTTGAACCGCAACTTTATTTTCTAGACCATTCAGATCCAGGCCATCTGTTTGCAGGCAATATTTTTTTCTTGAAATTGAGCCTACAAAAGAGTGGTATTGAGCATCTGAAGGAATTGTGTTGAAATGGGGTTGCGGGAAAAAAAGGAGCGTTTGCAGCTGCAGCATATAAAAGCAGACTACAAAAGACCTCTCTGTAATGTATAGAACAGAGCACATTGATTTCAGAATCCCCTTTGACCCATAACCAACAAACTGCAGTTCAAAGATGATTGATGTTAACAGTGCGCTGAGTTGACGCCCCGCTCTGATTAGAAATCACAGAACCTCCAAAACATCCAAAGTGGTCGTAAATTACTGATTCCAAAGAGGAAAAGTCAGCTGTCTCTGAGGGTAACGTAACCCTAAACAACATTCTGTCAATGTTTTATTAATCCAGCACAGTAAACGAGGGCACTTGATGGACCGCCTGCAACCGGACCTGGGTCTCTTTAAAAATGTCTGATACTACATAAGTGAAACTTAAAACTTATATTATGTCATCACGACACACACACACACACGCTAATGAAATCCAAGACCAAGTCCGCTTGTAAAAAAGAGACCGTGCTAAGTATTTAACAACATATCATTTTATGATGCATTGTAATTTTTGTGGTTCTTGTTCACATTCATGTAGAAGTTTACTGCATCATACTAAGCGATAGAACTAATCTTCTGTTCCTATGAGGATAAAATAGTATATTATTATGGAATGAGCACAACTTGTGCCAGAGTTTTTAAATGAGGTCGTCAATAATTTACTGTGTGTTGTAATTTCTCATAAATCTTTTAGCTGTGGGATTGAATCCTGTAAAGTAGACAATCAATCAAATTAATGGCTCATGTCACACGTCACAAAGGTGCTTTGTTATTATCATTACAGAATTGAAGAACAGTATAGTTTGAGACTGGCGAGCTGTTGGCTTTCCCTGGATCTGGATGGTCCATAGTCAAATTCAGTGGCACAACAATCAGCCCAAATACTGGTCAACTTACAATTTTCCACGTAAAAAAAAAAGCTAACATTAAATTAATCAGAAAATAAGCTCAGACAGAAATGTGATGATGCTGCAGGTATTCAATAATGATCTCATGTCATCACAAGATTTATGTGTCCGGTCAAATTGCGTTGATGTCACCCACAGCCACTGAGACGGCAGCACACTTAACAAAATCTCAGAAAGCAAAACTTGCAAGTCGTGCTTGACCTCTCAATAAATGACAGCGCAGTAGGATCGAACTAAATATAGCAGCAGAACAGAGGGCAAGGACTTTTAACAAGGCAGTCTGAGCTACTATGTAAAGCACACTAATTGAATATTTACAAAATGGGAGCGAAATAGAATCTGGCCTTTGTCAGTCAAGAGCCAACTCTCAGGAAATGTGATGAAATGGGAAGTGTTTTGTATTTACTCAAACGATAACAAATCCTAGAGAGTGTTCTGTGCCTTTTCTTTTGCTTGTTCGACATAACTGCTAAAACAATTTCAGCCTGACTGCTTGCTTGTGCTGGATTTTAGCCTACGTGATCCATCGCGGTGTGTACCTTGCAGCGAGTAAACAAAGGGAGGAGTCCACAATGTACCCACGCTGCCCGACATCCCATAATGCTACCCTGACATCAAGAAGTGGGCAGCAGGCAGGCTGTCGACGTGTATCTCGCTGCGAACATGTGGGGCCCAGCTACATGGCTCGCCCTGACTCTGACGTTGGGCCTGTAATGATCGTTTCCGTTTTGGGTCACGTTTTTATCAACCCATCTCCTGCTAACACCACCACCCAGCACTCTTCTCTTGCGTTCTCCTTCTTTCCCAAAGTAAACATTGACTTGCTGACTGAGCCCGTAGAGCTGTACGAAACGTACAGACATCTTTGAACAATTTGCATTGGGAAATGCTGGGGAGCCTTACTGAGCAAGTCAGAAATGGAACACAGATGTTAACACTGTTATGCAACTTTGGAAATTTTACTCATAAACTCATAGTTTGGGCATATAGCAATTGTTATAAGAACATGTCCCATTAAACCCGTTAAAAAAAATCATAAAAGTAAAACAAAAAATGCACACGTGAATCGTTATACTTGGCACGGTTCCATGAGCAAACTTCAGAACAATTATTCCCAACTAGTGTGCTGTGGCACTGGCACATTAGCGTGACATGAGAGGTCATCACGTATGCCGTGGGATTTTATCCAGTCTCATAGTGATTACAAATGACATATATAAATCTAAGTCAATAAAAAGTAAATCAATCAATGATGATGTTTGCCAATGATGTATCGTTACAGGCAGAACAATTAAATATTCTTCCAATAGGTACATAACCTAGAGTATCTACTTTTTGGAAAATGTTTTGAAATAGTATGGCATGATTTTTTCCCCGAAGTGAAATACGTGTCCTTGTTTAATAAATGTTGGGGAAAACTGCATCATAAAATAGACAGTGTATTTGTGTTTAAAGTGTCTTTCTGTTGTAAAAGATAAATCAAAAGACAAGAAAGGAAAACAAAAAGAAGTGTGACATTCTCGGGGATTTCTCGTTCGTATGCTTTTGGTTTCTTAATCTGGTCCCTGCGGGTTCATCACAAGACGAACAGGAGACCGTAAGGGCACAAAGGTCTTAGAACGAGGCA
The DNA here is from genome assembly GCF_033458585.1 of Syngnathus typhle. NCBI lineage: Eukaryota > Metazoa > Chordata > Actinopteri > Syngnathiformes > Syngnathidae > Syngnathus > Syngnathus typhle. The sequence continues at coordinate 7,052,416 of NC_083742.1, forward strand.
GAAAAATAGAAATGTGAGCTTGAGTCTATGCTTTGCTCTCATGGTTTACGGGCTTATCAAGTGCATCAGAAAGTGGAAACAGCTGTGGCGGGAAAAGGGACCGTTTATTTTAAATAATTATAGTTTATATAATCAAATGTACACAGAATTCTGACATTAACATTTTGCAATAATATATAATATAGTATACTTGGAATCAAAATTTTAATTTTGGGCGATACTTGCAATACTGAGCAATTCACAGCAATAAAAGATACATACTTTAATAAATTTTATTTAACAGCGCCTAAAGGTCACCTAACATTGAGTAAAATTAAACAAAATAGTAATAAAAAAATAAAAGTGGGAGATAGTGTGAAATAAAATAAGATAAAAAAATAAAATGAAAATGAGTAAAAACATTTGCAATCAGGTGTTTTAGGCAGATCTAAAAAGATACGTTTTGAGACCTGACTTAAAATGTAAAATAGAATCGAGTCAGAGTTTCTTAAGTCAGGAGGTAGAGCATTGCATAACCTCCTGTAGTTCTTACAATCATTCCGACTAGTTTTCCAGAGTTCACATTTCTCCTTGTAAAATCAACAGCAAAGATGTTAGACTCGATTTCACACTGCCCGTTTTGTTCTGACATTAACTTCATATTGCTATAACATTCATTCATTTATGAATGAAACTTGAATACAGTATCAGTCCCCGCTGTATGTACCAAAGAGGTGGTCCCAATGGGTGAAATAGGGTGCAAAGTTGACATTATGTCGACGATGGTGAGTGTGGTGGTGAGAGGCTCCGCCAAAAAAAGGCAGCAGTCTGTCCAGAGCCCAGGGCAGGTTGTAGCCACAGTGGTCCTCCACCGCCAACCAGGTGTTGAGAATGTGGAAGAGGATCTGACTTAGGGGGTGACAGTTCACCAGACAGGTGCTGATCTGTGCTAGCAGCAACAGGGAGAGCAACTCCAAGGGGCTGGCATCTTGAGCCTGCAAGGCGAACGGTATCTTGTGCTGGTGGTGCTGTTGGTGGATGTTGCGGTAAAGCCACAGGAATCTGAAAAGAAGCAAACAAGCAGAAATCACAGTCAAGACAAAATATGCTTCCAATGTGCTGCCATATTTCTTGCATTGATGATGAAATAATCATCACCATACAGTCTTCAAAGATTGGTATAAAAAAAAGAGTTAAACTTTAAAGTTGAATACTAATACATCCATCCCAACTTTTATACCTCCATCCCAGAAGTGGGGGAACAAGTCATATGACTTGACTTGGGCCGGACTCAGTTTTTAGGACTTGGAGCTTGGGTAAAGCTTATGACTTGACTCTGGCGGTATGAATGAGAGGACTTACTGGTAAACATGAACATGACTCGAGAAGCCTGTCTGTTTATATTTCAGAACTTATATTGACACTGTGCCATGTTGTTTTGGTTTTGAAGGAAAACTTTTTTTCGTCTAGAGCATACTTGGCAATGCACCAGTATGCGATGATGCCAAACAACAATGACATCAAACTTCATCTGCAACAACAAAATGAACAAATACAGGCCAGCCTAATTAGCTCCAGAGTTTAGCTTACTAATGATCAAACATTAGCTAAGCTTCATGTTGGCTTTGGGGTCTGTGTAAGACTGTAAAACTTGACTTATACCTGGCTTAACCCACTCAACTTGCTCGAAATTTAGTGGAGACTTGACTTCCTTTAATTTCAAGGTCAAGGTATGAATGAGTCTTATGACATGCACATATATGTGATTTACAATTTTGAGTCTTCATTGCATGCTTTTGTAATGTCAGGAGAAGATGAGTAGGTCTACTTGACGGAAAAACATACATAGGATGGATGGAGCCAACACTCAAAGCCAAACCTTGAAACTGGTAGCGGACTCGCCAACCTAACTTGCCCAGCATGCTCCCACATGGTCATAACTGGTAAAATACAATGATACCTAAACTTTTGGATAATGACAAGAGTTGAAAGAAAATAAAGGGTGCTCAAAGGTTTTCGGGGGGTGCTGAAACATTGTGACGGATTGCAAACATTTGAGTTTCTTCTGATTAAGAAGACGGAAGGGGATCAAGATTCTATATGCAACCCGTTAAGTGTAAACATAGTGGAGCTTCACATGCTCTTTCTGAGAAAACTGCAGTTTTTCATCTTTGTTTACTTTGTTCATTTGGTATGTTTCCTTGATGGATTGAGCCACTGCCATGAAACCACTGGGGGCTATTACACTATAAATGTTGGACAAGAAGCTATTTGTGTTTCATCAATTCAGTATTTTTCTTTCCTACACAAAAATAGATGTTGGCTACTGGCTCCCAACTCCTCATCTGTTCTGCTCTCTTGCTTTCTGTATCTCTTTTTAGGTTACGTAACAACATCAGGAAATAGAAAAGTTAAAACAATAAAGAAATGAATCAAGGGCAAGAACCCCGATTAATAAATAACAGGACACCATTGCACTATGGCTATGTGCAAGTGACTCACGGGATTTTCCATTTTCATTCACCATCAGCACTATGTGACTTTCGGTTAGGGGAGAGCAATTTGCGGCGGCTCACACCCACACTCAAAGTGGCCCACAAATAATTTTTGAGAATTAAAATGTTAACTGGAGCTGAGCAGTTAAAAGTTGTAATAACAGTGCTCAACACTAGATGGCAGAGATCACTCAAATTCCCCTCCGACGCCAAGACTCTACTTCTTCATCAGAGAAGAAAAGCGAACAGGGCCTGGCCAGAAGACAGGAACAAACAAATTAGGGCAAGAAAATGCTATCTTTTAAATAAAATAGGAAACAAATTGAATGTTCACCAAATTTAAACACTCAGCAGAGGGAATCATTCTCGTGGACTGTTGTAGTGACCTCGGATGAAGAAGGCAGAATTTATCAACACCTTCACTGGATGTTACATGCCAAATCACGACTTTTGTGGACATTTCACACTGGACCTCATCTTTCTTGGTTCTGTTCCTCACCCGTCAACCAAATCCTTAGACCTTGATTCCCAAATTAAATGTTCACTTTAGTTATATCAGAGAAGAGGATCTCTGACCACTGGTAAACAGTCCAATCCTTCTCTTTGGCCCAGTTGAGACGCTTCCTTTGTTCGTTCAGGCTCAGAAGTGGCTTAATCCAAGGAACCTGACAGTTGTAGCTCAGCTCCTGGATGCGTTTCAATGTGGTGGTATTTCAAGTTCAGACTTCCGTCTCATTCCACTCGCTCTGGGTCTCTGCCAGATTCTTGTATCCTCTAGGCTTGAGAAACCGCACCTAACTAACCCTAAGGCACAACGATTTATTTCCCTCCTGTCACTTTGTGCCCTCCAACTATACTTTCAATTGATATTGACAGCACAGCCACAGGCCGATTGCATCAATGCCATGCTGCATCGAGGCTGTGATTAAAGCAAAGGGAATTCCCAACCAAGTCCGATAGATCAGTGTTTCCCAACCAGTGTGCCGCAGCCGGCACACTGGTGTGCTGTGAGAGATGTTCAGCTGTGTCGTGGGAAATTGTCCAACATTAAATACCGAGCCCATTGTAAACACAATCGCCAAACCACAGGTCAGTTAGCGCAAGGCCTGGTCAGCCACTTGCTAATCATGCATGCGTGGCAAATCGGAGAATCTTGAGATTTCATGTTGTGGCATCTGCACATACTCTCAGTTCTTGTGTGTGTTGCTGTTAGTGTTGGCTCGTGGGTGAACAATTCGTTCAAAAGAACGATTATTTTTTCAGTGAACGATAGTGAACGAATCACTTCCTAAAGAGATTTTTTCAGTTTATGACTTCAACCAGTAGGTGCCGGTAATGCGCATTGAAGCTGGTGCCACCTCGCCGTAAATCAAAACGAAGAAGATAATGTTCACGAAAGAGTCGTGAATTGCATTTCCCGTTCACCAACTGAACGGATCTGTGAGTGAACGAGTCAGTGAGTGAGTGATTTGCATTTCTAGTCCATCGCGAGAACGGATCAGTGAGGGAACGAATCCTGACTTTCCCGTTCGTAAACGAGTCAATGGGTAAACTGGCTTCCCGTGCATTAACGGTCAGTGAACGTGTTGCGTCTCCTGGTGAACTATGTAAGCCAGAATGTTGATTTACGATTTGCCAAGGAAAGAAAGAACCACTCACTGAAACACCACTTCTATTATGCACGTTCTCTCACGTTTTCTTGCATAAAGGGACGCGCCGTTATGCAACAACGGGGAGATTATGCTTCTCTTTGGGTAATCTTGATTTTATAACATTTATAGTAGTTTTTAAATAACGTGTATGCATATCAGAGGCGTAGCCAAGCCGGGGCGAGCCGGGGCGGTGCCCCGGTTAGGACTCCCTGCGCCCCGGTTGAAAAAAAAATCGAGCTTTTTCGATTCTTCATTTTCATGCCGTTTTTTTCTTTCGGTCTTGCGCGAATGTGCTTGCGCTATTCTATGTGCGCGATGTTATCCATTCACCGTTTGCCACCCGGACCCGGATGTTGTTTTAGCGATTAGCGAACGGCGTGAGTGATGTTCGATTTTTTTGCCTGTGGGCGTGCGCCCCTACTGGAAAAATTCCTGGCTACGCCTCTGATGCATATATACGCCTAAATATTGTTATCCAATATGTTTACTGCAATTTCACATTGGACTGCTGGTTTGGATTGAAATTTACTTTTAATATTATTATTATTTTTAATAAACATTCATGTTAAAACTTGTCTGGTGTTTTATTCCTTGTTTTTATGTTCGCCAATTAAAACATAAAAATCAGACATTTGGTTAACTGCTTTATGACAATATGTAGGTACACCTCATGGACACTACACGAGGTAGAAAATAATAATAATAAATAAGTAAAGTAATAATAATAATAATAATAATGATAATAATAATAATGAGAACGATTTAATTTTGCTCACCTGTGCATACAGAGGTGCCAAAAGAAAAAAAACGTGTCAAAAAGCAGGAAACAGGCAAAGACGTCCACAAAAAGCTGCCAGCTGGTTGGAGACCGCTCGAGTAGTTGAGGGGGGCTCCTCGATATCTGGAGGAGCGCGCTTGCGGGGAGCACAACGGTCAGGTATTGGACCGCGATCTTCCACAGACACGTCAACCATGCGCGTAGTTGCGGCGGAGGCTCATCCGCTGAGATTCTCCACGCGCGGAGTCGCTGACTGACTCCGGCCAGGTGGTCCAGCACCAGGAAAGGTGCGCAAAACGTGACGTGGGTCAGGAAAGCACAGAAGGTGGGCAGGTAGGGGGAGAGTAGGACCCCCTCGTGTTCACTCCTCAAGTAGTCCCACAGCCTTTGGAGAATTTGCCCACATGGGTCTCCAAGCTGCGTAAAAGGTGCACTCATCACGAGGTAGCGATGTGTATCTACATCTTCTTCAGTGTAATTCTAATAAGTACTCTGAGTCACGTACACTTCGAAGTGAATGCAAATATTTTGTCGCAATCGTCACCCTTCAACCACACCTTGAGGAAAGGCCCGGGATGCGTTTTCCTTTAAAAAGTACATCGTGTTTCTATTTCCCAACATCACTTTCCACAGGCGGGAGAGTAATGTTGCGCCCCCATATTTTCCAGCCCACGCAGTAAGAGGAGGGGCAGAACATCGCCACACACGGCTCTGGAATCTTGAAAAAAGTCGGGAGAAAAAAGATTTATATACTCACTTAAAAGCACTTCTTGCAAGTTAGATTTAGTAGGGATTTCTTTATGAAGCTAATACCATGCAGCGTTTATGCAGCGATAGTCTTATGAAATCTAAAAAAACATTTTCTTTGGATTTAATATCACTATTTGTAAATAGCAATAATATATATAATTCAGATATCCTAACATTTTGACACACAATCATTTTAAGGTGGTCCATCACACAATTGTAGACAGAGTAGGCCTTGCCAGGATAGTAGTTGATGCAATTCACTTGGGATAATACAGAAGTTTTACTTCAACCACTTAATTAAATCCAGTGTTTTATTGTCAGTCTTTTTTTTTCAACTGAAATCATTGTACAAAATACAGCCTTTCATAACATTGTCAATTTGGTTAATCATTAAATCCAAACTGCATACCACATTAAGACCATTTGGATCACCACCAGAGAGAAAAAGCAATAACATACAGTAGAATGAATTAGGACAACAGATATTAAATAGCAGTTGTAATAGATTACAAGACAGTTGTTCTTAATTGCTTGTGTGTGCTTACTATAATGTCAGATATGCTCAACAAATCAAATTATTTCCAGTTTTTGGATATAGGAGTACCTTTTATCATGTGTCATAACAAAGGTGAGTTCATAACTTGATCCATAAGTTACAGTAAGGTCCAGGAGTGTTTGGACAATGACATTTTACAATTTTGAGTTGGAGGAAAAAAAACAACTCCAATTACGTTAGGACAAAACAAAACAAACATGAGTGGAGTGTAAACTTCAGTAAGCGTTAACAAGTTTTCACCAAATGCAAGTCTACTTTTACGTGATCATGTGCAATTATGTTGGTGGAAATGTGAATTATTATGGTAAAAAAAAAGTGGAATAAATTTAAAGAAATGGAATGATACTGAAAGATGATGAAAAAGGGCTGATACTCGCAGAAAAATGTTTTCCAGAAAAATATTACTTAAACCATTTAAAAGCAGTGCCTAAACATGATCGTAAAAATGTTTCCCAAGGTTAATTGAAAGAGCTGAATATTTTGAATTACAAATGGGAATATTGTTTATTGGTTATGTTGAATTTTGGATGGGAAAAAAAGTGTTAACAGCAGGAAAATTGATTTTCTTTGGGATGTGAATTTCTGGATAATGTTGAAATTGGAATGACATTAGTCACACAGTTAATTATGGCCATTTTATGCAGAGTACATTCACTTTTTGGGGCTTATTCGCAAGAAGGTAATTGGCCAAGTGCCGCCCATCCAATTAGAACAGGTAAGTCTGCAGGTGACATCTGAGAATGGGGCCATCTGTAAGAACAGCATACATATGAGGAACAAGCTAAAACCTCAAATGTATCTATATGAACATGTTGGTGTTAGATTACAAATCATAATTAAAAATTAGAGTTCTTGTCAGCATCTAGGGTACAGAGGTAGCTCATCGAGGTAGATGATTGGTTAATGTTTTCTACCAACGTGTATACAATACACAACTTCAATAGAAGTCTGCAATAGTTTGGAAAAGGAAAGCAAATCATAAAAAACTACATTATAATCAAATGAATGTAAATAGTAACACACCGCTTGTACAACAAGAGGGAAGCCAATTCAACTTTGCAGGAAAACATCCCAAAAGCCTCTAATTTTCTGCCATCAGATTTTTGGGGGACACATGTAACCAAGAAAACACAGTCAGCCAAACCTCACAATGCATGAATAAATTTACTCAAAGCATATTGGGGAAAAAAATATTAAGACATGGGATAATCTACAAGAACCAAATCAAATTTTGACTGATCTCATCCCAGTACACCATGATTTTCACTTATTTAACATGAACGTGAAGGTAGACGTGCATCCCGAAATAATTACAAATAAATGGATAAAAGTGAAGGTCGCTGCAGTGAAGGACTGGTAAAGCATCACCAAAGAGCGGCTGAGTTTCTCAAGTAGTCAGGATGCAAATGTAGAGTTTAACAATAATTAAAAAAAAAAAAAAAGATTCCTATTTATTTGTCATTTTGCTCAAATACTTTAGGCAAGTCAACATTTGGTGGGTATATGGTACGAAATTGAGTCAGTGAAAACAGTGTTAATCTCAATAAAATGATGAATAATTCCAAAATGTTAAATGTCAGACTTCAACAATTTAAAGAATCCTCGACTCTTAAATTCTATCATGGTCAATTGTGGTGGAGTATTAAGAAGAAATCTAGAAAACTATGTCGATTTCCAAATACTTCTGAATAAAACTGTATTAAGTTTTTTTTTTTTTTGGACAGAAAGAGAAACTGAAATAATTCCAATCATTTAAATATTTGTTGAACTGCAACACACATGCACTCATGTTGGACTTTCACCCATATAAAAATTTGCAATGTATACGTAAAACTACATACTACTCACAATAAAACATGTGCTCACATAGTCAATTTTCCAAGTCCAAGTTAAAGCCTTACAATTCAAAGTCACGCTTGTTCATCAAAATGTTTTGTTTGGACTGGAACATAAACGACTTCAGTCATGTCTGCATTCAATAATGCATCAACAAGAGGGGCTCCAGCAAGAATCCCGAGTGGCCTGTATCGCTTTGGTCAAACAAACTAAATGTCTCCCAATGCCTGGTCCATGCTTGTTCTGTGAAGCCAGTTCATGTAAAGTTCAAAATTATTCCTACGAATCAAATAAACTGAGGTCTTAGGGATTCAAAGATGCCATGCATTGCTTCTCATCCACTTCATGACAGATGAGAGATGATCAGTATATCCTACGAGCGTCTAAATGTGATTGAGGTCATCTGCTTGACACGTGAAAGCAGTGTAATTTTTCAGTACTGAAAGTGGTGCAAAGATTTGATCAGTTAACATGGTGCTAGCAATATAAAAAAAAAGAAAACATGGGGAGCACTTGAAAGTTTGGATTTCCAATATTTTTAGCAGTTGTGGGCACATTAGTCCGTTCTGTACAGTCATGTGTTAAAAAGCAACTCGACACTAGCGCGGTGACTAGTACAGTAAAAACAATATGGGACAATGTCTTTTTTTAAAACTATTTGAGTGAGTGTCAACTTGTGCTGCATTTGCGCGTAATATCGGTAAATCGGTGTGTAAATCGCGGGTTTCGTCACAATACGATATCATATCGATACAAAGAAACATGATACGATATTTGCCGATATCTTAAAGCCTGCTGTGATTCATTCACGATACATCACGATATAGTGCTCTACGATCGATATGGAACAATATCCTGATTTATAACAATTCATACGCAAAATCAACAAGGTACTGCAAACTCTTTATTCAGGAAATTACAAAGTGCTTCCAAACGAATGACTTGAAGCCCAAAGGGGAGCGAATTTCCCCGTCGTCTTGGACACTAGCTATAGCACCAGCCCAGGAGCCGCGTAGTTGTCGACTCCCCTTTCACGTGCCTGCTCTGCTCACACGCCGCGCACTGCTCCCGGAAAGAGGAAGCAAGCAACAATGAACTGGATTTCAAAATAAAGTCTCGTCTAATGTCCGAGGTCAAAAACGGGCGATATAGATTGATGTTTACGTTTAGCATCGATGCCAACAAATCGTAGAGCATTATATCGATTAATCGATGTGTATTGATGAATCGTCACACCCCTAGTAAATACATTATCAGCGTCGATTGGCTGTCTTGGGCGGACTCAGACGCCCAAAAATAATGACTGAAATGCATTTATTCCATAACCCATCACCTAATTTGTCACTGTCATTAAGAAATGGCCAAGAAAGAGTAACATTTGTTGGGATGAAGTGGAAGATATTTCAGCTGTCATTTGCTTGTTGCCTGTGTTCCTTGCTTGCAAAATAAACTCTAGATTCTGTGTAACATTTCCCAACCCTGAAAGTGTCCTAGTCTGAGGTTTTACATACCTAGTCAAACAGCGACATGTTTTTAAAGCAGTGATTCTGAGATACTTGAGAAAATACGGAACCTGGTCAGCAGAGTGTCTGGGCTGGAGGGTGAAACACTTTGAGTCATTGTCCTCCAGCATCAAGTCCACCACCCTGGGTCGTCCTCTCGCTCCCAAAATGATGCACATTCCCTTCTAATCCATGTCCAAGTCCTGCTCTGCCACAAGATCCATGGCTGCAGAGGACTTGAGTGCGCTGCCAGCAGAGTCCATGAACATCTGGGGTATGTCTTTCCCAAAGTAGATTTTGCTATTGGCGGCAATGGCCGTGTACTTCATCAGCTGTAAGTATTCAGGTGTTAACTTCAACTGGAAGAGAGGAAACACAATGTCAATCTGTCTTGGCCCTTGGCGTGGTTCACATAGATTTGTACAGTTACGCATGTACTCTGGTGTCTTCAGTAACACTGAATTCAACATCAATAAAGAGCAACAGGCATCACACTGTGAGTATAGGTGAGTAAAGGTTTATTCCTCTCTTCTATTTGAATAATATTTTGTCTTATTCTAGCAACAACCAGAGCAGGTGTTGGTATACTTATTTAAGACCTAACTCTGTAGAAATTCCCTCATTTCGCTAGGAGACCTGCTGACCTGAAGTTGCGTTATCATGCAGCTTTTCTTTCTCTCTCACCTTGTTGGCCTCTGCTGCTTTCAGTGCCGTGTAGAATTCAGCATCTGCTCTGGCCTTCTGCCGTGCCAGGAAGGCCTCATCTGTAAACCACAGCAAAAGTATGTCGAAAAGGAGCCTAAGACATACCACAACAGTGGCATCGAGAAAAAAGGCTTTAGTGACTGATAATATTTCTCCTCATCAGAAGCATTTTGCTTTCTTTATTCAGGCGGAGATCTGTTTCACGATCACATGACAAGACAAGTCAGAAAAGTCAAAGTCTGCTTTATTGTCAATTTCTTCACATGCCAAGACACACAAAGAAATCGGCCCAACTTGAACTATTAACACTGCATGTACTGTAGCAATGGCTCACCCACATAAACTAGTCAGCACATTAGTCATTACTCGAGCATGGCTGTGCACATCCTGCTGCAACTTGCCAAATACCTTCTGCTGTACAAAAACAATAGATTCTACTACAAATAATTTATCAACAGACTAAGACCAAGGACACAAACCTTCAATTTCTGAGATCTTTTTGTCAGTTTCCTTCTCCATGACTCTTTGTCCAAACTTGATTTCGGCCACTTGGGCCAATTTCTCGGCCTCTGAAAGACAAATCATCAAAATCCAGTCTTGTTTCCTCGACTCCTCTGGCCGTCACATTATTTGTGTTTAAATAATCGTCTGTTACCAATCACAGCTTTGATCCTTTCTGTCTCTGCCTCTTTCTCCACCACCTTCTGCGTCTGCTGGGAGATCAGCAGCTTTGTCTTCTCGCTCTCCCTATGGGAAACGTACAACCTTGAATACCGGAGGCGACAAATGCCTCCAATACAAGTGCCATTGGTACTTTGTGTCTGTTAAGACTGTCAGGCACCCGCATCACACACATTAATTACGAACATTTCAAACCCTCACGATGAATATTGAGCCTCAATAGGTCAGAGCAACCAGTCTTCGTTCAAATCTACTGATGACACTCAAAGTTCAGTGGCCATTTCCCCTGGCCTTGTAATGTCAAAATGTGAACAGTATCATGAAGAGGGTTATTTAAACACAAATTCTAAAATGCCTTGGTCGATTTGGAAATATAAAGGCCTGCTGTGACTTGTTAGAGAACAGCAATTTATGCGAATAGTACCAAAATATTGAGCAGCTGGACAAACGCATTCAACAGTTTAGAAGTTTATTTGAAGGCCAAATGTCAATAACGTCTTGCCAGTAGTAGATTAGTAGGCGACTATTGACTTTTTATCTACCGTATTTTACGGACTATAAGGCGGACCTAAAAACCTAAAATTTTCTCAAAAGCCTTATATATGGACCAAATTCCTAAATTTGAACTGGCCTGAAGCATTGTGTCATGAAATCAATCATAAGTGGTCCGCTGAAGACTATGAATAATGAATAAAAAAAGACTATGGATCATTATTTTGTGATTATAAAGTCATTTTTTGTGTCTGAAGGTGAAATAAAAAAGATAAAATGGAGAATGATTTGATTTGGATTAAAAATCTGACATGATGCATTAATGGTGCGCTTTATAGTCCGGTGGGCCTCATAGTCCGGTGGGCCTTATAGTCCGGAAAATACGGTACAGTGATTGTTGGTTTCAACACTGAGGCAAGATACCATGGAACACAGCGCATTTTAAGTAGGCATATAACTGCTGTCTCAGTTTGAAACATAATTGGGCAATGATAATTCTTGACCAATTGAGTCCAGATAACATACAATACAATGAAAAGGGTGCATTTGTTTACTCATGACTACTACACAAATTACTTATGAAGTCGTGGTTTAAAGCTAACTCTTAAAATTCTGGACAAACACTATTTGGTCGGAGAAAGTTGCGTCAAACACATTTTGGCGCGGGCGACATCGTAGTCATAGTTTCCCTTGGAGGGCCATTATGATTGTCAATGTCTTGTCTATATAGCATAGGCTACAAAACAAAGATAGTTTGTAATCTTAGTAATAACACAAAGTTGATGAAAAATTTGTCTTCGAGGGCCACGTAAAATGATGTGGTGGGCCGTATCGGGCCCCAGGGCCTTGAGTTTGACACCAATGATCTAACATATAATTAATTGCATTCCTGGTTTATTCCTGTTTCTTCTCTGGCTTTCTGTGCTTCCTTGCAGTTGGTGGGGATTTTATTATGGCTTGTTTTACAGGCATGATGAAAGGCACACTTTGCAGCCATAGCAATAAATGTTCACTACCTTCAAGGAAAGAGTTGTTTTTTAGATATTTTATTTGTTTGGGTATGGTGCTTGATTATCAAACTTTTAAACTCGGTATTCATATAAAAGTGAGCCCGCGTTGACATCTGGATTGGAGAGTGACAACCAGACAGCAACATTTCAAACACTTTGCTGCATAAATGCGCTGTGAACAAGGAAATGAATTACACTATAAAGTTTCAATATTTACTCATAATGTCATATTTACCCCCCCCCCCCCCCCCCACACACACACACACAAATATAACACCATCTGACTTCAGTTTCCAAACACCTCCTTATCCAGACCGCGTCATCCTCATTATACCTTCAACAGCCATTTAATATGCATTGAAAAAATGTATACTTTGTAACACTGTCGTTGAGAAAGGGGCACTTTGCTAACATTAAGCTTCCATACACCTTTTCAAAGATGTTCACGTGTTTGTTTGTTGCTTTATAATGTTGAATTTATTATCAGTGTATTCTTCATAGCTACTTTTGTTGTATTCATTCTGTTTGTAAAATTAGGTTCTCTAGTAAAAGGGTTAAAAAACTGTGCTAAAAAAAAATCACCGTATCCTTGCTGATGTCAATGTTTGTGTAACAATTAAGTGTTTATATCACGTCACTTTCTTTTGCTAAAATAAACTAATTCATTTGACCAGTTATTGTCGTCGCATCATTTCATTTGGAATTTAATGTTGGTGGAATTTTTATCATGTCCTTGATATTTAAGATATTCATGTCCCACAATTCTAGAGACATATTAGATTGCATTGAATTGAAAACATTCTAAATTGAATTCTTGTAAATCTAAATTGAATTGATTCAGTAAATCAGTATTGCTCAATAGCAAGCTCTATTTGCAGCATTAGAGAGGACAGCAACAACAAAGCTGTGTTTGTCCGCTCATGCTGTGCATATCTGCTAGCATCAAACGTTTGATGGGAATGAAGCAGGTCATGCTCTAGCGGGGTCTAGCCATTATCTGATAAGATAAGGCAGTTGGAAATTACTACAAATTTAACCTGCTAATTTTCCAATGCACTTGCCAGCTTTTGCCATGCGAGTGAAAAGGCCAAGACATAATTATAGGGCTTAGACATTTTCCTTCAGTCAAATGATATCATGTTTCTGCTTGGCTCTGGGTGCCTAGCTGATGGGAAAATCCAACATTGACGTGGGAGGTAAGATATAATTTGCGAGCTATGATAAAAGGTCACCTGCAAGTTGATGCAAGCACTGTCGAGCACTGTCGAAACCCACTACGACTTAATTTTGCAAACGCATTTCAAAAAGCATTACATACATGATGAAACACAGGGAAGAAAGTCAATGTCCATAGGGAAAAAAATATAGTCACGGAATAAATTACCGTATTTGCCACACCATAAGGCACACTTAAAAGTCTTTCATTTCCTCGTAAACCGAAGGTGCGGCTTTCAATAAGGTGCGTCTTTTGTGTGAACCGAATTCCAAAATCTGTGAACGCTACCGCCACATGCAGGGCTGTAATATGTAGACGGGATGAACCATTCAGAGGACATTATGTTGTACGTAAAATACGTAGACCGGGGCAGTAAACCGATCAGAGAACTGTATGTAATACGTAAAGTAGGTACCTCCGCCGCAATTGATAAATAAAGTCTATCGGGTCGTGCAAAGCAAACGGCATGAAGGTCCTCTAAAATGGCATTGACAAAGAGACTTGCTTACGAGGCACAAGTCAAGATTTCTCGAAAGCCGAGATCATTGCTGAAGAGCAACGTTTGACGGGAGGGAACTTGTCATGTTTAATGGCGAACTTGCCCAACTGTTTAATGTGGATACAGAAGATGAGGATTTTGGTGGATTTGCGTATAAATATTGATTAACAATAATGCGAGTACAATACAGTACATGGTTAAATAGCAGAATATAGTACAACCAAAATGTTGTTTGTTTGTTGTTTTACAGTTGCTCCAACAGAACACTTGTTGGTCATCCCTGAAGGTAAACTAAGATGCGCAAAGATTGATATGAAGAAAGAGTTTACTATTAGGTTAGAGTACAAGACTCTGCAGTGTGACTTAAAAGAACATCTACGAAACACGGAGACTCGGGGAACATTTCATGTTCACACAAAGAAGAAAAGAAAACTTACATGAGCTCGTAGTTTCTGCGGATGCTCTCAGGGATGTTGGGCTTTGTGACCCGCACGGCCTGTGGAGGACAGATACACGACAAGACAGAAAAGACCGGTTAGTTCTTTAAGCAAAATGTTGCGCAAGAAGTGTTTACCACAAGAAGAATAAACCGAGGCAGATGTGGAAGAGCTCAGATGTAAAAGTTCAACATCCTCAATGTGACAAGATTACTGCCTTCCCAGAAAGAGCATAAATTGTTATTTAAACTGGTTTTGATTATTTATGTGAAACTTCAGTAATAAAACACATGGGGAAGAGTAACACTCGGGAATGAAATGTGTGTTTATCTAAGGACTTTAGGGGGGTTCTTTATTGAACTCTTTTTCCTTCAAAAAGAACGCAGCTGATGACTGATCCTATGGGGACTGTGAGGGTCTTTGCAGAGGTTGTAAAATCTAACAATAATTGCCTTCTGGTCTTTTAGTGACACCATATACACTGTGTCTACTGAGCTGACATGAAACTCGTGAGGGGTTCAAATGATGGTCAAACATTTTCACAAAGGATTGTGGTCTAACCATACATCACTTTAAAAGATTTGCACTAGCCACCTTAGTCCCACCAGAATATTATTCTTAACATACCAAAACATTCAGGTCAATTGTATGAATATGAACTTTTTGGTATGTTTTTGTTTTATTATAGCAAGCGCCCCAGTCCATTGAAAAAGGGCCATAAAAGCAGCCCGGCTGTAACCTCAACACTCTCACAACTTTTAGGATGAAGTAGTAGCCCTTGACCACCCCTAAACATGGACACCTGCTGTATTTTATTTCTAAAATCTATCTATTTAATCCAATGGTACAAGTGGAAATATAAGTACTCTTAGATCCTGTTATAAAACACATTATGTATACAGCCGGTGGGTTCTAAACTATCCAGTGATCGAAAGCTTGAAATCCGAAAACTTGCAAATTTAATGTGTGTTGTTGCGACAGTAAAAATTCCTTGAACGCAACTTTAAATTGAATTTGACGAGAAAATCAATTGGTAACCAAATATAACAAGGTCATACTGAAATAATAGCAACAAAGTCTCTTCTGACACGGACTTAACTTTTCCCCTTTAAACAGGCCTTGGCCATTACTACTTTGTTGGCTTGAAGGCAAATTTTATCAGCAAACTTTCCTAGCCAGCCATCCCATGATTTGTGGATGGACTAAGTATTTCAGGTTGGAAAAACTTTGATTTTTGCAGAAAGGCTCGACTAATAATTTTATGGATCCTTGGCAGGCTTTTTTGCCACTGGTTGATACTATCACTCGATAGTACTGAGGCAGAGGTGAAGTAGGTTGTACTGAATTTTCTTTTCCCATATCTTCTGTGAATGAGTACTCCTGGATGAATGGTTGTTATTGTTTCTGTGTGCAGCAGCTGATTTGCTGCAGTGTCTGGGCCTGACTTCAGGGATGGGGGCTTAAGGGGAATAAAAATAATTGTGCTGAAACCAATTTGCTAACGTTTTCTGCTTTGACATTTGTTTGGTTAAAAACCAATAAAGAAAGGGGGAGTAAAAGCAATAAAAAATAATGACAAAAAGAAATACCGCCCGCCTCTGCTTTGTGCGTGTGGTGCTGTGCGTGCATGGAGTACACATTTACAAGGAGTAAACACAATCGTCACAGATTAAGAAAAATATCTGCCTTTGAGTATTTTTATATTACCTGTCAGTATGTGAACCCATTTTCTTTTTTGAAGGAATATTACTCCCAAAGTTTTTTCAATTAGCATGTGAATTGGATATTACATTAACTTCACCATTTGCACTGGCAATGTATATGAAACGAAGCATGTTTTGTATTCAAATTAACATCGTGTTTTATAATAATCTCACACTGGGATGTCGTTAATAAAGTGTGTGTGGGGGGGGGGGCAGAATCACATACCTACTTTCTGTACAAGCAAGATAGTCCATTCAGGGTGTTTTCACGTCGTAAACTAGCAAACATACAATATTTCTTTTTCTTTAATGATTTTTTTTAGGCTCGTGGGAAGCCAAATTCAATAGGATCAAATTTCAATAAATCACCCATCCCTAATGTCGTAATACTTGTGTTAATAATCCCACACAGGTTTCACGTCATTACTGCAATGTTCAGTGATGGATGAATTCAACGTGACCGTTCAAAGAAAAGGATAACATCATATTCACACGCAGTTTTTTGAGTGGATCAGGTTGTCGTGTTACAACAAGAGGCAATGATGAAGTAGACCGGCAAAAAAATGATGTTATCACAACGTGTTGTGCCAGATCCAGTTTTCTAGCATTGCACAAGGTGTTATATAATGGTCTCATTCAAAATAATAAGGGTCCTGCAAACAAAACAAACACAATAGCGGGGAGACAGTTACAATTTCCCTTCCACCAAAATTACGAGTATCAGATTAAGGAAAACTGAAAACCTTGAAGAATCCATTACTAAAATTGAAAAGTCCCAGTAAGGCAAAATCAGTGGCAGATTGTTATAATACATAAATTAGTTAATTAATACAACCAAAAAGTTAAGCGACGTCCATTTGGGTCATCATGATTTCATGGTGACTATTTTCACTGTACCTGTATGATGAGACCAGGTGCCATGCTTGTTAGATCTTCTTGCAATGTTAGTTTCAGGTTTTCGTCGATTTGGTCTGAAGAGGAGATTGTGGGTGTGCAGATGAGAACACGACTTCACAAACAAACTATAACCACACAATAACAAAAATGTAGACCAAAGCGGGCCCAAAGTGTGCAATTGTTCGCCCATTGGAGCTTTTTTTCAGGTTGATATCAGAGAGCGTCTGTCGATGTGATTAATAATTTTGATTTATTGTTTTTGATAAGATAGATTTTGGCGAAGTTATGCTGCTTGTTCTACTGACTTGTTCTACTTGAGCATTAGTTGTTATTTGAGTCTGTCAAATGTTTTACCTACCAAACAGACCGATGTAGACCTCCTGCAGAGAGTGAACAC